>NC_092353.1:52644164-52983873 GCF_963676685.1 Mytilus edulis | reverse complement strand
ACAATGGGACAAATCTCCACAGAAGACCAAAATGACACAGAAATTAACAACTATAGCTCACCGTACGGCCTCCAACAATGAGTAAAACCCATAACACATTGTCAGTTATAAAAGGCCCCGAAATAAAAATTTAAAACGATTCAAACGAGATAACCAACAGCCTAATCTATGCACAAAAAAATGAACCAAAAACAAATATGTAGCACTTACGATATGCAAACGGTAACCACTAAATTATCAAGCTCATGACTTGGGACAGGCATATACATAGAGAATGTGGCAGGTTTAACATGTTAACGGGATATCAAACCTCCTCTAACCTTGGACAGTGATGTAACAGTAAAACATAAGAACGAACTGTAAAAATCAGTTTAATAAAAATACAAATACTACAAATAAGTGGACGTGGTACTTGCACATTCCAAAAACAAAAGGACACTGAACCTTTTTGTTCCTCATTATCTAATAGGTCCATTGTGTGCTTCTATTGAGTAAGGAAATGTCTTTTCTACATCCCGTCAGAAGATACTCAAAATACAAGTTTAATAAACATGGTCTAAAATTCGAATGAACTGGATAGGGAATGTGTCAAAAAGACAATTTATTTCTTTTACAAAAATTAGTTATATTATCCAGTTATCGATTATCAAGTCACATATAGCCAATTCGTCTTTTTTTTTTTTTTATTAAAGAAAAGATTCTAAAAAAGAAAAAGTGAAAAGAAATAAAATGAAATAGTCACAGAAAAGATAGAATTAATTTTTTTTAACTGAAACATCTATCATGTTGTAATGTAAGATAGCAAGTAAGAGCTGATCAGCTTATATACAAGTAGACGCATGAATTTTCGTTTAAAAAAATGAAGCATGCATCTGTAATGTATCTTCGGATTTTTAAAGTCGAACTTTTTTGGGATTATTATATAGTATTATATTTGACTAAGGTTTACAATATTTGCATACACTTAATTAAAGTTTCAAAATTACATCTAAACCTTGCAGCATTTCTTTTTAATACATGTTATATATTTAAAATATTTATAATAAATTCAATGAGTTTAGATTTGCTACATGTATCTTTAGAATTATCTTTAAAAAAATGTTTCGAATAATTTCCTGTATAATCCATTGATAGGGGAGGTAATCTTGGTTCTAATTAAAATCGATTTAACTTTCAAGTTGCATTTCATTTACGTACTATGTACACGGATAAAAAGGGTTATAATTTGGTAGGGTCTTTATTCGTTTAATGATGTTAAATGTACAGTTTGCTGGTTGTTCTTTGACAACACTGACACTGTCACTTTAAAAAAAAATGATGCAAAATCATATGTTCCTTTTCTTTCCCCGACTTAAAGAATACCAACATAACATGATAAAGAACGAAAAACCTGTTTTTGTTCCCGGCATTGAAGTTTTGTTACTTAATCAAGATCACCTGAGTTACAATAAGATACTTGAGCAAATTCGGAAATACAAGTTCGTTCCGGTCGTTGGTTCACATATTATCGACGTTTCCGTAAAAACAAGGAATTTTCAGTGTAGAATTATTGAATTTTGGACATGAGCGGACGCGAGTACCACAAATATATTTGAAACAGTGAATTATTTCCTTACAACAAACGACACATTAAAATATCTTCGTGGTACTCGCGTCCGCTCATAGTTAAAAATTGCTAAAACGGACACAAAAACTTCGGATTTTTATAAAATTTACGTTTTTCATGAGAAAAAGAGGGGTATTTAATAATTTTCACACACGGAAAAAGAAAAGTACTATTGATGTTTTGTTAGATGAGACACTATTCTCTTTAGAAATAGCCATGTTTCTTGGATATTATTCATTCTTATTTCACCGAAAATAGGGGGTCAGTTGCAATAGCTTATCGTACCTTGCATTTATTAGAGTTGAGCATGCACGTGTTTTCTGTTATGTTTACAATCACACGTGAGTGTGTGTCCGCATAGTGGTCATCCATTGGTGTTTATGTTAAATAAACAGGTTTGCGTTTTAAATATATAATATTTCGGATTGGTCAATATTTGTCGCATTGCGTAAATATATTGAGCATGATATTTGATTTGATGTAAATAGCACAGGATTTTTAAAGCGCGAATAGTTTTCTTGTTTAAGTAATTTAAGATATATGGTCATTGGAAGCTCGTATACCGTTCAGTTAAGGCAGCTTAGTTTAGGTAAAGATATGTCCGAGCAATTCCTTGACTCGATTGAAGAAGATTTGTTAAGGAACCGCTTGCATGGTCAGTCCGAACATCAAAACGCTTCCAATTCACAAGCTTATCAACAAAACCGTGACTTAGAAGACACTTTTGGGCATTTTAAAGTTTAATGATTTAAAGCCCGATATTCTTTCAGAACAAGACAACTTATCCAAGAAATACAGAGATAAGGCTAATATTAAGTTTAAATCAGAAGGGAATCGGATTCAGTTTCGTTTTAACGAGAAATTTATGGATGGTCTTAACAAAATCCACAATGATTTTGTATCTGTTGCTTCCCCCTTTCTTCTCTCACTGGTGATTTGGTTGGTAAACTTAAAGAAATAAACAAGCTAATTAGGATTGCTGATAACTCCACTGGGGGAGTGGGCTACGGTTAGAGAGTATGAAAGTAATGATTTCGCCGAAAATGATGAGGATGAAAACAGATTCGTCAGGCCGAGACTAGGGCCCTCAAAACTATTAAGGAGACAAAATATCCGCCCTCAGCCGTATATAGCTAGACCAACTCCAGCAGTTGCACGTATCGCTACTGCCCCTGTTTTTCCTCCAGCTTACGATTTCAGTCGCTATCAACAGCCCTTTCGTAACAGCACTACATGGCGTAAGCCGTGCCCCATGGACATCTGTTACTACTGTAAGCAGTATGGTCACTGAAGACGAAACTGTCCAGTTAACTTCAAATCAGCCACAGCTTCTGCACTCAGTTACCAGCCATCCAAACAGCAATGACACAGTTACTGTTAATGATAAGTATCTAGATATAAGTTTGTTATTTTAGCTATGAATGCAATAACGACGAACTTGACGAATTTAAGTCACAAGTTCATTTTCTTGAAAAATTAGAGTTTTCTGCTTGTCCTAACTTTGAAGATGTTAAAGGCAGGCTTGCAAAACATTACAATTTTTGGATTAAGATTGGAGCTAGTAAGTTTGTTTTAAATACAATTAAAAACGGTTATGTAATCCCATGTTTTGTGCCTGCCCAAGTATGCTTATGAAAAACAATAAATCAGCTGTTTCTAACTCAGAATTTGTGAATAAAGCCGTTTTGGAATTAGTTGATTCTGGATGTGCATATGTAGTTCCCTTTACGCCTGATATTGTTTATAATCCTTTATCAGTAGCCACCAGTAAATCCGGAAAAATGAGGTTAATATTCGATCTTTCAATTTTAAATCAATCCGTCAAAAAAGAGAGATTTAAATTTCAAAGACTGGAAAACAGCTATTCAATTTTCAAAAAAGGTTCTTATCTGTTTTAGTTCAATTTAAAATCTGGTTATCATCATTACGACATTTGTCCTCAACAACAAACTTTTCTTGTTTTTTCCTGGAATAACAAGTATTACTGTTTTTCAGTTTTAGTTTTTGGTCTAGTTCCTAGTCCTTACTTGTTTACTAAATATTTGAGATCTATGGTCAAATATTGGAGACAAAATTCAATTGATATTGTTTTGTATTTAGATGACGGTTTCGGAATGGCTTCATATTACGAATTATGTCGAAAGGATTCCGAATTTGTGAAAAAGTCACTAAAAGACTTTTAGTCAATATGGAAAAATCTGTTTTTGAACCTACACAAAAGTTAGAATGGTTATGAAAAAATTGGGACTCTGCTCAATTCTGCATTTCTATTCCCAAAAGAAGATTAAATGATTTGTTACAGTCTATAGATGAAATTTTAGAAGGTTTTTTGTTTTTCTCTGCTAGACAATTAGCTCAAGTGACTGGTAAGATTCTTTTCTTTATCACCAGTGTTCGGAAATTTGACTAGAATGATGACACGATATTGTTACTTGTGCATCGTACAAAGATTGAGCTGAGATAGATTATAACAAATAGTTTATCCAGTTGAGATTGTGAATGAGCTTAAGTTCTGGAAATTTAATGTGCTTACTTTAAATAAAAAGAAATTGACTATGTACATTCCTTCTTCAATAGCAATTTTTAAAGATGCTAGTAATGTAGCATGTGGGGCTCATACTGTAGAATTAGAAAATAAGATTTTTTACAAAATGTGGAACGAGTTAGAAAGATGTATAAGCTCCGCTAGTCTCTGATGTTTCACATAATCCTGGTATCATTTTCGGTATTGCAGAGGCATGGTGAATGAGATTTTATGTTGTACATATTACTCAGTTGAGAATGAAAAAGATGGAGGATTTTTAGCGACATGTCCATAGTATCATGTGTCGTAGTACGATAGTGTACTAGGCACGGTCGATTGTTTAATGTTATTTGCATTTTATTATAATATATGAATACTTGTTTAATTTTCCTTTGTTAGGTAACACATTTTTCAGATGTCTTCAAAACCAGGAGATGGATTGATATTGGTTCTTTTCGTCAGTCACAATCTCCATCCATGCAGCTACCTTCCGTTTGTTTGTCATCTAGAGTAGGCACCACTCAACGACAGTATATATATTTTTCAGCCCTTTCTGTAAGTGATGTTTGTCTATTAATAGTTCAAATACGTTACCTGCTTCAGATAAAAAGTAAAATCACAAAAATACTGAACTTAGAAGAAAATCAATTCGGAAAGTCCATAATCACATGGCAAAATCAAATAACAAAACGCATCAAAAACGAAGATATTTCTGTCGCATCAAATTTAGTTTATTTGACATATATTGGTAAATCTACTACCAGCATAAATGAAGCTTTTTATGCTATAAGTTGGGCTCATAGATTAGTCGGAGTTGAAAATCCGTGTAAATCGGATTTAATTATTTCTGTGAAGGAAGGATCTTTGAGATCTGTTGGACACATTGTGGTTTAGAAAGAAACTATAACACCAGAATTCTGCATCAAATTGTTATACTTTATGGTAACGATAAATATAATCTTAAAGATGTTAGAATAGCTTGTATGTGCCTTATAAGTTTTGCTGAATTCTTTAGGTATTCAGAATTAGCAAATCTGACAAGAAATAATATTGTTTTTCATGATTCGTACATCATTTCACTGATAGAGTAGTAAACCTGATATTTACCGTGAGGGTAGAGATGTCCTATTTAAAAAACTGACAAAATTACATGTCCCGTTAAAATGTTAATGAAATATTTAAATTTAGGAAACACCAAGTCGGACAGTAAGGATTTGATTTTTCGTCCTTTTTTTTTGTTGTAAATCCGTAAATTGTTACAAATTAAGAAATAGGAAGCTTTCTTATACTACTGCAAGAGAAATTCTGTTATCATCTACTTTAGCATCTATTGGATTAGACAAACGGTATTTTGGTTTGCTTAGTTTGAGGTCCGGAGGCGCTACTGCCGCTGGAAACGCGCATGTGGAAGATCGGATCTTTAAAAAAACATGGTCGCTGGAAATCAGACCGGGCTAAAGACTAATATGTCAAGGAGAATATCAGTGAACGTCTGACAGTAACTAAAAATTTTGAAATTTAAAAAAACACATTTGCGGCTTTCTTTGTTTTATTGAAAATAGCTGCACATGCTGGCGTGCTATTCCTATGAAATAAGTGTTTGTTTGAATTTTATAAATTCTTTATATACATTTGAGGTGACGAATTAGAATATTAATGTATTTATTAAAGTTTAGCATATGCGTGTTTTCTGCTTTGTAAAAAATCACACGTGAGTGTGTGTCCGCATAGTGGTCATCTATTGGTGTTTTTGTTAAATATATGATATTTCGGATTGGTCAATATTTGTCGCATTGCGTAAATATATTGAGTATGATATTTGATCTGTAAATAGCACGGGATTTTTAAAGCGCGAATAGTTTTCTTGTTTAAGTAATTTAAGATATATGGTAATTCGAAGCTCGTATACCGTTCATAGAGCAGCTTAGTTCATAGAGCAGCTTAGTTTAGGTAACCCCCCCCCCCCCCCCCATTTGGATGCTTGTATTTTTTAAATGTTTTTATTCATAGATAAACAGATATTCATACTACCAGTAGGACATTGTTTGTTTGATTATTAAGATATATATGTATATATGATTTCTGATTTTGTTTTTCTATTTTGTAGGCTGTCGTGTACTACGCACCTTGTTGCCGATATCATGACATCGGGACTCAATATTTTGATTTTATAAAATATAACAGTCAGTTGCACATGATGGCGAGCTTTTTTTTTTTATTAAACAAGTGTTTGTTTTTATTCTATAAATACTTGATATACGTTTGAGGTGACGATTTAGAATATAAATGAATTTATCGTACTTCAGTTGAACAACTAACGCCTGAATCTGACAGAGGAAGTTCAATCTGTCGACACAAAAAGTAATCGTATGTAAAATGATAACTTCAACAAATATTGCCACCGCTATAAACAAGTTAATTAAACTCATCATAGATAACAGCAATACATTTTGTATTTACGCCAAAAGCGCGTTTCGTATACAAAAGACTTAAAAGATATAAACTCACATGACCGGTAATGCAGGATACATGTGACACGCTGACAATGTGCATATTGTCCTTTATAAGATATAAAATATAAGATTGAAATTTAATCATTGTCTTATTCCAGATATTTACATTTTCCCATCAAAACAAAAGCTGACACAATTGCGTATCTGGCATTGTTTATGCAAATTATTTATTGTTTGTTTCGGGTGGCTTTGCAAATGACATTGACTATTATATTTATTTAGTGACTATACGTTACCATTCATCGTAACAAAAAGTAAGATATGTTTGGTGTGTACACCTTATGAATATCGTGTATCTATTTTTTTACGATAAAATCAACGTTACATTCATATTATTTCCGTGCGTAACAAAACATACATTATTTATAAAACTAAGGTTCCTGGAAATAAAGCTGGAGGGTCGTTTTAAATTCAAGCACTGAAGACTAAGAATTGGTCGGTCAATGATGATCGCTTACTTAACATACATGTTTTTGTTACTGCATACTTAGAAATAACCATTTTTGTTATAACATGGGTTTAATAAATGGGAGCTAAAATGGCAGTTTAGGCAATATGCAGTGTTACTCATCTGTTATGTTGTTACTAAGTCTCAAAATGCTGCCTGCTCTAGCTAAGTCCCCCAATTTTTTTCTTTTCTAAGTATATAGCAGTTTATCTAACAATTAGTAAGGGAGCACTTTATAATCCACGTGCACTCCTGTCCTTTCTGTCTCTCTTATTTTATTATTAACATTATTATTATTATAAATTTTTATACATTTTTGTCAGCCACAAAGTCATAACTCCTCTTTTTCCTATCCTGCCTAAAATCAATGAACTGTTTTTTTTTTCCATTGTTGATGTCTGTAAACTGACTTCTAATTGCTAACATCCACATTATTTGGAACCTGGTGGATGGAAATCATAGTGTTATCTCATTGGCATTCATATTTCATTTTCTTACGTAATAATGTAGAATTTTTCATTTCAAATTTAAGAGAAAAAAAATAAAAACTTGTAATGACAGAAATATTGTGAACTGCATGATATCGTATTGAATTTTAGCTTTTTGGTTTAGTTTTCTTTGTGTTGATTATGATGTATTCAGTCCCTTTTTTTGGGGGGTGGGGGGGGGGGGGGTGTTCAGATATTTTTTCGAACTTTAGAGCCAGCAGCAGAACTTACACATCTTATTTAGCTTCTAATCTTAAAGCAGGTGTAAATCCAAATTTGAAATACAAATGTATGTTCACTGCAATATTTTTCTTTTTTGATTCAATATCAATGTTTACAATATTGAAGAATGTATTATCTTCATTTATTTTTTTCATACTGTATTTTAATATATATATTGAAAAATACATTATAATGTAATACAAGTTCTGTTGATCCTCGTGTATATTATTTTTCGGCATGAAATCGAATTATATGTTTCTTTCATTTGAAATAATTCCCTCTGTTTATAAACGACCTGGATCTTTTGAAACCTCTCTTGATTGGAACAAATATAAATTTTCACCTGGCCCAAAGGACCAAGTGAGCTATTCTCATTTGTTGTCGTCGCCTTCCATCGTCGCCTTTTGTAGTCGTTGTCGTCCGTTGTCGTTGTCCGTTGCGTCTGTCAATTTTCACACTAATCTTCTCCTGTGAAACTATAGCTACTTGCCCAAATTTTACCAAAATTTGTCACAATCATCATTGATGTATTTAATTTAAAAATATGTCCGATGATCCTGTCTGTCGACCAAGATGTCCGACATGGCTTAAAATAGAACATAAGGGTAAAATGCAAGTTTGATCAAGTATTTAAAAAAATGTACGTATATCAGTCAGGGGCATTACTTAAACAAGTAATTTTTTAAAGTTACTTATATAAGTAATTTTTGTTTTTGAAAATAAAAAAATTACTTAATAGAGTTATTTTAAAGGAGTAGGTCCGGTAAGGCCCCTTTTTGGCCCAAAAATATAACAGTTTTACAAAATTGTTAAAATGTAAACTTTTAGTTATTTATTGGACAGTTGAATGCTTCTGCTACATAAATATGGGCTGCTTTTGACAATACAATGCACATATATCGGGTTGTAGCACCATTAAGTCATGCTAAATTACTGAAATCTTCAAAATTCTATCATTTTAGTTAAATTTTAGACGGTTTTCGTGTAAAACGAAAGTGGCCGCATTCGTGTTCATCCTTTATATTGAAATGTAAGTTGTATTTTATGATAATACATACCATATATAAAGGTTGTGGATGAACACGGATGCGGCCACTTTCATTTTTGACAAAAACCATCTGAAAAGTGACGTTTTTTTGCATATTTGAGAGATTTTTCATATTTGAGCTTCAATCGGATCGTTTTTAATGACTTAATCAGTTAAAATCTTTCACATAAACTAATTGAATCAACTGAAATAGACACTTAAGTGTTTAAAAAGTGGTCAAAATCTTTCGTCAGATGAAACTAAAATTTGAGGCCAAAATGAGTCCTTACCGGACCTACTCCTTTCAATAAAACATAGACTAAATGTAGTTTTGATGAGTTTTTACATAATTTCATATCATAAAGTTAAGAATTTATTATATTTGAGAGGATTATAGAGATGAAGGGTTACTTTAAAAATTATGACAAAAATATTACTCGAATAAGTTATTTGATACATTTTTTATAAAATTAGTATAAAAACTTATTTAAGGAACATGTGTACTTGGTTTGGGTTACAAATTATAAATAACTTCAAGCTTTAATCAATTCACAAGTATCTATCTATTTATATCAGTCTACCTTCAAAATTTTGGAGGAAAATGAGAATTTAATTGTCCCCAGATACCAATCTTTGACCAAGAAGCGTTGGTATGAAAGATAAGTGCGTCAGAAAGTTAATTAGTGTTTCAGAAGGATTAGATTTAATATGTCAGGGGAAAAATAACCAGATGACTGTGAAAAATTGTTAAACCTAGTAAAACCTGTATTATTGGACACCTATAAAAGTAATATTCAGAAAAGTTACTTATATAAGTAATATTTAAAATAGCCTCGTTTTCAACATTACTTCAATAGGTAATTTTAATTGTTACTTGTTTAAGTAATGCCCCTGACTGTATATTATTAAAAAAAAAATGACAAAGTCCCAAATGTTCAAATGGTCAGCCGTACTTATCTTTTTTTTCTTCAAACTGTCAGACTATTTTTACAAATGATACAATTATGTGGAAATTATTCGATTGCTTCTAATTGGCGTTATTGACAATTTTGTCCATTATTAAGGGGGTTGTGCCTTGTATGATAAACATAGTAATAGACATATAGCAACTTAAATCAGCCAAATTGATTAGCAAGACAGGATTTACTAACAAGTCAAATTTTGACGATGTTGTTTGTAGACTGTCACTCTCCACATTAGTGATTGCCCTACATTTAGGAATTAGATAGAGGGAAACCAAACGGCCTAAATGATCAGCAATATAAGATCAACATAACTGAGATTTTTGTAATGATTTTCCGTGTACAATGTTGGACAGTGTCATTTGTTGTGTATGTATTTAAACTAAAGTGAGCGACACAGTCTCTCTTTTGAGTCTTTAGTATGCATAAAATCAATGTTATTGTTTCTTTTTATATGAGATCAACCCTCCTATTTTTCTTATAAAATATCTATATTTGTTAGAATATTCGTGCTTTCCTCAGAATTTGGCATTGTTATATAACAAAATGCTATAAATAACCATGTCTGATGATAAATGCTGTCACATAGCAAGAACCAATTTCTTTGCAGATCGAACAAAAAGGCAGATAGTTTGATAACATAAATGTATTGTTTAAATATATCGAGAGAGACATTTCCATGCAGAATTTCTGCCAATAAGCTCTCGACAGAATAATCCTAAAATGTTGGTATTGATTGTCAAGTCTCACATCTTTAAAATATAAAATGTCCAGAGAAAGAAACCATTGTTTCACAGTTGATTCTGTGTTAGAATGTTTATTATCACTTTTTTCTCCATATGATCAAAATACAAAGTGACAAAGAATCTATAAGTTATTCCGTCTAAATTTCTTTTTTGAAATCTCATTACAAATGCAGCATTTGCAGTGCACAATATATTGTTTTTCTGTTTTAGATAATTTATTTTTAAAATCCATTAATTTTATTGAAATCTAATTTTATAGTAAAATAAATATTTAAAAAAAACTGTTCTAACCTACTTTACAAACACTGAGTTTACTGGCATATGCTTTCGAAGAATATTGATACAAAGAAAGTAAAACAACGACTTCTATCATTCCATCTGTTAAAAGGATGTTTGAGAATATAGAACAATTTCTTAGTTCGATGTTTCAAATTGAGAGGAGAGTAAGTTATCTATAAATGTCTTATTTGGAAATTTTCATAAGTCTGTAGTTACTTTAAAAAATGGCAAGTTGAACACTCAATGACTTTTGTTTTATTAAAAGTGTCAAAATATAGTTAAAATCATTACTTTTTCTCGAATTTTGTGTTGTGAACTTGCAACTTCATTCGATGGGTGATAAGCATGCAAATCACACAAAAAAACATTAACTTTGATCTTTTGTCACGTGACCAATGTATTGACCAGGGTTTTCGATATCACAAACTAGTCAAAACATTTACTAAATTTTATCATCGGTATAAGGACATCATTCGTAAATATAGCTCAAAATGCAGACTTCTTATACGTTCAGGTATTTCACATCCAATTGTTTATGGAAACATTCTTTATAAACTACAAAGGTGTCAGTATTCACCCCAAAAACTAACAAAACCTTTGAATAGACTTATTAAGAAGGGATATAGTTACGATACTGTTGTCAGGTCATTAAAGATTGCATAGTTTGGCGTTAATATTGATTCACTTATAGGGTCTTTGCATCGGAACTAAACACATTTATTAAAAAACCAGTTGTTGGCATGACACGGGTTATGTTCTTCTCATATATGTTATGATGGTATGATACTAAACCCCTAACGGGAAGAATTGTGCCTGATGTTCATATGATGAAATAATAATCTTTCAGTCAGTTTAATTGAAGTCTGGAGCTGGCATGTCAGATAACTGCTAGTAGTCTGTTGTTATTTATGTATTATTGTCATTTTGTTTATTTTCTTTGGTTACATCTTCTGACATCAGACTCGGACTTCTCTTGAACTGAATTTTAATGTGCGTATTGTTATGCGTTTAATTTTCTACATTGGCTAGAGGTCCAAGGCCGTAACTACCATTGAGGCAAGTGAGGCAATTGCCTCACTAAAATTTCGACAATGATTTTGTTTTTGTGTGTGTATTTGTTTGTTTATGGTAATTTTAAATATGAAATATAGTCATTTCTTGTTCTGTCTCAACCTTAATTTCTACAACTTGTCATCATTCCTTTTAAATTATTCTTCCCGATAACTCAGCATCACAATTGGTGATGTTTGAACTTTCTCGATTACATTAACCTAGAAACAGTAAACATCATGGATCTCTGGTTAAAACAGGCTCTTGCAGAAAAAAGGAAAAGCGATAAGAATTCTAGTAAACTAACTGATGGTGTTTTGTGATCACAACAGGGATGAACAGTTTGAGTATTGAATATAACTTCATTTGAACTAATCCAAAAACTACAAATAGACGGGGAAAATCAAGTACTGGGGTATCGCATTGGTGTAGTTCTATCTGTGTATTCATTTCTCCGCTCTCTTTACAGATAAACAAAATATAAATAATATGAAACCTGCATGTATGAGATTTATCCATATGTTTCTTTAACCTGAAAGATTGAAAGAACATCCCGTGTTCCAATTTGACCGTTTATTTAGGGACCGTCTTTTCTAATTCGGGACTACTGAATTTTGTGTATTTACATTCGGAATTTCGTGATTGAACCCCAAACCCAACCCCCTAATTTATTGATTATGGATCTAAAATATCTTACCACTGACTATTTCAATAAATAATTTGAAATCACGGACCTACATGATTGATTGATTGCGGCAAAAAATCCAGTCCAATATTAATTCCCTTGTACCCATATGATATCATTACGCTAGATAGAATCATATGCTTCTTTTTGTTATTTCAGTGTTGTAACAGCGTTGACCGTGTGCACAATTTTTTTAAATGAAGCGCAGAAATACAAAGTGTGCTTCTGTCAACGCTTTTCCTTTACATGGCCCCAATGAATTTATTAAAAGAAGTATTCAGTTCTTAAATGAATTTAAATAAAACTTGGTTAGTAAATTTCTTTAAATATGAACAATTTATATAAAAAGTGTCCAAATTTAAAAACATTGTCAAGCTATCTGGATATGCCTAGAATGCAGGATTAATTTGCACCATTCATTCCATACTCTGCCAAAAAAAATTTCAACTCGCTTCGCTCGGCTCAGTACTTTTGCCTCACTAAAATAATAGGCCTAGTTACGGCCTTGGAGGTATAGAGGGAGGGTTGAAATCTCACAAACATGTTTAACCCCGCCGCATTTTTGCGCCTGTCCCAAGTCAGGAGCCTCTGGCCTTTGTTAGTCTTGTATTATTTTAATTTTTGTTTCTTGTGTACTATTTGGAAATTAGTATGGCGTTCATTATCACTGAACTAGTATATATTTGTTTAGGGGCCAGCTGAAGGACGCCTCCGGGTGCGGGAATTTCTCGCTACATTGAAGACCTGTTGATGACCTTCTGCTGTTGTTTTTTTCTATTGTCGGGTTGTTGTCTCTTTGGCACATTCCCCATTTCCATTCTTAATTTTATCGTATAAGCCATTCAATTGTTTGCTGTACTACTGCTAAGCGGTATTATATCACGATTTCCTAAGGAATTATATGCTGTCTCCTAGTTTGTTGAATACTCGCGCTGACGATGTGAACAGAAGCTAAAATTTGTCAATAGGTAAATAAAGACAGTGAACTTTAAAAACAAGCCCACTACAATTTGTTCTGCCAAATTTACGAATACATAAACAAACAGTAAATGTTAAACACTATAGCTATTGTTTGATATATAACTGGTATCAGTATTTGTAAAACCGTTACACGCACATTTCAATTTTTACTTCTTAATTTAATTCGCGTACATGTTTAGAATATATCAGTAGTTTCAAACAAACATTGTACACAAACAATTTTGACTTAAATGAACGAAAAACAACTTGGAATTAACAGCAAATATGTTAATTCCACTTCAGAATATACTTATGTATTGTCCTTTGTCATGAATCTTACTTTGTACAAATAAAAAAACACATATGTTTCAAAAACATAAAAGACGATATATATTTAAAAATTATATCCTATTCTCTGCGATTTGTTGGTTTATATTTCAATAAACAGTCGGTTTTACAATAAAGAATTTAATTGGTAATGATTGGTCACAAGAATCTGTCTATCTTTTTGTTATATCCACTTGAAACCTCAATGAAATTTAAATGAATCTGCCCTGTAACTAGAGACACAAAAATTGATGGTTACAATTTAATGCTAATGTCTTATCACCTAATAACCTAGATTTGAAAAAAAGAGGATGTAGGAATGTTTTTTTCACACTTAGACCAATTTTACCAACGTCTTATACAACTTACTTTTACAGTGACAGAGCTTAGTTTAATATCAAGTAATATATCTTTGTCACGTTAAACGTTTTTATTCCATTTTATGAATTTAAGATGCCCATTCAACATTATAATTGGAATTTTACATATTGTTTTTTGTTTGTTTTAATATTTATTTTGTTATCATTTATTTGATATCAAACTTTACACTATTCTTTTATACAAATGCACATTCATGGCTCTACAATGTCATAGATCATGAGGCATGGCAATGCACACGACCATGCTATTTTCTCTGTCTATTCATGACTTCTTTACACTAATTCATTGGATGTTGAATGTGAACTGATCAATATTTTGTATCAAATGCAAAATTTTAAATACGGATAGTAATTGGCTTTGGACTAGCTGTAAGTATATCTTCGATCTGTACATAGTGTCATTTTGTTGAGGGAAGTATACAAGTACTTTTTCAAATTAAATTTATAGTTCTTATGCTATAACAACAGTGTCCCATGATGAGGAGCCGGGGGGGGGGGGGGGGGGGGTGGGGGTTGAGTACCATAACCCAACCACCTTATATTCGACCCTGACCTTAGTTATGATCAGTAGCCTGTAATTCATTGGTTGTCGTGCGCTGTTGTATTTGAAATATGTGTTTGTTCATTGTTTTTTTTTTTCATAAATCAGGCAGTTATTTTTGTCCTTTGAACTGTTTAACATGGTCATTTAGGGTCTTGTATTGCTGACTATGCAGTGTGAGTTTAACCATTAATAAAGACCGTACGCACATGTATAGGTTTTAATTTATAATTTACAATCATACCACATCTTTTTTTGTATTTAAATGTAATCTCCAAAAAAGAAAGAGAACGTTAAAATGTATTTCCTTCATAATTTTGTTGTATGTCAGTTCAAAATACGCATTCTCAGTGAATAGTTAAGACGTGGTAGTATGCATTGCAAAGCATTTTATTTATTGGTCAATAATCATGTAAAGTGTAAACAAACAATTATATTGGCGAGAACGAAAGACTGCTGAATTATGCATATTACCCGTTCATATATATATATGTGTATCCGACCAGATAAATATCTTCTCCAATTAACGAAATTACACAGATATATTTATCACTGTTTATTTATAAATTAAACGTACATGAAGGTGATATGGCAATCTATTCTATCCTAAGTAATTAAGTGGCATGTCCTTTAAACCTGTTTAGATTACGTGAGCGGATGTTGTTTATAGAAGAAAAATGTTGATTATAAAACGAGCACAATACGATATTTTACGACAAATTTACGAAACCAAATATATAATAACACTGAATTGGAATCATTAAAGAAAGCACAATAACTTCGGTGTTCTCATTTTGAACATATTGGATATAACCTTGTTTCTACCCAAATTATTCATCTCTGCAGCGCTACGTTTGACATAAGCGGTCATCTCAGTGCCAAAATCTATGACAAACAAGAGTTTAATTTTGAAACATTTCCTAACTTATTCGGTATTAAAAGAGCTTACAGTTGCTACTCATACTTTATAAAACATCGACGGTATCTGAGCAGAAAGTTGATAAACCATGGTTGTGTCATAGGACGTACATGTATCGTCATTTGTTTAAAAGAAACTAATGTTCGTCACAAATACAGTGGAGATCACTTCTAACCTCTCATTAAATCTGTCAGAATCTGTCAGGAGAACTGTTCTAGGACAGTACGTAGAACTGTCAGCCTGACACCTTTTAGTCAGTTCTAGCTAGAACAGTTCTAACCTAGAACTGATTTGGTCAGTTCTACCTAGAACTGATTTGGACAGTTTTACCTAGAACTGATCCTGACAGTTCTACCCTAGAACAGTTTTAGACAGTTATACCTAGAACTGACCAAATCTTTGAATTTTGAATTCTAGAACAGTTCTACGGTTAGCATTGATTACAAATTCTACGGCTAGGATAGATTTATAAATTCTACGGCTAGAATTGATTTATAAATTCTACAGCTAGGATTGATTTATAAATTCTACGGCTAGAATTGATTTATAAATTCTACGGCTAAAATTGATTTATAATTATCGGCTAGAATTAGAAATAGACTCTTTGTCTAAATATAAAGGCTTCGGCAAAATAGCGATTAATATTATATAGAGTTTTTGTATTTTGCCGGTTTTATTTCAGATTTTTAATCGGCAAGAGAACATGTTTAACCCCGCCATATTCTGCATGTATGTGTCTGTTCCAAGTCAGAAGCCTGTAATTCAGGGATTTCTTTTGATGTGTTGCATATTTTTTTTGGTTTTTCTTTCATTTTTTGTACATAAATTAGGCCGTTAGTATTAGGGGGCATTATTATTTGAATTGTTTTTGTGAAATTGTCATTCCGGAAGTCAGGATGGCTTGTTTAACATAACAAAATTATCTGACCTTATTATAAACCAAATGTCATAACTTGTTTCCCAATCCACTATTATAAATAAATATGTTTTTAAATACAACTTAAACTGACCATATTTGCTCTTCATCATGTAAATCTATATACATTTAGCCGCACACTGCAGTAATCCATAAAATTGAGAAAGGAAATCGGGAATGTGTCAAAGTGACAACTATCCGACCATAGAGTAGACAGTTATATTTTTTGGCAAGGATGTATTGTACAACTGACAGCAATTATATTGGAAAACAATGGCTTCAAAATTTTGTTTGTACTCAATTTATAGTACTAGCATGTCCTCTTTCTATTCAAAATATTGAATCGTAAACAAACGTGGTGTCTGTTTACGAGTAGTTTTCATACCTTGTACGGACCTGTTTAACAAAAATCTTTTGACCGCATCAATCTAAAAAATTGAAAACAACACGTTTAATAGTTACTTGCGTCCGAAGCGCTTTTCTGGATCTACCTTCATCAGGAACGCTCAAAGCCAAACATTTGAAATCCGAAGATGTATAAGTACCGAAAATCGTTGAAGAGCTATGTGTCAAAAATACCTAAAATTAATAGCCAAATTGATCTAAAGCCAACTTTGCCTGAGGGAGTTGAAACCTTAGTTTCATAATAATTTCAAAATTTATAAACGGACAATTTTAGTAAAGTTTGTTAAATCATGTCAGTACCGAAGCACTGACTACTGAGCTGATGATACCCTCGGGGACTGATTACTAACTGACATTATTTTTTTCGCATCAATTTATAGTGCTAGCATGTCCTCTTTTTATTCAACATATTGAATCGTAAACAAATATTAGTAGTTTTCATACTTCAGACTCAGTCGTGTAATAAAATCTTTTGACCGCAATAACCAAAACTGACCATACATGTATTTTCTTTTTTTTATGTAACTCTATATAGCTGCACAGTAATTCAGTTATTATTTTAGGTCAAAAGGGACTGTAGTATATAAATAACTGCAATATTGGAAATCAATGACCACAAATTTTTCTTCCCATCAATTGAGAGTGCCAGCATTTCCTATTTTTATTCGAAATATCGCATCAGAAACAAATATCAGTAGTTTTCATACCTCAAACTGGCTCGTTTAACAAAATTATTTGTCTGCATCAATCAAAACTGACCATATTTATGGATTGTATAATACAAATGATCGAAAAATTGGAACAAAATACTACCTAATTTCGTTTGCATCAATTTAGAGTGCCAGTCTGTTCTCTTTTTATTCAAATTATTATTTTGCATCATAAACAAATATCAGTATAGTTTTCATACCTCAGACTGACTGGTATAACAAAATTAATTGTCCGCATCAACCAAAACTGACCATATTTGCACTTTATTATGTACATGATGTAAATCCTAATAGCCGCAAAGAAAATCACTTATATTTTTATATCAGGATGGATTGTTTAGTATAAATGAAAGCAATATTGAAAAATAATTACTACAAAATTATGCTCGCATCAGTTTATAGTCATGATACATGTAGTGCCAGCATGTCCTCTTTTTATTCAAAATTTTGAATCTTAAACTAATTTCAGTAGTTTTGATATCTCAGGATGACACATATAACAAAATTATTTGTCTGCATCAACCAAAACTGACCATATTTGACAACATCAACCAAAACTGACCATATTTACACTTTATTATGCAAATCTTAGTATATATATATATATAGCCGCATAGTAAATCACTCATAGTTACATATCACGATGGATTGTATAATTAAAATGACAACAATATTGGAACACATCGACTGCAAAAAAAATTCCACATCAATCTAGAGTACCAGCATGTCCTCTTTTTATTCAAAATATTCGTAAACAAATTTCAGTAGTTTCGATATATCAGACTGAGTCGTTTTAACAAAAATTTTTGACTGCATCATGTAAATATATATCATGTATATGGCCTCATTGTAAATCAATAATATTTCTATGTCGGGAGTCCTAAAATTAGGTGAAAAAATTTCCGGATCCTAGGTCAGGACGGATCGTATGATAAAGCTGACACCAACTTTGGAACGCAATGTATACCATATCTAAAAATTTGTCCACATCAATTTCGCTAGCCATTATTTCCTCTCTGTATCCATAATATTAAACCGTCACCTAAGTGACTTTTTTAAAGTGATGGTTTATTTTGTTTAACAAAGCTATTTAACGGCATTATCCAACACTCACATGACTGATTCACATACATTTGTACTTTATTTTAAAATGAAAAGTACATGTATGAGAAGTTATCTTCTTGGAATCTTGGAATAACTAGTATACTTGAAGAAGGCAAAGAAAAATGATTGATTTTGATTGTAGCCTTACGTCCAGGGGCAAATGTTTCATTCATGTCCAGATCGAGTATATTTTTCTGACGTTCAAGACTCCAAGATATCATTTATAATCGTTATGGATAAGTCTGTCTAAATTTACGAGATGTACATAAACAAAAATTGTTTACGTTATACAACACTTTTTTTTTATTAATATCCCATAGTTCATCCACTGTACAATTTTCGTTTGAACATTTGTCAAAACAGAATCTTAAATCATGAATGTAAATCCAAGGCAAACAAGGTATTTAGGACATGTAGGAAGATAGATATAGGAAGATGTGGTGTGAGTGCCAATGAGACAACTCTCCATACAAATAACAATTTAAAAAGTAAACCATTATAGGTTAAAGTACGGCCTTCAACACGGAGCCTTGGCTCACACCGAACAACAAGCTATAAAGGGCCCAAAATTACTAGTGTAAAACCATTCAAACGGGAAAACCAACGGTCTAATCTATATGAACAAAACGAGAAACGAGAAACACGTATATATTACATAAACAAACGACAACTACTGTACATCAGATTCCTGACTTAGGACAGGTGCAAACATTTGCAGCGGGATTAAACGTTTTAATGGATCCAAACCTTCTCCCTTTTTCTGAAACAATAGCATAACATCACAACAAAGAAAAACATACGATAAAATATCAATTGGCAGACTTAACTCAATCAAAAAACGTATGATTAAACAATGAACGAATTAAACAATGAACGAGGAAGAGACTGTTTAAAACGGGGAACGTAGAAACGTAAACAATGATGTTTCATATGCAATCTTATAGAAATATTTCTCCGATGAGTTGGATAACCTTCAATCCATTTCGATATTTGTACATGTATAAACGTTTGATCAGTAAAAAATATAGAAAATCTGCTATCATATAGTAAAGTATATAATTGAAACTGATTTTTATCTTCTAAATTCTAAAATGCCTTTACTGCAGTGACGTCATTTAGAACTGTTCTACAGTCCTGACTAATTTAGTCAGTTCTGCTGACAGTTCTACGGTTAGAACTGATTTGGACAGTTCTACCTAGAACAGTTTTAGAAAGTTCTACCCTAGAATTGATCCTGACAGTTCTACCTAGAACTGATTTAGTCAGTTCTACCTAGAACTGATATAGTCAGTTCTACCTAGAACTGATTCTGACAGTTCTAGGACAGGTTAGAACAGTTCTATGACAGATTTTTCTGACAGTTCTAATGAGAGGTTAGAAGTGATCTCCACTGTACCAAGACTTAATTGAAATATCTTTCGTATCAACTTCACGAAAAACATAAAGGTTTTGAAGTATAGATTATTGTATTGACGTAGTTTATTATCATACTAACGTGTGTTAGTTTTCTTTATGTGTGAATTTGTATATCTAGTTTTACTCTTTTGTCCAATTTAGGTTACATCATATCGGCATGTCTCGGTTTTAATACTTCCCGCTATTGTGTTATTGTGATATGGTCATTTTTTTGTATACTTGTCTGCCATATTTGTGTATGTGCTTTGGCTATCGAATGTTTTGATGCCATTTTGTAGTTTCGTTATTGATATACAATGTAGTTGTTTGTTCTAATCACTTTTAATATTATAATACAATGATGCCTGTTGTATGCAAATGTTTGACTTTTTACCAAGTCGATTTGTTGTCAATATAAATGATTTGTTTGCCACTGTACTACAAGTGTAAGGTTTAGCTAGTTGCAAAAACAGGTGTTACCTTAAGAAATAACTGTAAGGAATATGACATTTGTGTTGCATACATTTGAGGATTTAGCTTTTTATTTTGACATCGGCTAGCTTGAAGTTTAGTATTTTCGTCATTTTTTTAAACGTTTGTAATGATATTTTAGGTATATTTCATATATAGCACATATATTTAAGGTTGAAATAACACAATAAATAGTTAAGATATAAAGAGTTTTCAAGCAGTGCCCAATAGACTTATTCTCAAGAAAAAGAAGTAGCATTGGTTAAAACATATGTTGATAATTATTTGTGATTTCCGATGTAAAAGCAAAATATTTCAAGTTGGTTAAATCCTTAAGGTTTACCCAACATGCTTTTCGTCGACAAAACTCTAGAAATTTGAGAGTTGATCTGATCTATTGATACTTATATATATAATTATTTATGATTACAGCACAAACACTTTGGAAATGGACAGATTGTAGTACGTATACTTTTTTCAAAATTTTATTTACTAGTTAGCATTTTATTACATTTCAAGTAGCAACCCGCAAACTGACTAATAATTGATATGGTCATAATTATAAATTAACTGTTTATAAAACTTTGAATGTTTACCAAGGCTTTTCTGCCACAGGAATAGATTAACTTGGCTATATCTGCCAAACACAAAACGTTATAGAAATTTCAACTTCAACTTCGTACTTCCTTGTTCATTGTAGCTTTTAAAGATTCAAGCATCACTGATCAGTCTTTTTTTTTTTTAGACAAAACGGCCCAAATTCAAAATTGCAATCTATATAAAAAAAAGAAGATGTGGTATGATTGCCAGTGAGACAGCTCTCCACAAGAGAATAAAATGACACAGACATTTCCAATTATGGGTCACCATATGGCCTTCAATGATAAGCAAAGCCAGTACCAAACAGTCAGCTATAGAAGGCCCCGAAATAACAATTTAAAACAAATCAAACAAGAAAACTAATGATTAGTTTATTGAGAATATAAGTATCTTCTATTTGATAAGATGTTTCTTTGCTTGTGTATTTTAAAGGCTTTTCTTTGGATGTTTTCTTGTAATGATGCAACTGATTAACTGGTTTCTTACGGTGCATAAAAGTTTAAAATAAAAACATAACTCTTTTAACTAACGCTGTCCATGAATATATGTCACATGACGTACATGTAGATATCCCAACTCTTCATAGTACGACTGTGTCGTCAGGAATGATACTTTTACTAGCCTCAAGACTCGTGTCACTAGTCAGCTGAAACTTCATAGCCTGTCGGACTACATGAAGAAGCAAGAGAAGAAGAAGAATTAACGAATAACCATATTGTGTTTTTATATTTTATTTTATTTGAGGGACAGTGGAAAACAGGTGTTTATTTCCACTTACTTGAACGTCTCTCATTACTCATAATAATCATCAACTTTGTCAAAAAAAATAATTGCTTTCGGAAATAAGTTAATTCATCTGTGTTAACGCATTGTCTTCAATGAGGGAAATCAAAGTAAACATTTTATAATATTCACACATGTTATTAGACGTGATGACCCTTATTAACCCGAGATCAAATGGTCAACAGATTAATGATCATTAATCGGGCCATACACCTGATATATATATCTGACAACGGTGAAATTTATTATGCTACAAATGCACTTTGAATTGTAGAATTAATTCTGTAGAAATAAGTAATAAGCCAGCTGTACATGACATTTTATTTTTTTATCTTTTATTTTGCCTTTAATATAGTTATGAGCAGATAAAATGAACACAATCATCTATGGGCAGAAAAATGAACACTTCATCATGGATGACCATCACCGGAAATCTCACATTTATCGATCAAAACTTATTTTTCATGAAAATTTATAGTAAAACACTGTACAATTACGGTTTTCTAAAGATTAAATGCCCGTATCCATGCAGTTAATCATACATAACAGTTAGATACAGAACAAGAATTATACGTAGATGTGCGGGAAAAGTTAACTAACACGGCGTTTACTCGCGTTCACTGCATGTAAACGGCGCATTTACTCTGCGTTAAATCCGAAATTTCAGTAGACAGAAGAGGTAAACGAGCGTTTACTTTCCCGTTGACCTCTGCGTTAACGCGAAAATGCCGCGTTTACTAATTTTGTACAGAGTAAACCTACGTTTACTTTCGCTTTTACTTCCGCCTTTCAGTGGAAAACAGGCGTGTTCTATTTTTGTAAAAGTAAACCCACGTTTACTGTTTGTAGAAAACGCGCCGTATCTTGGATACACTGGCCTAACATATCAGGAATAAGATACATCAAAATGGCCAACTGTCTATTTTCAATCGACTTATTGACGATTACAGTTAATGCTATGACACCTCTTTAATTAATTGAGAATTAATCATAGCATATCAGTACAAAATAGATATTTATCCTGAAACTGTAAAACCTGCAAGACTTTCAGTTTGTTTACATTCGTGAAAGGATAAGTTTAAGAAGATCTGCATTGATCTGGCAAAAACATTATTGACGTTAGAGATGAGTTGAAACGATCTATTAATGCGCAAGTTTCTAAAAAGGGTTTAATGCATGTATACGACGTTTCTGTCACAGAGAAAATGTGTTTGTGAGTCAATATTTCTACATTCAACTTTTGAAAAGAAAATATAGAGAATTAGCTCTTTAAAGTTATTGGAACAATTTTTTGCAATTAATAAAAGTTAATAATTCGAATTTAAAGTGTTTTCGAATTGACCCGGTTTAAAACACATAGTCGTAAAATACTTACATGTAGATAAAAGTTGTTTTAGCAAAATAAAAAAAAAATTGTACAAATGTACACGATTTTATTATTTTTATAATTTACACAATCAGTTAACACGAAAAGTAAAGGCGCACAAGTGCACGTAGAATACACTCGTGAAATCGTAAACGGAAAGATAAGAGACTTATCAAGTTCCTGTTCTAGCCGATGAAAGAAAAATGAAAAAAAAAAATATAACGATATATAAGGGAGAAACCGAAAACAACTTATTCGAAGCAAAAACATGTATTGGCATTAGCAAAATGTACGACGAAAAAGAAAGTTTTTAAAATACTTCTAAAAAAACTACTGAAACGAACAATATCTTGGTTGATCTGAGGAACTGAATAAAAAGAAAGCATACGTTATGTTTAGTGTAAAACATTGGTGCAATCAGTTAATTAGTCTAAATCGAAAAAAATCTGAACTTATATGAAGAAAACTATATTATGAAACGCACACTTTGCATGTGTGTGTCTTGTTCTTTACTTAACATTTTGTACTTTAGGTGACCCAGCATCAAGCGCAATCACTATTTCTCATATGGGCATGTTTCCTAAACCTTTACACATTCCCGGGGAAATTACTACTGCTTATGATATCACGATCAATCGACGCATCGGACAGACCAGTCATTTGGTATTGAACGTCACTTGGGAGAAGAAATTTCTAAACGGATGGCTTGGGGTTCCATGTCGAAATGGATTAGGTTCATGGTTAGTATGGGATATTTCTAATATTTATACTAAGTTTTGTTAGCCTGATTCTGCCAATGGACATGTTGTTAGTTTAATTCGTTTATTTTGGCACGCTAACGAATTTTTTAGAGAATGAAAACGGTTATTTCATACATTTCCTGCATGTTAGAATAGATGATTTTTCATAGAAATGTGTGACGTCAATTTTTTATTTTTTTTTTACATATTTAATGTACATATTTATTTAATAACATTGATGTTACACTTTTGACTCGAGCAAACATTACTTTCACATACAAAACTACAGCAGCTGATTGTATAAATGTTTGTGAAAAATTAAGACCGTATAATGATCTTCATGGGTTTCATGGGTCTTAAAGGTTTTTACTGTATACATCCGCAGGTTTACCAAAAACATCTTTTTTTCTAAATGTTGGTGGTAATTACAAAAAAATAGGACATGTATTGTTTAAATGTTAGATGCTTCAACGAGTCAGTGAAGTATCATAGACTCCTGAAGGTCTTATTGAAATTTTGAATCGTACGATACGCTTTTTTTTTATTGTCGTATCGTCATCAAGAACTGTCCAAGCTAAGAGTTACAAAACGATGAATGTTTTGAGGTTTTTTTATGTTTTCATTCTCAATCATATAAAAGAGGCAAAAGATACTAGAGGGGCATTCATACTCACCGATTCAAAATAAACCGACAACGCCATGGTTAAAAAACGAAAAGACAAACAGACACAAAACACAACATAGAACAATAAATACTTAGCAACACAAACCCCAGCAAAAACAGGGGAGGATCTCAGGTGCTAAATGGTAGGCAGATCCTGCTCCACATGTGGCACTCGACGTGAGTCTCGTATTGTTAAAAACCCGGTAAATAGTCTAAATTGGTAGGTCACATTCGTGAAAACTCATTTGTATTTAAGTGTCATTTCGAAATTCGTTCATATAGATGTAGGCTATGAATCAGAGTAAATAAACTCATCCTAGATACTATGCTTAAATTTTTGTATTTGTCTCAGACACGTATTTCGTCTTCAAAAATCAGTGATGCTCGAATCAAAATAGTTATCAAAGGTACCAGGATTATAATTTAGTACGCCAGACGTGAAGGGCCAAATAAAGTACAAGGTTGAAAAATTCCTAAACGTTTTGCACAATACAGCTCAGGTAATCTATTCATGAGGTAGAAATGCCGTAGTATTTAATAAAAACAATGTTTTGAAAACAGTAAATTTATAAATACGAACATATCAACGATAATTATTGTCAACACACAAGTTCTGACTACTGGGCCGCTGATACATACGGGGAATTAGAACTTTAACATATATCAAATCTATCTAGTGGTTGTAATTTAACTTTCAGAATACCAGGATATTAATTTTTTATTTGCGTCAGACGAGCGTTTCGTCTACAAGAGACTCATCCTTGACACTCGAATCAAAAATAAGTACAAAGTTATAGAGCATTTTAGATAAAAAAAAAATATTCTAAAAGTTTTGCCAAATACAGCATAGGTAATCTTTTCCTGGGAAGAAAAGCCTTAGTATTACAAAAATTTAAAGTTTTGCAAACAGTAAAGGAGTAGGTTTAGTAATACTCCTTTTTGGCCCCAAAATATAGCAGTGTTACAAAACCGTGAAAATGTAGTATGGAAAATAGAATGCTTCTGCTACATAAATATGGACTGTTTTTGACAATACAACGCACATATATCGGGTACTTACATCATTGAGTCATGCTAAATTACCGAAATCTTCACAATTTTAGCATTTTAGTTAAATTTTAGACGGTGTCCGTCTGAAATGAAAATGGACGCATTCGTGTTCATTCAAAATATTGAAATGTAAGTTGTATTTGATGATAAAACATAACAAATATAAAGGTTGAGGATGAACACGGATGCGGCCACTTTCATTTTTGACAAAAACCATCTGAAAAGTGACTATATTTTGCATATTTGGTAGATTTTTCATATTTAAGCTTGAATCGGAGAGTTTTTGTATGACTTAATCAGTTAAAATCTTTCACATAAACTAATTGAATCAATTGAAATAGACACTGAAGTGTTTAAGAAGTGCCCAAAATCTTTCGGTAGATGAACCTGAAATTTGAGGCCAAAATCGGCCCTTACCGGACCTACTCCTTTATAAATTCGACCAAATAAGTTATGACTGAAGTGCTTACTACTGGTCCGGTTGAAACCCTCGTAGAAATAAAACTCCAACAGCAGTGGCATTGACCCTGGGGTGATTTTCATAGGCCTTAACCTATAGCTAATCGTGTTTAAGTCATTCCAACAACGTCAGAGTAAATATTTTCATCAGCAGAGATTTCGACTCATCCCAGAAAAAGTTGAAAAGACAATGTTTTTAAATAAGAAAAAATTCGTTGCACCGTACATCGACTCTCAGAGATGGTTTAAGGCAGTAGTAAGTTCTAGTTATCACCCTTTTTTGATTACTAAATGTGTTCAGTAACTTGTTCAAGGAGCTAATACCATATTGATTCGATAGACATTTCGGAATTGAAACATAGTGCAAAGGGATGTCACTCTAGCATACAATTGACACACCGAAACAAAGCAATTAGCACAACTTGCTCCAGCTTCAATGGATATTATCAATATAACAAACAGTGGTTAATTTATAAAATAGAGACAGCTAATGAATGCTAACCCACACACTACAAAAGTGGTAAAGTCTGAAAAGACCAGTTTTTGTCTTGATTTGCATGAATTTTTACTCGACATTCTCCAAAAGTATGACTTGTGTCTTAATTTGTCTTGTCAAATTTTCATTGATATCAAATTTGTATGAAATTTACTCGACATATTATCGACATTCTGAATATGGTCTTAAAATTTCTTGACAACTTCTTGACATTTGAATACTGTCTTGAAATTTCTCGACGTATTCACGACATTCTTATTTTTTCTCAGAATGGCTTGACATATTCTGAACATTTTGAATTGTGTCTTAAATTTAATTGACAGTTCTGACCAATATTCATGATATAACTTAAATCTGTATTTCTCTTTATATAATATACTGTTGTTTCAAGTTACACTTCTTACAACAAAAATGAAAGTTGAACATGTAAAGTAATTGAAAATTATGTATCTAAATATTTTAACAAATGCAAAGATGGCTATGAAATCTATGTATAAGCAACTATCTATACAAATCCTTGGTATAATATGATTTAAATGTGGGGTGTTGATATGAAACAATTTAAATGTGGGTTTTTAAAAAATTACAACAAATTTGGATTCCTAAATCTTATAAATTAAATGATTAAAAGCAATCATACTGTAGACATATTTCATTCTACATTCATAATATTCAATGTTAATATTGTAAATAATTATTGTACAAAAATGTGGTTTATATAGCAAATTATGATGATATATAAATCATTCATTTAACTGAAGACACATTTGTGTAATGTCATCTGTTGGAATATATATTAAGTATTACACATGGACAGGATGTTCCCCATAAAATTAAGGTATTCCACACACAGAGTACACGCAACTGTCAAATAGGAATTACTGATTTACCTATAATCAGCCATACAACTTATGAGTTGATCAGTAAAATCAAAATTAAACTACATGAAGATTATTCAGGGTATTCCAACTTAGTTGCACCAAAAGGATATCTTACTATACAAAATTAATCCTTGATTTTTCAAAGTTTAGTTTAGCCATTATAAAAAGAGTATATAACAGCAATATAATGTCATAAACAGTGCAGAATAAGTCTGTACACATTTCAGGCGAAATTTATACTGTTGAGATAGTGTCAAGACATATTTAAGACTATCAAGAATGTGTCGAGACATATTCAGACATTATTTAGAATGTCAAGAATATGTCAAGATATATTCAGATATTATTTAGAATGTCAAGAATATGTCAAGACAGATCGAGACAAATTTAAGACAGGCAAGAATTGGTTGAGACTAATCCAGACTCTAATCAAATGATACAGGAAGTGTCGAGAAATTTTAAGACAATGTTCATACTGCCAAGACACTTGTCAAGAAAAATCAAGAACCGTATTAGACAAATTCATACTATGTCAAGAATGTTTTTAAATTATTCAGACAAATATAGAATGTCGAGTAAAATTTCATGCATATTCAGACAAAAACTGGTATTTTCAGACTTTTTGACTTTTGTAGTGACAGTTGCACGGCATTCTAAAATGACATTTTGTTTCGCAACACATGTACACTTTCAAATTTACTAGCAGATAATGAGTAAACTAACGTTAAACCTCGTTTTCAGTTGGTTTTAGCTTATAAAAAAAGGTATTGCATAACTTCCTTTCGATCAATAACACAAATATAATTTACGGATTTTACAGAACCCTGTTTCGGGCTTGTAATTTTTACAGTCGATCGAAAAGAAATATATTGGCTACAAAAAGTTACGTATACGTATCAAATTAAATTTACCTTATCTCGCTGTATTCATTGGATATGAAGATCACAATTGATTTATACAAACCGTAATAAGGATAAAAATTAGCTTCTATGTGCGATAGAAGCTGTTAAAACTTGAACATGTTATTCATCGCTTTCATGCTTCATAGTTTGCAACAGGTTTTTGATACATATTGAATTCATACAAAACAATGTGTATTTAAAAATTAGAAGATGTGGTATGATCGCCAATGAAACAACTACCCCCCATAGTCCAAATGGCGACGATTAAGGCATACTAGATAACCGTACAACCTTCGATCATTTGAAAAGCGCATACCGTATAATCAGCGATATAAGGCCAAAATCAAACAATAAAACTAACGGCCTAATTTATGAATGTAGTTTATGGAAAACTAATATGAAGGACATGAACCAACGGTAACCACTGAATCATAGGATGCATGTGACAGGCAGATAAAGAGTGTTTAGTTGCTATTTACGTTTATAAGCGCTCAACTCAAGGTAAAAAAAAACACATCTTTGAATTTGAAGTTGACAATAACAAATAATAAGTCCTTTCAATGTAAATGAATTCATTGGTTTCAACAGTTTGTATTGTTTCTCGTATGAAGAATCATCTGGTATTAAGTTGACTTAGAGTTTTACAAATGAACTCAGTAGTGTGGGAAAAAATAGAATAGCTTCTGTTGTACCAATATTAAAAGATAAATTGATTTAAATTTCTTCTTTATATCACAATAAAGGTATACATATCTGATTTATATTTATATTAAGGAATTTGTTTTCTTCTTTCAGTGTGTACGACAATCTTTGTGAATGGATCTCCAACCATATCTGTCCACAAGGAATTATTGACCTTGGTTTGACGTGTGGATGTCCAATTAATCCTGTACATCTGGTCAAGAACTACCACCCGCGAGGGTCCAATTCATCGTCATTGAAACCTTTGTCAATCTTTGAGTTATTGCTGCATGAGATCCAGGGCATATGGTTTGGTTACGACACAGGATTAATAGGGCTTTTAAATTTGTTCTCCGGTAATTTAGAAGTCAACGTGGTTCCATCAGCCTATGCTTCTTTGGTGGCCAACGTATGTATTTTTGAAAACATAAGTATACTTATACAATGTATCTCCGGTGTTTATATTTCTTTCGCGATATAAGTGATAAACCCAATGAATACAAAGAAAAAACAACACACAAAAGCATTAAGGAAAACCTACTCTAACCATGATCATGATGATAGTGACATTAGATTTAATCATTTAACACATTTTTATCAACTGCTACTTAAACATTGCACATTAACTAGTTACAAGGATTGCGATGATATTTTTTAAATCTGAAATAAACAACCATAAGTCACCGTACGGCCTCTCAAAATTAGTAATTTTGATCGATCATAGTATTTTGGCATACGTTTATGCGCCTCATGGTGTACTTGGATATTTCAGGGTATTAAAATCTCCATATCTACGAATATGAACGTAAATAACTTATAATATGTGCTTATTTTGTAAATCAATTCCTAACTTACCTTTTCTGGACAGTTTTTTTTTCATTCAAACATCGTTTAATTGTTGGTTATTGTTTTTTAAATCAACATAAAGCATTTTGATTCTCTGAAATTATTATTTATGGTATTGCGCTGACGGTTGTTCCCCGTTCCTATTTTGGACCCCAGTTTCTATTAGGGTGTGTCTGATTAGTCATACCCGATTAACTCTTAGTAAATTGAACCTCAACATAAAACCTACACCGGGTTAATAAGTTGGAGTTACAATAAGTAAACAAATAGATCGTTTATTAAGTAAGATCGTCTCAGGTATTAAAGATATTTATTTTGCGTTAAATAACAATGGAAAATGCATGAACAGGTTTGAAAGTTCAATTTACATATGCTTGACGATTTACGAACATTGTTTTATTGTAGGCTGATTATCGGATAACAATGGAGCTCTTAGAAAGTCACAAGATAATCGGGTGCTTAGCTATGGAATATTCTATGCGTGTACCCTGCCAAGGTTTCTTTTGTGGTGGTTAGCACAAATCAATTGAATAAAAGTCGAGTTTTTCGCAGTGACTGGTTAACAAAAAGAATAAAAAAAAAAGAAATGAAAAACAACCCAGCTGATTGATAAAATATCAACATTCATATAATTGACCGACCTATAATCTCTTAAGCCTCATCATGAGCAACATTAGGTTAAACCACGTTGAATGCAAAGCAAAATTCACTGATATGTAATTACTGTGCATATAGAAATGAAAAAGTAGTTGGTTTATAAAAATAATGTCTTGTTGGTGACATAAACTAAAACTCTAATGCTTATAAATGACAAAAAAGTAAAATATTCACTTTGACAGAATTCGATACAGTGACGGCATTTTATTGAGACGTCATAAATCTGGAAAAACGTCATACATTACGTCCAAAAAAGTTTCTGCGCTTGTGTGCTCGAATAATGAGAAATGACAACTGCATCTGTTTATGACAATTCGGGTGACAAGAACAGACAAATAAACATCGCTACCAGTCGGAAAGCAAGCCCTTAGAAACGACCGTTGTTGTTACTTTCTTAAAACAACAATGGGACTGATATTAAAACCCGCCATTCTGAAATTCTAATGCAACAACGTTTGTAACGTTCGTTTTGATTGGATAACGTCACTTTTTTACATGGCATCAATTGACAATTGATGCTATGGAATGTACGCGCAAGCGCAGACGACATATAATATGACAGTTTTTAAATACATGTTTTAACGTTATTTTCTGTCAGTTTCTTTAGAATGGAGATAACAACATTGTATTTTAAGCTCCGACGGCCTCAATTGGGGATTTGATGGTCGCAAATTCCCGTTTACTGTCCCCGCTGACGCGTCGCCAGCAAACTTAATTTGCGACCATCAAATCCCCAATTGAGGCAGTCGGAGCTTAAAATACAATACAGTTATCTCCTAATTGCATTAATTTCGCGGAAAAAATAATTTGGAGCAAAATTGTATTTTTTTCTTTTCTCTGTCTCTTACTTGCCATAGGGTCGGAAATAGATTTCTGTCGAATTTTTAACCACGGTTCTTCTTATTAAAGAAAAGAATACTTAAACATGTTAAATGGCCTTTTTTAATAACTTAACATAGTTTTCTTGCAAGTGCTCAATTCTGTTTAACTTTTACAAAGACCTTTTTAAAAGGACTAATCTTGAATGGTAAGGTTAGTAAAATAAATATTTTAACACGTAAATGTAATGCACCAGGTAATCTGAATGTTAATTCTATCCCCCTTAGGAAACCCCGTGCGAACTAAATTCCAAACGAAAGACATTTTTTGACAATGTAGTTTTTTGGTCTTACACATTGATGTCAACTTGCATCTGAAAACAATGTAGTACACACATAAGTGTATTTGTTTGAAAACAGCAACATGGCGAGTTCAGCTGTGAATATTTGACTGGATTAATTATTCTCTTTAAGTCATTGAAATGTTTTAATTAACTTAAAAAAGGTAAGGAAATCTTATACTGTCTTTGCACAACCTTAACTCCTTAAAAGATGACTAAACAAAACTCATTTTTTGTTTATAATATTATAAAAAAATTGATGAAAGAGTCCTGCAAAAGTAAATAAAAAAGTCTTGTCCTAAATTTAAACTTTTAAAAAACAATCTCTTCCAGACTATTTTAATCACTCTTGTGTAAAGCATGCTCATACTGACATGAAGTGTGACTTACTTATGATTTGTGATCTGAAACATAATTGTTGACTTAGCACTCAGAAACTGTTCTGAAATACTTTTACATAAATATAAAAAATGCATAGTTATTATTTTTTTTAGATAGAAGAAGAAGAAAATAGACAGAGTCTGTTTTGTTCTCATTTATTTTCAAGTACAAGATTAGAACCATTTATTGCTTTAGTGTTTTTTTTATAATTTGAGTCCATTCATTAACATGCATGGAATGAATGAGACAAAATTTATACAATTTTTGTTATATTTAGTTTGCTCATACAATGCAAGGATTGCAAACTAATTTCTTTTTATTTGAAATAATGAAGAATTTACATTCAGAACACTTTCATTATGATCTCTTTTAAAAATGAAAAAGGTAATATTTTAATTTTAGTTTCTTGTGTACAATTTGGAAATTAGTATGGCGTTTATTATCACTGAACAAGTATATATTTGTTTAGGGGCCAGTTGAAGGACGCCTGCGGGTGCGGGAATTTCTCGCTACATTGAAGACCTGTTGGTGACCTTCTGCTGTTGTTTTTTTTTCTCTTTTTTCTATGGTCGGGTTGTTGTCTCTTTGGCACATTCCCCATTTCCATTCTCAATTTTATTAGTAATTTTGAATCAAAAGGATTTCCTGTTTTTGATAATTTCAATCCTGTCTTGGTCCATTATTCATGAACATTTTCGCTACACCTTGTATCAGTTTAGTAGAAATTTATTTCTGTGTTAAAATAATTTGGTTACAGCAGTAAAAAAAATTACTAAAATATAAATATTAAATTAACTCTTGGAATAATAATATTATGGCACATAGGGCCTATTTCACTGAGACTGAGTTCTGAAAAGTGATGAAATTGTGTTTCTCTAAAAAAAATTTAGTCCTTGGTATCAAAATATATTTTATAAAATTATTTTAATAATATCCACATGAAAATAACAGCATATGGTGCTTAAGGTGGAACCCAATACCTTAGCTAAAATTAATTTGGATCGTTTAATTTTCATAAAATTTTAACAAAAGTATTTACTTTGACCCTTTGACAAAAATATAAATTTCAAAAAATTTGAACTAACCGTTTTATCAGAAAAATTACACTAGTTATATTGCAGTTTGAGAAACACTTATTTTGATCATTGTGAAGCTGAATATTCCCGTTACAACACAACGTAATTAAAATGTTTAGCTGATTTAACAGAGGTATCTCCCTGTAGTGTTATGTACCACCTTAATATAATAATAGTTTGTTCATGCGAGTGTCAAACAAAGGGACGTAACTCGTAAATTACTATCGGCCCCGCTTCTACAGAAATGTCGACACATCGAAGTGGCAAATATGCGTATTACAGCGTATTAAGTGGCACACTTTTGACATATCATAGTCCAAGTTATGTTACATAACATAATTTAAATTCAGCAGAGCTTCCCGAGAAGTTAAGAAAGAAAATTAAGATTTTAAATTCCTGTGACCGATTTGTTTGGTCAACACCTAGTCCAAATAATTATGACGTCTTGAAAGGCTATTATATTTTTTTTCTTTGACGCCTTGCTTCGACGTCATAACGCCAAACTCATATTTTCTGTTTGACTTTGAGAGGGAATTTACTGCTTTATTAAAACGTTTAACTGATTCCTCCTCAGGATGCTTCATTTTAGGAGTATAAAATATATTTTTGAACCAAACTCGGTACATTTTGACGGACTTGAATTTCCGGATAATGTACAACAAAGGTTCCGGAAATTCGGGTCTGTAAAAATTTTACCGAGTTTGGTGTAAGAATTATTTTATAATCTCCTAAAAAGAAATCAGATAAACGTTTCAAAAAATGCAGTCGACATGTTCCCGCCTCGGATGGAATTGTTACTTATATTATTATTTCTGTAGGGATTAATAGGAAATATTTTGATCAAACAAACACATTAAAGGTAAGAATTTTTGTATATGCAATTTTTATTAGCCTTCAATGAAAATTTGATGGCTAAATTGTGTCTCAAAGTTGAGAGCAAAATATGCTCTCAAAGTCCAACCAAAAATGGCGGCTTCAGCATTATGACGTCGAGGTAAGGCGTCAAAAAAAATATAATAGCCTTCCAAGACGTCATAATTATTTGGACTAGTTAACACCTAGCCTTTGAAGACACATTTTGAGAGAAAAAATTAGTTTAATCCATAATTGAGTGGATCAATATATATTTATTATATACTTAAGAATGTTAACTTCAAAGCAAATTAGTTTTAATTCATGCAAAAAAGTACAAATTCCAAAAAAAAGAGCATCCCTTTTTTGGTAAAAAAAATGCCAATATATGGTAATCACATGACTTCCATTGTTGCTTTAAGAAATGGGATAAAACCGGGGTCAGCTTTCCGACTGTACGAGAACATTACAATTACACATACATCATTTAAAGGCACGCTTTATTTCCAGCGGTTTAAAGATTTTGAGTTATACTCGGATTCTAAATGATACATGTCAGTGCAAAAAATATGAAAAAAGTACAATAAATTAGTACAATATTCTGAAAATTTAGATCGGTTTAAATTTCAACTTATTAGAAGCACCTCATAGAAAATCTGCGTCCTAAGGGAAGATGGTGTTTTGACTTGCGCCGTTCTGAGTCTTTTTTCTCTCGTAAAAAATCTAACGATTGAAATTGATCTCAAGTTATACTTAAGACTTACGACTATGTTTACTCTTCAGATATTTTGTGAAAAGGGTCTCTAGAACAAACCCGTTGAAATTCCGGAAGAGAGTACGTGAATTGCGAGATATCCGATCTCACCACAAGTAATGGATTAAAAAGGTTCAAATTCCGAGCAAGGGTGATTCTTACAAGGCACTAAAATCTAATTGGTTTTCCTTAATCTAAACAGGCAGTTTTCTTGGCCCGTTACAAATTAACCTACATGTCTTGGTATTTGACCATCTTTACAAGAATAATTTATTTTATTATAGTTTCTTTTTAGAAATAATATTCCTAATCTCATGCTCCCCATTTTTTCTCCTCCATTTACCACCTTTACATACTATTGGAGTTTAATATAAAGAAGCAATAGAATAGTTGTAAAAAGTAAAATATTCTAATATGACGTGCTCCCTTCGCTTTGTTAATAAATCCATGCTCTAAATCCAATAAAATTGGTTTGCACATGCGTATATTGAGTACTGCAGACTAATGAATTTTATCAAATTGGCATGGACTTGATATGTTTCGTTGACTTAAAACACTTCCAAACTCTTTTAAATTATGCACATGTTGATACTAATTCATTTATTATGACTGTAATGTGTTGCAATCGGAAATTGACATATTTGACCTAGACACGACATCCGTGCATGCTGCCTGCTCAAACTCCTCCCTCTGTAAAATCACAATGCCAGTCATTTGTTTGTTTACAAACAAAAATGGGAGTTTAATGGAAGAGCCTACACAAACCCTCTTCACTATAAATACACATCGGACATAGAAATTACCTTACTTGTCCTAATCAGAATCGAAATAATTGATACACGATATTCTTTATTGTAGTTTTAACATGGGTATGCATTATAATGGTGTTATTTTAGCCCTCACTATTCACCTTCTCTAAGGACGCAAAAAAACAATCACGAATATAATGCCAACCCATGTTAAATTAAGATAAAGTATAGCTTGCATCAATTATTCCTTTAACAAACAAAACAATTCTCTAATGAATATTCAAAATTTATAGTACCAATTCAAAAGGCAAAATTAAAGGCTCACACACATTTAAAGGAATGGATAACAATTGCTATATTTCTGACTTGGTATAGGCATTTTCTTATGAAGAAAAAGTAGCAGATTTTAGCTGGTTTTATAGTTAGCTATATCCCTTCACTTGTTTGGCAGACTCACACAATTCCATTATATTGACAACAATGTGTGAACAAAACAAACAAAACATAATAGGTTAAAACTTGAAAAAGCTGTACATCTGTAAACATTGTCGTGTAATCTTATTCACTATGAAAGCAAACAAATATGTTAACAAAAAGGCATATACATAGACAAAGCAAATAAGCATAAACGAAAGACAGAAATGCACAAACATAACATTGGTATCAATAAACAGTTAGCAATTAAGCTGAAATTGGATCACTAAGTGCCGGAACTTGAACAGGCATATAGACAATGCAATTTTAACATGAATACTAAAACATATATACATATTTAGAATCTTATTTCCTATTCCCAATCATTTAGTAGAAAGTCAAAACTAAATAAACTAAGTTCACTATCCATGGAAACATATGGTGTCAGTTTTCTTATATACTGTGAGCCCCCTCCCCTTTTACTCCCTTTGCAGGCTTAAACATATCTTTGGACAAGAATGCCAATGAATATCAGACATAAATTGTTTCAACACTGACATACAGCCTTCTCGAAAATTGGATAAAAGTGGGTGTTTTTTCTTTCATTTTTCTGCAAACTTCCTTTCAAAAGTTCGTGCTTAATTCACATCTTTCCAAAACAGTCAACAAATGCTAATATAGTTTCAGAGTCATTACTGGAATGGACATGAATATGAACACGAAATTTACACTTCCTAAGAACAAAACACAGTTTAGTCTCTTCTCTGGAATCATACCTTTCCATTAAAACAACTTAATAGCAACAATTTTCAATACTAAAATGTGAAACTAACAATTCTTATTGTGTATTGTTTCCAAAGCACAATAAACCAATGACGTGATGTATGAGTACCGAGTCACATTAAATGGATTCTACCACAAATAGACTTAACCTAAAAAGAAATAATTTACCAAGAACAATAAAAGAACACTTTAAAATGTAATTAAGACGAGAAATAACGTCAGTTCCTAGAATCTTAACTTCAAGACCTTCATGTATTAGTTATGAAGTTGAGACGGAATATTTATCAAACAAGGTCTTGGTCAGGTATCTTACGATGAAAATGATGGTCTTTACGTTATTTGATAAAACTCGGGTTCGTCTGCTTTCTACTCATTCACTGGTGAGTTTTACAAGGTCTGAGTAGCAGCTGAACCATTCCCTATGTGAAATCATAATTTTGAAAATACTTTGAACGACACAATTATTTTATATTTTTCCTGTGTGACGTTTACTTTCTGACGTCATGCAAACACGCGACTCTACACTAGAGTTAATGTGAACCTTGTCATTCAGTCACATGACTTAAAATATTTCAATCCTTTATAGGTTGTTTTTAAAATATATCTTTAAGTAAGCAATGAATGTCGTTGTTAAATTTGAGAGATGCTTTTTGTGCTTCGTTGTTAAATATTTGTTTGTTTTTGTTCTAATTGAGATTGTGACAGTGAAGACTGCTGTACCCTTATTTAGACAATTGTACCTATTATGTCTTTTTTTCACGCATCGTTGTAAATTTAATGGAATTTGGTGCAACTGTCAAATAAATGAGATGTTCAGCGCTTTAAAACCAGGTTCAATCCATCATTTTCTACATTTGAAAAGGCATGTACCAAGTCAGGAATATTACAGTTGTTGTCCATTCGTTTAATGTGTTTTATCATTTGATTTTGCCATGTGATTAGGGACTTCCCATTTTGAAATTTTCTTGGAGTTCAGTTGTTTTGTGATTTTGCTTTTTGAATACCGAATGAGTTGTGAAATATACATCGCATATGCAGATGTATTTGTTTTATTACTACTAAGGTGGGACAATTGGTAATTTCGAAATTAAAATCGTCGTAAATGAAATTAAACCTCTTGATATGAATTATGTGCGTCCAATGAGCTTTCCTGAATTCACTTTCTCCAAGGACGCTCAAAATAAATCAGTTTTACCCAGATGGTGCATTCTTATCAAGTTCCATGCCAGAGAAGATAGTGGGTTTTTTTTGCAACATTTTTTAACGAAGTTTATTTCAGCAACTGAGATCCAAACACCCTTCAAAAATGAGAAACAAGTCAAACCGTATAGTTAGATATGTCTGGCAATGACATGACAAAAAAAATAATTAAAAAACCCCAGATAAATAACAACGACAACAACTGAAAACAGATATTAAACATATTTGTGAGCGCTCAACCCTTACCTTAATCTGGGAAAGTTGTTCAAATCAGTTGCAAATTACCCGGTAAGTATGAAGCACACAAGCAACTTATACAACGAAACGACAAAACACAGAGGGTATCGATCTCAGAGAACTCGAAAAAAATACATGAACATATAAGGAACTTTACTGTTCGATGGAACAACATATCCAAATTCATATAAGGTCAACTGTGCTTCTGGAAGATGGAACCTACATATATGACTATTTGGTTAGTTAAATCAACGGTTATAAAGTTATGAATCAAGTCAATACTGATGCAATAACTATTGATTTAAATAAAATATGTTGCATCCTAAGGAAATAACACGCAACAAGTTCTAGTTATTGACTCGACGTTTGAACAAATACACGAACAATCTAAGTAGACAACGCAACACATATTGAACTGAAACAGAGGTGAGAGACAATGATTAAGATGCAAATGAACATTCCGTCAGTTAAAGAAACCATCCTCTTCATCCCTCAAAATGTATTTGGACATAAGGCTACATGTAATACAAGGCTCTGATATTTTTCCTGTTCAATATGTTGGTTATTTTCCTGACGCGTAAGTGGTGTTTCTTTTTCATTAGAAGTTTTTGGTACATATGCATATCTGTTAATTTTTTCACCTCTTCGACTGTTTCGGTTCTGATAATACTCCGTTTTCAAATATTTGGTTTGAATGTACCTGATGAAAATACTTATAGAAACATATATCGGACGTTTGAAATTATTTAACGTGTTGTTTTTACTTTTATAATCAATCAGCTTTTGAACAAGGGTTCATGAATTCCTGTAGGTTTTTTCTCTAACAATTGATACTAGGAATATATGAAATAATGACTGATTATGTGTGATTATAAAGCCATATCGATAATTAAACTTTGCGGGTTTAATTAATTTTCAACAGACATGCTGGAATCAAACAGTTCAAAAATATTTCAAACATTTCTCTTATTTCTCGGTCGTTATCACACAACGTCAAAATACGAGAAATAACATTCACACTGTATTGCATAATCACGGACATATAAAAAAAGGTCACAGGCAATTAGCTTGCTTGATCGGGTTATTTTATCGTCATTTTTATTAACATCATTTACTGACGGAGCCACATGGCGTACATGCATTAACTGAATTTTGGCAGAATGACGATTTCGTATCGAAGTTTTTCCCTGAACTACAGATGTAAGTGTTGAGTTTCCATTTACACAAGTATAGTAGATATCAAATCGTCTCTGATTGTTTTTGTAGTTATCGTTTGGCCGACCAGAGCAATCAATACCATATCCAACATTTTGTCCAACCTGATAATTAGGTTGTGGTATTTCAAAAAGGTCTTGACATTTGCCATTGTATGGTGCCATGTTGGATTGACTAGGATTTTCACAAACATAAATATTTCTTTCATCCCGACATTCAAAATAGACCTCGTATTGATCCGATATATGTATATTTCTTTATAATCCGTCAGAGAATCCTTCGCAGTTAGGTGTGACTGCAATGCATGCTCTGCATGCATGCTACGTAACATACACAACCATCCGCAAGGTAGTCACCTAAATTAAAAAAAAATGTTCAATGCTGTAAAATATAACAAATAGCATACATCATCTTATAATGCATGATATAGATTTTTGTAATTCCTAACCGTTAAATCCAATCAAAACGATAATTATGGTACAAATAAACAGACTTATGTTTAAATGATAGGAACATTTAACTGTTTGCATGAACTTCTTTTATGATTTTTGTTTTAAATTTATTTATCATTTTTGAATATGCATTCATATAACTTTTAACATTTCAGCACACTCAGAACTTGTAGTTTCTCAGAAAAAAGTAAAATCACAAACATACTGAACTCTGAAAATCTAATCGGAAAGTCCATAATCACTTGAAATCAAATGACAAAACACATCAAAACGAATGGACAAGGACTGTCATATTCCTGACTTGGTACAGGCATTTTCAAATGTAGAAAATGGTGGATTAAACCTGGTTTTATAGCGCTAAACCTCTCCCTTTGACGACAGTCTTATCAAATTCCGTTATATTTATAATGATGCGTGAACTAAACAGGCATAATAAATAAAATAGTCAAAATATTGGTACATCAGTCATCATCGTGTAACAATTTTAAAAGGAACAATTTAACAGAACACAAACACACCTATGTACAAACACGTTCATTGATTAGCGCCTTTGACGTCAGAAAAATTTTAAACGTCGCATATATTTGTCGTTCAATGTATATACAAACAATTTTAAAAATTCACATTGACAATATTGGCATACAGGGTTAAAAAATCAAAAGTATGTATAAAGTAATTTCAGAAATGGACTATTATTTGAAATAGTCCAAAAGCAATAGAATCTATAAGAATCCACAAATAGTTCATTCCACTACGCGATTGAATAATTTTGACGTTTGTGGTTCAACGTATTTTCTGATTCATAATAGAAATATATCATAATGACATATAATAGAACAATATCATACTGACGGGTTCTTTGAAAGTACAAAGTCAAGTTACAAGAACCAAAGAAACACAAGAAGTCGCATATACAAAACACACCAGCAAAACAAAAAATGAAAGATAATACAAACACATTGACGGGATGTTTAAGTACATGCTAGAGCAGTATTTTTGTTCGCTTCTTTTCAAAAAAATCCTACACACAGTGATATATATTCATTTGGGTATATATTTTTTTTTACTGTCTCATCGAAATACACCCAATATTTCTTTCTATTCATATTTACTTACATGTATTTTTGGTTTCATATCTGGATCCACATGTTACATCTGAATCATTTTGACATGACCGTCACGGAGTTGTTGTTGAGAATAGTTCGGGGTAATGGCATTCTTGAAGGTAGGCAGGTCTTAGAATTGCTAGGCCTCGTCTGTTCTCTTTCGGTAGGGGAGACACTGATTGACTGCAGTTAAAGTAGAGTTGGCATGTATTTGGGTGTGGTATTGATGTGTCGGCGTTAGACTTGCATGTTTGGTTGACATCTAGAAAAAGGAATATGCTTGTAAATAAGTGACAGATTCACAACTTGTTGGTCTTGAACTCCTGTTCATAAAATAATGTCAGTATTCTAATATTCTGTAATGCCGTTGTGTGAAGATGTTAATCAATCAGTAATGTTGAAGAATGCCAATGAGTGTCATTTTACATATGGAATGGTCTAACTTGTTATTATTTGTTTGGGATTATTTTTTATCGGAAAGAAGGTATCTGGCATTTCAAAATAAATTCGAAATACAATATTTATAATAAGCAAATAAGCTTTTTTGTATAACCTACTTTTTTGTATAACCTATCCAAGTTTTTATTAAGTTTTTGATTTAAAAAAAAACTAGGCTTCCAACATCACTGCAGAACAATAAAGTGTTGAAATGTGCATCTTCTGTAATTAAATTATTGTCTAAAACTTTTTTAACCCACGATAGCTTAAGTGATTTTATAAAGGATTCAATATGTGGCATTTTTACACCACCATCCTCGTAATTTGAGATAAGTATATTTCTTTTAATTTTGTCCCCTTTACCATCCCACACAAATCTGTATACCATAGCTTGTATCTGCTTTAATATATCAGGGGATGGGTCTGGTAAAACAGTAAAACATTGAATTAGAATTGGTAGGGCAAAAGTTTCACAACTACAATTTTTCCATATATAGTTATTACTGTAATATTTCTGAATGACCAATCACTCAAAAGATTTTTTACTTTTTGATTTTTATTCTAAGTAATTATCAATTCTTTATCAAACGTGACTTTATAAAAAAAGAAGATAAATGGTAACACAGAAACAGACTAAAATTCAAACATTCGACCAATGAAAATTTGAATAACAATTTCAGGTCGTGTGTTTTCTGATACATTATTCTCGTTAATGAGGCGTCTATTTCGATGTTAGTTGGAGTACTTATAGTGACATTTTGACTGAGTGTGTATTTGAATGGCTGAGGATGCATGCATTGCAGTCGACGCTTACAATGTCGACTCACCCGATCTCGATCATTTTGGAGTTCGTGCGATTATTCCAGTTTCTGTTTGTTATCTTGAATTGTCTCTTCAGAACCTATGTACGAGATTTGAACATCAGTAAACTACTGTAGCCAATTTTTTTTTCTAATGTGGATTTCGTCATATTATAATCATTTAGAACCTTTCCAGTTCATTAAATTATGCAGTAAGAAGTTTATGAAAATGTTCTTTTTCATCCGATCATAGCTTTAGATTTCATAAGTAGTGCCGATCATACCACACGAAACTACGGTTATTTGCTGAATGGAAACTTTTGTAAGGTGTACAGGTGTACAAAATCATCATTTCTTCCATAAATATATATTGTGTTGTTTTGTATCCATGCCACATAATCTGTTCTCATTCTTGGAATAATTGCGCATGTATGTTTCTAACTATTGGCACACAGAGAAAAATTATTCTTAAAAGTTCCTTGGATTATTTAAACGTAGAAACGTCCAAAATCCCTATTTAAGCTTTTAGCGTCCGTCTTCAATATTTATATAACATATTCTTTTATTAATATACATGTACGCATATAATTTATAATTATTGCATTCTTGGTGTTTATCTATACAAAAGTTTGGAATACTGTGTTACGTATCATATTACTCTTAAGGTATGTATTTTCAATTGTCACAGTTCACAAAATAGAACGTGGTAAAGATGCTTTATGACCTATATGTTGCAAAGACACAGATATGCATAAAAATAATTTGTCAATATTTAATATGAAACAGTTCCTTACAATTTTCCGATTATGTAAAAGATAGTATATGTACAGCTTTGGTACTTTCAATGTGAAGTGGGAGTTGAGTACTCAATAAATCAGTTGTTCAGGGCAACATTGTTCAGATGCCGTTTTCTAATTTATGTAAGTGTTTGGTTGCTTTTCGAATTTATGCATACTTATACTTTATGTATTCCAAAATCGCTGTATTCAATTCATTGTGTTATTTAATACAATTTTTGATAGGTATTGGCATTACATTTGCATTACACTTAGCTTGCAAACCCTTAATATATATCAAAGATGCTAGAACCATACCCTGTTACCGGCTACAGGTACACCAGATGCAATCGTTATAACATTCATTGGACGTAGTGTTTTAGTACGGAGTGACAGATATTCGTAAAACATAAGCAAAAAAAAAATAGAGAAAATGTGAACAGATCTACCTACCGGTCGTTCAGAACAACATTTGTTGGATTTATTGTATCGATTACATCTACCATGAATATAGCCGCTAATAGGATGTGGTATTTATTCAAATGAACTGAATACAATGGATTAAATGCCTTTTTATTTATAATGTTAGCCGTTTTGATTGAAATTGCCTTGTTTATTCCGTTGGATAGACGGTCAGCAGAATAATGGCATCAAATGTTTATCAATTGTGTACCACCATTTCCTGATTTTTTTTATAGTCTGATGCAGCATAAAAGGATAAAAAAAATTGTTAAGTAAAGTCTGTATATTTTATATTAACCAGAGCTACATGTGTATAGTTGGTGTGCTTTCTTCGATAATAATACCTTTTAAGATATGTGACGGTCATGTTATCTATTCCAATCACCTTGAAATTAAAAATACAGAGGAATCAAGACAGTATCCTTCAACAAGACACCAATCAACATATTTACTCTACAAATAAAATTTAACGGACTTAATACATTTTATGCATATTGGAAATTTTCCGCCTCAGCGTATATAAAAGCGAATAGTTTACAGCTCTGTTTTTGAAAATGAACAAAGTGAAGATCAGCATCGCATGCGTGGTGTCAGTGACTTTAATGTATCGAAGACGATACATATAACATGTATAATATTCCAGTCTTATCCATCATAACCTGTTTCATTATATTTTCCGTATTTGCGTGAAAAGGCAAATTATATAGTATCCCTGTGTTGTTTAGTTCACAATACGAGCACTGATATTTATCTATGTGATAAATGTGGTAATTTTTTTACCGATACGTGTATTCATGCAATCTCTTCGTGTGACTACTTATCCGATATTCGCGATGAATTTTGTTGTGTGTTACTATGTATTAACAAGGAATTGTATATTTGAATATACAATTCGTTGGTATTAACCCGATCTCTTTTAGTACTTTTATTGGTTCCTTAGCTGATGAAGAATTATGTTATCATATACTGTCATGCGAAACCGGTTACGAACCAGAATGTAAGCAGAAAAAACGTTTTCATTTTTTGTGCATCACCGACGTTTAAAAATTTAGCTAAATATTTTATCTCTCCTAATTGACACTATGAACTACGTTTAAAATTTAAAAAAAATCTGTTCAAACTTATATATTGTGCTTTTTTTTTTATAAATATTATATTTGTATCACAATATTTCCTAACGGAGGATAAATAAAGATATATAACCAGCTTCTATATAAAGACTAATACGATTGGCTGATAAATATGTACGATAAAAATTTTTTCAAATATTTCAGATTATAGGACAAAAATGTTATAAAAAAATTATCTCTCCACAACCAAACATTTACTTATTATAGTCAGCTTGTAATTTATTACCTTGTTTTAATCTTTGGATCTGTATTAAACAATTACGAAGTCATAATAGATCAGCTAGTTTTGTAAGTACTCGAACCTTAACTTTTCTTAATTATCAGTAGTATGTACAGAGCTGAGAAAAAGCGTCGTAAAAAAAACCACTCGACTTTAATAATATTGGTGTTACTAGTTTCTAATGAGATATTTCGAGAGAATGTTTGTACATTGTAATACTTACAAAATGCAAGCAACCAGTAAAACGAACTTACCTGGCTACAGGATGTTTGTAGATTGAACAGTTAAAGACTTACCAGTTTTTTTACCTTATTATGTAATGAGTCTTTTTCTGCTGAATTAGATATAATGCGACTTATAAATGCATGTACATTTCCCATTATGCATATCTTATGTAATCTTATTCATTAATACCACACTTCCTCATGTGAACGTGACAATGTTGTGGAAACGGGGGGAAATAGAGTTGAAATTGTAGAAATAATTAAAAAGATAAAATAATTGTAGTTATAGGTGAAAGTGGTACAAAATGTTGTTGAATAGGTAAAATTGATATAAAACAATAATATTTCAAAAAACTTTTAATATTGAGAAATATGTACAATATATATTTAGCCCCTTTGTGTGAGTAAAGGAAATGTGTTTTCTCGGTCAACTTACATAAAACTGCTACTTTGTTTACAAGACCGTGCAAACGCCACATTAACTGCTTTCAGTCCTAAAATATATTTGCATTAATCGAATTAAAAGCAAAGGGAGGTATTTATCCCCGGGAATTGAACTGAAAAAAAATTCTTATGACCAACTTCGACTATACATTTTCAACACCAACGTGCCGTGCGTTGCCGAATATTATCTATTTTTTTTTGTTGTTGTTGAAAAATTTGAAAATATTATTATTTATGAAATATTGGAGAAAATCTTTTTTTTCTTAACCTGCTTTTTTTTGTGTGCCAAAATTCAATACATTCTGTAAAAGCATTGACTTGCATCTCTGCCCTGATAACATTATTTTGAAAAAAATCTTTAAAATTCGTAGCAATCTTATCATATTTAAAAAAGTAAAGGTACACCTTTTATATTCAAGCTTGTCAGGGTCACCTGTTTCGTGCTTTAAATGTTTTATACAGAAACAAAGAGTATATCATCTCGCTTCAAATTTCATTATTTTCTTATTTTAAAGCTATATGTATATATCAACATTCAAAGCGTGTTTGAATATAACAATAACATTGTGCTTGCATTTAATTTCATTTGACATACTAATTATTTTATTCATGAAAATGTTCTTTGAAACAGAAGTCGGATTCCCTTTATATACCGAAAAACTTGACGAGCCTTTATTTTTTTTAAATGAATAAATATTTTCAGTAACTATTAGCCTACAACCTCTGACATTTTCTTGTCTACCCTTTCATGCAATATTTTCATATAATTTTTGAGAATAATAATGTTTAATTAATTTTTGAGAATAATAATGTTTAATTGAACTTTCTAAAATTCGTCGTGACAAACAATTATACAATAACTTTAAGTTTTATAAAGACATGTTATAATGCTTACATTGATTGGTTGAGTTAAACACAAAACTTTGTGGGTATACAGATACGTTGGAGGAACATACCATTTGTGATGTTGTTATTTCGTCAGCTGTTCGATACGTATATAAGCTTCACAGGAAGGTTTCATTTTACTAGTCGTGCTAATCAAGTGGACCTTGCTCGGTTTCAGTGTACTCGTATTTTACCTTGTCAAGAAATTCTATACACAAGACCTTTTGGCGAACGACAAAACACTTCTGAGATTAAATGTCAGAGTTCGTATGCAATATAAATAAATAAATAAAACTGCTAAATAAGCAATGCAGTTTAAAATTATGATCTTTTATATAAATTTTCATTTTAGAAGATATAAAATCCAAACGGTCTCTTCAGGAATTTCAAACTTTGCCTTAGTCGTGAAAAAGTTCAAAGAAATACTACTTTAAAACAGTACTACACTTATCGAGTGGCACGTCTTATTTTTACACATCTTTACTCCTTCATGTAAGGACAAGGGAATGAAAAATCGTATATATTACGAATACATGTAATACTTGTTTTAGCAATATAAAGAGCTTTGCAAATGCTGCATACAAAACTATTCATTTACATATGGTCATAGACAATTATAGTTCTTCATAGTCATATTGAAATGTATTGTAGCCTGGAAATTAGATATTTTTCATTTTGTTCAAATATTTGCTGTGGATAGAGCTGATTTACGGAACATATGGAAACTGAATGACAGTTATAGCTCAAAATTCTACAAAACGTTCAAATTTCATCCGATCATTAAGAAAATTCAGAAACCAAATTCGATACATCGTACAGTAAAAACAAACGAACTTCGATATAATTTATAATTTTGTGTTTATTGTAATATTCTGCAATAACTATTTAATAATAAGTAAAAATAACTTTCTCTGAAACTGCAAAAGTACAAACAAAAGTACTTAAAAAACAACAAACCACGTACACACAATTATCATATATGCTTCAGAATGTTCGTAATCCTGTAAAGGAACTGAAAAATTGCGCACGATGTATCTATTGCTTATTCGTGCTTCTAAAACGATTAGTTTTGAAAGGAAATGAAAATGACTTTAAGTAGTGAATAAACGCAAATTATGATAATAAAAACGATCCAATTTGTTTTAACACATCAACAGCTGTGACTTCAGTGCCTATTTAAGTATTTGTTCTGTTGGAAGAGGACAACTTCGACGATATATTTCTACAACTTTTCACTATAACGTCAGAAAAAAGGGTAAGCATTTTTGTAAACCATTTACACTGTTATCAGATTGTAGTACAAGAAAAAAAATCAAAAAGGGTGTAAAGATAAAACACTGCTTACATTTCATTCACGGGTATCTAATTAATGAAGCAATCATTTGACCTATTTGTGCCAAAGGTTGCATACTAGTAAGATTCACTTTGAATTGTGACATGGTAGTTTTGACATTCGTATAACATGCTGATGTAGTTATATATACATTGGACTTCCTCTTTTTGAATTTGCCTTGGAGTTACTTCCTCTTTTTGATTTTGCCTTGGAGTTACTTCCCCTTTTTGAATTTGCCTTGGAGTTACTTCCCCTTTTTAAATTTGCCTTGGAGTTACTTCCCCTTTTTGAATTTGCCTTGGAGTTCGGTATTTTTGTTATACTTTGATTGTATAAATAATCGAACGCGATCTGGGTAGTACATGTATAATGGACGTTATTGTTACATTTTGTTAAATTTATTTATGTGACTCATAACGTTAATTTGAATATCATTATTTTAACAACTTTATTCTATTTGTATAATAAGTATAATAGCACACGTGAACTTTTGGACTGGTAAGCATTGTCGTGTAAAAGATGGTTTATTGATATAACTAAGTATTATGAAGATGAAAACAGCTAACAGATGTTAATTAAAAGAAAGCGTGATCTTGTTACTTAAAAAGAGGTTTCAATTGACACCAATTGATTTAGTTTTGACTCAATACTTTAAAATTTAATGAGGCCATTATATATTTATATGCATTGGTTCGTTCCTATTTTCAAAAATACCGGAAATAATACGGTATAGATTATAATTTTTGTCATTCCTTATTTCTAAAGACCTAATTCCTTCGAATGTTGTACTATTTACGAATGTCATTTTATTTTCCCAAACAATATCAAGTTTCAGTTGTATTTATCTTATGTTTGGTGAGGATACACATTAATTCAATATTTACTGATAACATAAGCAGATATTTGACAATACTTTTTCTAACTTTATCTGTTTTTGGTAGACGGAAATGAACCAGATATATAAATAAACAATGTTACTCGGAAAGGCTGTGCAATCTTTCACTATCTCTCTCCTGCTTAAGGTACGATCATAAGTGACGTATCGGATATTGGACATGTTTAAAACAGCTCTTGCTGTACAAGTTCACCAGCCGAAAAGCTGTATTAGTATCAGCACTTTTATCGTATAATGTGTGATTTTATTATTTAATTTACTTGATTTAATCTTATTTATAGTTAGTCGATTTGGGATAAAAAAATTCAGCTTCATATATCCAGAAATATGACAAAATTATCAGCAAGTCTACTTATTTTACTAGTAGCCGTTACCATTACGGAGAGTAGACTACCAAGTAAGTATTTATTGAAAAATAAAATAACAATATACAAGCAGTATAAATACACCGTTGACAGTTACCTTATGATTAAAGGTCACTTAAAGCACTTTCATTTTTTGTAACTCGCTTCCCCGAAAATAAGGAAGTTTTTCCTTAGTTTTCCTATCATTGAAACGGTGTTATGTAGAACACATGCAGTCATATAATGTGTATTTTATTAGAAATTAAAATACAATTTTGAAATGTCTCCTGATTGTTTCCTGCCAATCAAAATTACGGAATCTTATAAACATTTATATAATGTAAATATAAGATGATAAACATCATATCTAGTATATTATTCATGATTATAGTTTAGTTATATAAACATTGTATGCTATTAATATGAAATGCAAAAGTTAAATGTATTATTGAAATAAATTTGGATGACACAAAGTTGAACTCATAAACCTAAAACAAATTTTAAAATTTTAAATGTCAAGAATGTAATAACCAATACATATCATAGCTCGGTGAACATAGTCAAAATTTTAAATATTTAATCGTTAGAACTACTACACAGCTTTAACATATATCATTTGATTCGAAAGTGTGTGTATTCTAAAATCAATTCGGTTGCCAAAGAAAATATTGTGCATTTTTTTTTCAGAAATCATGACCAAAGTCAATAACCATTTTCATGAGAAAAAAAAATCATGGAATATTTAATTCCAATTTAAAAACCATTTTGTTATTAGAATAATTCCAAACTTGCATCTATTTTCCATTAAAAAAAATAAGTGGAAAACCATCATTAAATGAGTTTCCCGAGTAAACGTCTTTTAATTTTACAAACAGAGGGGTGATTTTCATTTTTAAATTAAAGGATGTACTTGTTAAAATAATTTAAAAAAAAGTGTATCAACAAATATGAAAACAAAGAGGCAAAAAATCTTTCAAAACAGACTTATATTTGAGTTTAAACAATGTCACGACTTTATTTTAATTTTACAAACAGAGAGGTGATTTTCATTTTTAAATTAAAGGATGTACTTGTTAAAATAATTTAAAAAAAAGTGTATAAACAAATATGAAAACAAAGAGGCAAAAAATCTTTCAAAACAGACTTATATTTGAGTTTAAACAATGTCACGATTTTTTTTTAAGTAAAATGTATCAATAGGAAAATAAATCTTTATAAAATAGCAATTTTTAAAAGGCATTTTGAACACATTAAAACCGCCTTTTATCCGTTTAGAAATTGTGTAAAAATCTCTTCGAAATAGGATAGTTTAACATCAAACTAAACAAACAATAGTCAAACTAAAAACTTTTACTTAAATAAATAATTCAGACCTCAAATAGCTTCTGTATTACGGAAAAGTTATAACAAGTTTCTAACTTTTGGTTGAAACGTTTATATTCGTACATGCAAGGTTGATCTAAATTAATCCCTAATATCAACATTGGTCAAACATTTCACTATAGTGGTTAACTAACACAACACAATTCTTTACTACAAATCTTAATAATATTGCGTTCTGCAATGGAATAGATCTGGTTGAATGTTTGTGTAAACATGTATCGTGCTTTTGTACAGCTTCATAGGTCATTCCAAAATATTTCTTCATTGCAGAATGAACTTTGTGCATATAAATAAAAACTTGTGTATATGAAAAGAGAAATATTTTGTACCTTTACAATTTGTCATCAAAAGGCTTTCATGATTATCTTTTTCTATTAATGAATAAAAAATCGAGTGTGATGTTTGACTAAAATAAAAACAAGAAAGATATTCGAATGCAACCTTTAAAAATTAAGTCAAACTACATGCCACCAATAATCTGCATTTTCAATCAAATTTGCAAGCTAAACGTTAAAATAAAAATTTAAAAAAAATGCACCAATCGACGTTTTTGGTGACCAACCTTAAATTCAAGTAAAATCATTTTTCGAGGACTGTGTAAATTTTTAGCCGTGTAAAATGAAGTGAAATTAAACTCTTTTCCTATTCCGTCACCTCCTTTCATTTTCAGTATTATGTCATTCTATTTCAGAAAAATTTACAGGAAACGGAGATGTGATTTTTATTCTTGACTCGTCAGGCAGTGTTGGAACCTCAAATTTTCTAATTATGAAAAGATTTGCAAGGTTTATAACTTTGTTTTTCAAGATTGGAAAGACATTGACACAAGTCGGCCTAGATGTATTTTCCTCAACCGTAACGACAGAAATAAAACTGAAAGAATTCAATACATGTGCAGGCTGTCTCAGAGCGAAAATATTACGTGCTAAGTATAAAGGGCAAAATACAAATACTTTTTTTGCCTTAGACCATGCACGATTTAACAGCTTTTCAACACACTATGGTATGTAGATAATTTGTAATCACTTACTATATGTAGATATAAGGTCTTCAACACGAAGCATTGGCTCACATCGAACAGCAAGCTACAATGGGCACCCAAAATGACTAGTATAAAACCATTCAAACGGGAAAACTAACGGTCTAATCTACATAAAAAACGAGAAACGAGAAACACTTATGAACTACATCAACAAACGACAAGTACTGAGAACGGGTGCAAAAAAATGCAGCGGGTTTAAACGTTTTAATGGGTACCAATCTTCACCCTTACCTGAAACAATAATGTAACATCACAACATAGAAAGATACACTTTAAAATATCAATTGAAATAGTGTTTCTCAATCAAAAGACATATTAACACAAGTGAACATACACTGAACGAAACAAATTGATATATGACTCAATGTAAATACAAAATCAATAAAATAAGGGGTGAATAAATAAAGGCAACAGTAGTATACCGCTGTGAGATGTTAAATAATTTCAGAACGTCAACTATAACCTTGAACAAAAAGCCGCCAAATAGAATAATGTACACAGGTAAATGAAAATAATTTTGTTGTGAGGTATACAGTATAAATGGAGAACCGAAATATTTTTTACAAAATAAATAATTTATTTGTTCATAGTACGAGGACAAAAGTGAAAATGTATAGTCATACCCAACACTTATCAAAGCTGGCATATATTAAAAATAGAAAGACGAGATATAACCCTAAAAAAGTAAACATTAAATAACAAAAAACATTACAAATTGTATCAACAGCTCAAGTTAACACGAAAGTACGATTTGAGAGTACTCGCAGTTATTGAAAGCCAAAAACAATTAAGAAGAAAAAATCATGCATCAGATACTAAAATCAACTAAAACACATCCCAAGGATTTAGTATTTTAACGTCATGGACAGTCAAAGAAGACATGACGTGTGTAATGACAAAAATAAAAGTATCGACAGGCAGTAAGATAGTTAGGAGTTAACCTCATTTTAGAAAAAAATAAACGTTTGAAAAGAATACAAATTTAGTTATGTTTTAATTTGCTGACAACAAAATTGATATTTGTGCCAATGTAAACTATATTCAAAGATCTAGTTACAACATTTGTAAGGTAACCTTTACTAATAAGTTTGTTTAAAGGTTTGATGAGTTTACATGGATCACATAGTGATTTCCGCACTTTTAGTATAATGTTACCGTAAAGTTCAGGTTGTAAAATACCGCTTTTGTTTTCTACCGGTACAGCCAAATTTAATAATCAAATCTTTGTATTTTTTAAAGAATTTAGTAAAGGTTTAAGTAATTTATGGTAACGAAATCCCTGACTTAATAATTTACCAGTGATGCATTGATTATGTTCGTTAAAATCTATGACATCAGTACACACACGGGCATACCGAACGAGTTGGGATATATAAACACTGTATGATGGAGCCAAAGGAACATCGCCGTCTAAAAAAATGAAAATTAACAATATGGAATGAAAAATCGTCTCTTTTGTCGTAAGTTTTAGTATGGAGTTTCCCTTTAGAAATTGAAATGTCTAAATCTAGAAAAGGACAACTAATGCTGTTTTTGTTAGATTCAGTTAAAGTAAGTTTGTTTGGGTTAATTTCGGTAGTATATTTAGAGAACTCTGGATTATTTAACGAAAAAATATCATCAAGATAACAGTAGGCATTGTTGAATGTATCAACAAATGTAACAATGACGGGTCTTTACTGAGTTTGGTCATAAACCGAGATTCATAGCAATACAGGAATACATCTGCTATTAAAGGGGCGCAGTTAGTGCCCATAGGAATACCTACTACCTTTCGATACACTTTATCGCCGAAACGTACTTAACTGTTGTCCAGGAGAAAATTTAAAGCTTCAATCATATTTTCACATTTCCAGTTAGTGTATCTCGCATACTTTCCTCTTTCGTTACAAAAAAGGCTTTAAATGAGTTACAGTAAATAATTTTGCAATGAGATTTTTCAAAAGACCGTTTAATTAAATATGAAAACTTTTTCTTGATAAGATTGTGTAGAAGTGTAGTGTAGAGAGTAGAAAAATCATAACTGTCAACAGAAATAAAAGAACCATCAAAAGTATGTATTTTATCTGAAACTTCTAAAGAAATTTTAACACTCCAAAAATAATTAATACCATTATTTCCATAAGCTTTATTACAAAAGTTAATAACAAGTTCTTTGATAGTAGTAAGGGATGTAGTACGAAGCACAGATATATTAGTATTAGAACACTTAATTACCAGATGCGGAGATGAAACGGAATTTAAATGGTTGTTTGTGCCATTTAGGTAACCAGTACATGTTAGGGACTTTTATGTACATGAACATGTACATGTTTATCCTGTTGGTAGCTTCACCGTGTAGGTTTTTAATTGGGTACGTTTATTTTAGGACATTGTTTAGATTGACAAAGGGTGGGATGTGTATGCATGTAAAACCTTCACATTTTCGGAGGTCTGTTGTACTGTGTGGTATTTTTATTTTGACAATATCATTTGTCCTCCTTTTATGTATAATATACAAACTTTTTGAATCAGTCAAATTTTAGAGAATTTACATGCACCGATGGTTTATAAACTTAGAGCAGAGGCGCTTGGGGCATGGATGCCCTTTTCTAAACAAAAATGATTTAGTGGTGGGTTTTTTTTTAGTAAATATTCTTTATTAGTATGGTGTTCATTATCACTGAACTAGTATATATTTGTTTAAGGGCCAGCTGAAGGACACCTTCGGGTGCGGGAATTTCTCGCTACATTGAAGACCTGTTGGTGACCTTCTGCTGTTGTTTTTTTCTATGGTCGGGTTTTTGTCTCTTTGGCACATTCCCCATTTCCATTCTCAATTTTATTTTAAATTAATCTTTTATATTATTTTCACTTATCCAATATGTACGATACATTGCCCCTCTGTTTTTATTTTCACGAAGGCAGGACAGATTGAAAATCTAAATATCGAAGATCTGCTTGGCTCCGGCATATTTTGTGCATCATATTTCTAGTCAATAAGACAAATAAGAACATATGTATCAACTCAAGAAAGACTCACCTTTTAGTTTCGTTTCGTGGTTGGTATGTACAATCACTCAGCGATCCAGAAATTAAAAATTTTTAATCTTTGTGGTAGCTTTGATTTCGTCAAGCCCATTACTTGTGACGGAAGTAGACGTCAAACGCTTGCGATTTTGAACACATCGGATTTCAGTGCATTACATTTGGAGTTCTACAGCGCGTTTGACGTCCACTCCCGTCATAATTTATAAAAACTACTGTAATTGTTATATCATACAGATACAGCAATAACTCATTAAATACGTCAAATAAATTAAGTATTAAAGAATATTTACTACAAACACATTTTTTTAAATATATAGAAAAAAAGGGGAGTTTGTAACACAAGCGTCTGTGCGTTAGACATGAAATATTCAATAAGTCTAATTCGGTAGGTCACATTCATTGAAAAGAGGACGTGATTGTGGTTACAACAAATTGAACATATTCGCCGTCATCTGTGAAACAGATATTCCATAACGGTTAACCAACTCGGGATTGCATGCACGTGGTATTAATATATAAAAAAAAATGTGTAATGATAATAAATGGCAAAAGATAGGAAATTCTTTTAACTAAGGTACATTCAGAGTTTTTACACCTTTTTAAATTTTATTTAGCATTTATATATACATGCATATAACTGAACATCATTTGTTCTTCAAAGTGTGTGTTCAAGTGTCCGATTGACCTTTACAGTAGAGGAAAGACTAATAAATGATAGTTTTGAGAAATTCCTTTCATAATCTGTTTGCAGTTCTAAGAAAGTGAAAAGCTATTTGCATGATTTGTTTTTCATTAAATGAAAGATGACACATTCAACTGAAATTGACAAAAATATTTTGTGCATATTTCACGTATACAACACAGTTATTTTCATATCTGAATATAAATAAGAAGATGTGGTATGAGTGCCAATAAGATAGCTCTCCATCCAAGTCACAATTTGAACAAGTAAATACAATTTATTACAGGAGCTAGAATTGGTGTGCCTAAAATCGCCATAGTTATGACTGACGGGAAATCTCAAGAAAAAGATAAAACTTGTGAATCAGCGAAAAATCTGCGCAATTCTGGAGTAATCATCATTGTTATCATTATTGGCAATAAGGTTGATATGGAAGAGATTCAGTGTATAGCATCTGGTCCATCGTTCATATTCTCTGTACGAAATTTTTCTGGACTGAATAACCGTGGGTTCAGGGATAGAGTTGCAAGGAAAGTGTTTAGTGGTATGTTTTATTTAAGCTATTTTATTGACTTATTTGTGACCTTAAGAAAGTCTTTATTCATTTAAACAACATAACAACAAAAAGTCCAAAAAATCTACACAAAAAAGCGTTTCATGGGGAGGAAAAAAAAATCCTTTATTGTTTAATACTATCAATTTGATTGAAACGATACATTTTCTTTGGGAAAAAAAAGAAACTGACTACAAGTATTACAAGTTCAAGTTTTCTTAGGGAAAGTAAGAACACTCTTAAGAATTGTCTAGAGATAACTCAAAATTATAACCTCAAAGACAGGCAGGTAACAAAAAAAGACGACCACATTCCCTCACAATTTTAGCACAAAATGTACATCAAATTTAAACTACCTATACAATCGAAATAGTATAAATAAAACAAATTCGTTTCACGCCTTTTAGAGGTTCCCTGATTTGCTACCGTACCAACCGTAGTACGAAATAAGAGCCGTCATTGAAAATAATTAATATATACTCTTAATATTGACGTATGTTTTATGAATCATAATCAAAAGTAGTTGGAGAATTTTTAGCTGCAACTTGGTATTAATTTCGCGTGGATATTCTAAGTATTTATAGCAAACAATATTGTGTGTACTTGATTATCCTTTCAAGTAACCGTATCACGAACGGTTTATGACTTATGATTTATTTCCCATGAAATTGCGAATGCCAAAGGAAGCTAAAATATAAGAAACTTGTATGTTCTTTCTGATTTTCGCCTGTTATATTATTATAAAAAGTAAAATTATAGTGAAAATAGCAGAAATATCGAACTCCAAAAGAAAATAAGAAACGGAAAGTCTTTCATCAAATGGCAAAATCAAAAGCTCAAACACATCAAACGGATAAAAAACAACTGTCATATTCCTAACTTGGTACAGGCATTTCCTTATGTAGAAAATGGTGGATTGAAAATTTACAACAGTATCAAATGAATAGGTTGGAATTTTATGATTAGGATTTTATTAAACAGGAAAAAATAAAAGCCATTTTAACATACAAAATTAACCTCCTTAATAAGGTATTAATGATTAAATAAGTGTAAAACGATTCATGGTCGTGCAAGGGATATATCGATTTAACCAAACATTAAAATAAGGAATGTAAGTGTATTTATAGAAGTAAAGATAACAAAATGTCAGATACTTTCATATTATATTCTCATAAATATCATACCATAAAGGTGTTTAACAAATATTCTAAATCAGTATCATTTTTTCGCACTCTTTAATTCAATTAAATATTGCCACCTATTTACATAGTTCAAATTTTAAACAAAATTATTAGCTTTTCCATTCGTATATTTTTCTGAGTTTTCGCATAAATCGTCTTGCACATGTTTGAGAAAATGTTACAATAATAAAGTACATGTACGAAGAAAGGATCAAATTATAAGATACGCCAATAATTTATTCATAGAAAACTAATTTCAGTGCAATTTAATACAATTAGATGATGATGATGAAAGGCTGCTTAACGTCCAGCGGCAAATTAAATGCATATTCAGGACGGGAACATATATTTTAAAGTGATATGAATATTAAACCCTGCTTTGTACTATACCGACACGCTGAGCCTGGATTTTTAACGTGATAGTTCACAAGGCAAGAGTCCGTAGGAAGACATCGGATGCAGATGCAGAGATTTTAAAAAAAGTGGAGGGGCCCCAGGCCCGCAAACTTTGCAACGTTTGGAGTAGAACAGGTAGAAAATCTTCATTTATCATCAAAGTAGATCCACAAGGGTGCCTGGGTCACCCCGCCCTACCCTAAATTCGTCTCTGGACATGTCATCCTATATAGCTATCCGGACGCCTTATTCTGATTTCGAGCTGATCAGTCTATGCTCTTACTACTTAATATTGCGTGCTCATTGGAGACGCAGCAAATACCACTTTTAAAGTTTTTGTTTTGACCCAGCAGCTGTTCGAACACATGACCTCCCGCACTCGAGGCAAACATGCTACCACGACTCACCGAACATTGTTCTTGTTTATTTTTATAATTCAATGAGTCTAGCTAATTATTTATTTTCATCGACACAGAATAGTAAAGATTTGTTTTTCAATATTGATTCGGGTTTTTTTTTTGGAATGTATTATTAGAAAACAATCTTCAGGTGTAAAAACAATGATAAAAGGGCGCTTTTCTTACTGGAATATTCTGCTGTAATGATCGAAATAGATTTCTTAAATGATAATAACTAATTTCAAATTCATGCAAGAACCAATGAGAAATCAACAGAGTTTTCATATGTTGGCGTCTATAACCAACATCAGTAATATGTTTTCAAGAAAGTCGTTCATACATGTAGATCGTATTCTAATTATTCCTTCTTCTGTTTAGATATAAGAGAAAATTTCTCCTTTTTTTTTTAAATATGAACAAAACAAAAACAATACCAATAGGCTATAAAAACAGAAGCGCAAATCTATAATTAGAATATTACGTCGGTGTCAACTCGTTCGTGTAAGGTCTGTTTGATCCATGCACCGTTGCACTAACTAAATAAGCTCATATAGAATCATAAACAAAGTGTTCTAGAAGTTAAGCTAGTTTTTTCTGATATGCAATTTGATTTATTTAACTTTATCACAAAAGAAAAAATAATATCATGCATTAAATGATACCTCCAAAACAACAGTAACGGTTGAGTTACGTACCAACAATATCTGATACGTCGCAAATCGGGAAACCTCTAGTGTAACGTTTCTAGCAAAGAGCTACGATGAATAGTATTCAGTATCCTCGACGAGTCGTGAGAACATGTCAGGTTGTCATTTTGATGGAAAACTTTGTTCAGTCCTAACTAACGTGCATTTAGTTTTTAAGATTACGTGTCATTCATCTTTTAATAATCAAGTTGTATAATGCTGGTGGAACTCTTGTTTTTAGTGCAAGGCCCTCCAGGCCCTGTAGGCAAACGGGGAGTGCCGGCCAGTACAGGATAAAAAAGGTATGTTTTTATATTAAAAATGAATAAAGAAATGTTTGCGGTAAATGATTATAATAAAGCATCCAACAAGTAGACCACATCTAGTGGTCTTATTAGCAATATTTCATATTAGGATGTACCTTTTACTTGTCGACTATGACATTGCTCAACATTGTGTTTACATAAGTGGCGTAAAATAAAAACTTTATTTCTATATTGCAGATAAGATATTTTTGAATATATTTGAACTGTTAAGTGAACTTATCTGCAAAATACTACTGAACAGTCTATATCTGCATGTTGATGGTATCGCTTTATTTTTGTTTTTGGTGTTTAATATAACTTCTTAGATTCTTACCCTTCGGGATCACCTTAGATCACCCTCAGTTTTTTGTGGTTTTCGTGTTGTTCAGTCTTTAGTTTTCTAGTTGTGTTTTACGTACTGTTGTTTGTCTGTTGGTCTTTTTCTTTTTTGACCATGGAAATGTCAGTTTATTTTCGACTTTGTTTGAATGTTTGAATGTCCTTTTGGTATCGTTCGACTCTCTTTATCATAATCTTCGAATTTTATGTTTAACATTCTTATGACATACGAACAAAGGAAAATATTGTTTGATTGCTGCTTGATTAACGTCCAGTTGCAAATATTTCATTCATATTTAAGAACGAGAACAAATCGATATTTATAACAAAGGTAGACATTGCAAGATGACCTAACCGAAATGAAGGGTTGAAGTTTGATCTTTCACTGGAAGAAAAGGGAATGATGGATAGGGACAAATATTCTACATTGCAACAGGCCACGTATTCGGACCCCTCATAGAGTTGCTGCAAGGGTTCTTCACAACGCACAGTGCTTGATACTAACCCAAAAAGGAGGCATATGATTAAAGCCCCCTTTCCGACCGGATGTGACTACATTTATACATCCCGCACAACAAAATAGACGCCCCACTTAAGAAAATGTGTTATTGCCTGGCGTGTTAACGTCTTTGATAAGGTCAGTTTAAGGGAACCACTTATGATAAGTAATTGATAGTTGGTAACCAGTTGTAGTAGCATTGGCAAATATCATTTCCATGGCGATTATTTGGCCCGACCCTTCAGTCATGGTCTATTGACTTTCAAATATATGCATTATGAAAGTTTACATGGTAAAGTTTATGAATAGGTCAGTTGAAGGAGAACCACTTATGATTACTCAAAGATATTTGGTATGGAGTTGTACAAGCATTGGCTCATCTTATATCCGTGGAGATTACTTGAACACACTCCCTCAGTCATGGTCTTTTGAATTTAAATTTTTTCCATAGTTTACATGTTTAAGTTTATGTTTAGGTCAGTTTAAACAGAATCAAACATGATAAATTAAGGATATTTGGTATGAGTAGAATAAGCATTTGCACATCTAAAATAACATACAGCCGAGAAATATCACTGTGCCACAGTTTATTAAACATATGTAGACTGATTAAAAATTTTAGAGCCGAATTTCTACGAAAAAAAACTAGTCAAATATTTTAAGTGTAAGAGATTTGCCTCATTTGCACCCTGTTTTCTGGCCTATATTTATCTGTAAGAACATCAATTTATTTCCAGTCAGTATATATGTACAATCAACAAGAGCATGAGCGTAGGCTTTTTAAGTTTAATATCTGTATATCAAAATTTTTATTACTTTCTGGCACATAATTAGTGCGAACGAATACATAGTAAGAATTTGTTTTAATTGATATTTATATTTATATATATTTCAGATAAAATAGCTACTGTATGATAAAAGCATACGTTTGTGATATGTTATTCTAAAAGATACACAAAATAAATTTGATAAATCAAAGAATGGTTTAGTTTGTATATATATTCATTAACTGTTAATTGTCTATATTACTAAATGAATAGAGTTGAAATTGGGTGTCGCGTTTTCTTCTTTCACATAAAATCAACGAATATTGTTTTATACCACAAAGGGGTAATGACCAGCCGAGGGTAGTTTATTATGTGTTCATTTCAAGATCTTTTTGGGATATTTGGGGGTTCAAATCGGAAAAAAAGCCAGTTCGGATCGACCGTCCTTTACGACGTTCGGCTCTGAAATTTACGTGCCGTCATCGTTTCCGTCATTGCACGTCTGCCTGGCAAAATTAAATTTTATTTCGTAGCAGATACGGTAAATATTGACCTTACACTGAAACACTTTGTGATACACATTCCCCTGACGCTTTTAACAACAGATTTTTAAGCGTCAAGATTTTTTTCTTCCAGGGAACCGCATCCATTCAACATGTAAAGGGTGGAAGGATTACTTCGGTCTTGGGTACCGAAGTGCGGCTGGAATGTGACCTACCCCCATTCATATATTAATGCATACAATTTTCAGCCCTTTCATATATGGGATGGTTCTTAGCACAGAAACATCAGAAATCAGGTGCGGATCAAGGATTTAATGTTAGGGGGGTGCAAAAAATATTGTTCTGCGGAGCGGACACTACAAAAGTCTAAAAGTCTGAAAAGACCAGTTTTTGTCTTGATTTGCATGAACTTTTACTCGACATTCTCCAAAAGTATGACTTGTGTCTTAATTTTTCTTGACAAATTCTCAATTATATCAAATTTGTATGAAATTTACTTGACATATTCTTGACATTCTGAATATGGTCTTAAAAATTTCTTGACAAATTCTTGACATTTGAATACTGTCTTAAAATTTCTCGACATATTCTTGACATTCTTATTTTTTCTAAGTATGGCTTGACATATTCTGAACATTTGGAATTGTGTCTTAAATTTACTTGACAGTTCTGAGTTTTACAAATCATGACCAATATTCATGATTAAACTTTAATCTTTATTTCTCTTTACATAATATAGTGTTGTTTCAAGTTACACTTCTTACAACAAAAAATGAAAGTTGGGCATGTAAAATAATTGAAAATTTGGGTATCAAAATATTTTTACAAATGCAAATGTGGTTATAAAATCTGAATGTAGGACAGAAAGTCACAGGACAAAAAGTCACAGACAAAAAGTCACGGACAAAAAGTCTAAGGACAAAAAGTCACAATTAATTTTTTCTGATTATTTTCTTTGAATAAAAAATGCTTATTTTTACAAAAATATTTTTTGTGTTTTTCTTGATGTATTGAATGTTAACCAACTTTGTAAGCAAAATTTATCAAAAAAAATATCAAAGATGATCAAATAATTGTTAAGAAAACAAAATGTCAAAGTAGATTGGCACTCAAATGGCTTCATGGTGCCAAGGAATATGTCCTTTGCATGATTAAAATAAAATAAATCTTCATTTGTCAAGTAGAATGATAAATTCCATTAACTTTAATATGAATATATGTATTAAAAAGTAAATATTTTCAAGATATTTTTCTTATATATTCCAACAATTGTCAAATAATTATTTGTGACTTTTTTTCCTGTGACTTTTTGTCCTATCAAATTTGTGACTTTATGTCCTGTGACTTTTTGTCCTGTGACTTTCTGTCCGTTTACCTAAAATCTAATGTATAAAATAATTTAAATGTGGGTGTGTTGATATAAAACAATTTAAATGTGGGTTTTTAAAAAATTACAAATTTTGATTCCTAAATCTTATAAATTAAATGATTTAAACAAATCATACTGTAGACATATTTTATTCTACATTCATAATATTCAATGTTAATATGGTAAATAATTATTGTAACATAAATTGGATTTTTTCCTTTTATGTTTTTATGAAATAATTTGCTTAAAAAGTGGGGTGAGGGAAAACCATGGTATATTATATGCAAAATTATGTTGTACCATACTTTGCTAATTAAGTATGCAACTCGACTAGAATCCAAAGGAACAAAGGCGGAGTTTCAGCCATGGTATAACATATTCATTTTCATGTTATTCCATGGCTGAAGCTCCACCTTTTTTTTAAATGCATCCGCCTCTAAAATATTTAGGAAACTGTAAAACGTACTGAAAGGTCAAGATCTTCATTTGTTTTCATTTTATAAGAAAAAGCACAAACTATATAGGATTATTACGAACTCCCTTAATTTTGGAAACAATTACTAAATGTTTCTTCTTTCAGTTTTGAAAAAAATAAAATGTAAAACTATCATTTCCTTTGCGAAAATTCAATTAAATTTCGATTTAAAAAGGGGGGTACCTATACAAAAAGGAATAAATATCGGCTACAAATATCTGTGAAAAAACATGATTAGGGGACGTACACTATCTACGCCCCTGGATTCGCCACTGTTAAAATATTGTTTTAGTTATTAAAATTGTGTTTTAATAAATAATGTAATAAAATAACGGAAGAAAAACATTTTTCAATTAGATGAAAATTCTGTAAAATATGATTAATTTGTATGATATATTAAAAAAAAACAAAAAAAAACAATTCTTACCGTCATTAGAATAATTATTTAATCCTTGTCGCTGGAATCCGACATTTTTGTTTACCTCAGTCTGATGACATTATGAAATTACCTGCGCCTACAATCATACACGGGGCGCAAAACTAAAAAGAAAATCGGGAAAATCCGACATTTTCTTTACTTTCTGCAAATTCAGGGGTTCTATTACATGAAATACACAGACGATCATACACGAAGCGCAAAAGTGACTTGCACGCGCTTCCATTTCATTGGATAAAACTGTAACGTCACCAATTTCCAATATTAGTTGAAGGTCTTGAAGCTGTCAATCATTTTATTTATATTACAAATTTTATATACCATGTGTCTTACTCATTAACATATTTAAACAAACTCATCCTTCGGATTCGTATGTTTAAATATTGTTAACTCGTAAAAACCATGGTATATATAGTACTTGTACAAAAATGTGGTTTATATAAATAGCAAATTATGATGATATACAAATCATTCATTAACAGAAGAAAAATTTGTGTAATGTCATCTGTTGGAATATATATTAAGTATTACACATTGACAGGATGTTCCCCATAAAATTAAGGTATTCATACCCCAGAATACACACAACTGTTAAATAGAAATTACTGATTTACCTGTAATCAGCCATACAACTTATCAATTGACCAATCATGCCACTACAATTTCAAAATTTTGTTAATAGATGAAAATCATGAAAATCATCATTTTGATGAAAAATTATAAAATTCAACACTCAAATTTGAATAAAAAATGTTTTTGAATTGTTCTAAAAAATGAATAAGTTTTTTTTAATCAAGATGAGAACAAATTTTTTTACCTACACGTAACCCCCCCCCCTTCTCCTTCTTTTTTTTAGCCACATAAACCTAAAAGATGAATTGTGGGGTCCAAAAAGAGACACATGGTCATATTATAAACTGCCTACAAGACACCTATTTTAGTAAAGCATATTTGACTGGCAGTTTTGCGAATTGCAAAAATCTAAATGCTGTTTGTCAGTTTTTTCGACTTATATTCGAAGTGAAAACAATCAAAACTAAACTACATGGGGGGTTATTCAGGGTATTCCAACTTAGGTGAACCAAAAGGGTATTTTACTATACCAAATTAATCCTTGATTCTTCAAAGTTTAGTTTAGCCATAATAAAAAGGAGTATATAACAGCAATAGAATGTCATAAACAGTGCAGAATAAATCTGTACACATTTCAGGCGAAGTGTATACTGTTGAGAAAGTGTCAAGACATATTTAAGACTGTCAAGAATGTGTCGAGACATATTCAGACATTACGTAGAATGTCAAGAATATGTCAAGACATATTAAGACATTATTAAGAATGTCAAGAATATGTCAAGACAGATCGAGACAAATTTAAGACAGTCAAGAATTGGTCGAGACTAATCCAGACTCTTATCAGATGATACAGGAAGTGTCGAGAAATTTTAAGACAATGTTCATACTGTCAAGACACTTGTCAAGAAAAATCAAGAACCTTATTAGACAAATTAATACTATGTCAAGAAGTTTTAAATATTATTTAGACAAATTAAGAATGTCGAGTAAAACTTCATGCAAATTCAGACAAAAACTGGTCTTTTCAGACTTTTTGACTTTTGTAGTGGGAGCATGTTGCGAAATATTTTTTAGTAAATTAGCAAGAATTTACGTGCCGTCATCATTTCCGCTTTGTTTGCAAGAATTATGGTCTGCTCAGCAAAAAGTATACCCTAAAGGGTCGGGGGATTACTCCGGTTTTCGGTTAAAAATGAGTACAGAAGTGCGGCTGGAATGTGACCCCACATTCATATATTAATGCATAAAATTTCCAGCCCACTCATATATGGAGCACGAAAACACCTGAAATCTACCTTACACCGAAACACTTTGCGGTACACATTCCCTTGACGCTCTCAGCAATTTAACAACAACTGTTGTACACGTCAATAGCTTTTCCTTCCGGGGAACCGCAGCAATTCAACATGAAAAGGGTGGAGGGATTACTTCGGTTTTCGGTTAAAAATGGGAACAGAAGTGCGGCTGAAAAGTGACCCCCCCCCGCATTCATATTAATGCATAGAATTTTCAGCCCACTCTTATATAGGGGTGGTTCTAAGCACGGAAACACTAGAAATCAGGTGCGGATCCAGGATTTGTGGGGGCAACCAGGGTTCTAGACAAGATATTCCATCAACAAAAAAACATGTGATCAAGATTTGTAAATTAGCAACCAATGATTTAAGATTTCAGTTTAAAAACGTGTAAACGAAATAATTTGCCGATCGATGGGAGGTGGAAAAAAATTTGTTCCCGGGTTTTTTCTAGTCACCTATTATTATGAGGGGCTAGCAGAAATTTCAAAACATAACAGACAGTACAGCAGAACACAACTACCTCCGAGCAAAACGAAGTAAAAAGAAAGACAATAGCGAACAGCAAATGGGTAAGACAACCCAACTTGGCAAAGACACAACAATATGCAGGGGTTAGTCTAGTTTAATGTGCACAGAAACCTCCCCATTCGTATCTCTAGATCATGAGTCGTAAAACTCGAAATAAAAAAACTTTCCCAGTTTAGCCTCTAATATGATGACATCACATACATAATGTAGGTAAATAAACTCATCATAGATACCAGGATTGAAATTTGGTATTTGCGCCAGACGCGCGTTACGTCTATAAAAGACTCATCGGTGACGCTCGAATCGAACAAAGTTAAAAAGGCCAGATAAAGTACGAAGTTGACGTGCAAATTATTTATCTAGTATGATTTCTGGTTTTCGAGGAGTCAATTGACCATTTCATTTTTTACTTAATTGTAGATCTGGTCTTGCTGTTCATTTTTGATATTCCTGTAAAACGGACAATTTATCAATTAAGGGCAATAACTCCTTTAAGAAGTCGTCAAACAGTTTTTATAATGTTGGACAGTAGGTAGATCTCAGCTTTTGAAATGTTAACGGACGATGGACACCTAGTTATGATCTAAGATTAGCTAACTTTAACCTCGGGTGAGGTCAGCTAAAAAGAGACCTACACCATTATTGTTGGAAAAAAGGGACGAAAATTTGAAGAAAACATAAACCAAACATAACACTTCGCAGAAAACTAAAGGTTGAGTGACAAGAACCCCGCAATTAATCGGACATGCATTTAATTGCTCCAGGACGATAACCACTTCCTCATTTGCTTGTGTCATGTGACGTGTTACTAATTGCATGGTAATGTTCTGCAAAAATGTGTATTCGGTGGTTTCCTTGTCCAGGAAAAGAGGACGAGGTTGTGACTAATAGAAGTGAAACATATCATTTTAGTAAGTGAGACTTAGATGCTTCATAACGGTCAATCGTTCATGATAGCGTCTTTAAAAAATATCTACGAGTTGACACTAACTTTTTCATAGTCTACTCTCTTGGTTAAAACATTTGCTTGTAGGCAGCAATCCTTTAGTAAGGATATCATGATGGCGCAAGCCCTTGCATATTGTATCAATAGAAAACACATACACCTGGAAAAAAGTATCGTACCACACTGCAATATAATATATTTATGGGAGCAAAATTTTGCAAAAGAATGTTGTTTTTTTTAAGTTGAAGAAAGTAACAAGTATAATGAAGTACAAATTCTGTCAAACAAGAGGATATCTTGGGAAACAAAAATTGACAATGTTTAACTTGAAATGCTTACAAATGCACAGGTTTAACAGCAAAATTCCTTCTGTTTTGGAAAACTGAGTATGTGTCTGTCGAAATTAACACAAAAATATTCATTACCGACTGCCTTTCACACAAATCAAGGATGCTTTACCTATCTTCTCATTTATGAACCAAAAGTTGAATATGTTATTTTCATAGTGTTTACAATTCCTAGTGAAAAGCTTAGAATAAATAATTTATTGAACATATCTAGGGCCTAATTGGTCGTTGTGTACGTGAAAGAGTACAATAAGTAAACTTAAGAATCTCAATAATTTGTCAAAAGCTTTGCCCCAGAAATAGTACAGACGCCTACCACAACAACAAAGTTGGTGTTTGGTCCATATAATTACAAAACGGTTACCATCAGTGATTTGTGTGAAAGGTGCCCACGGTTTCAATATGTCTTTGACATTGTCGTGTTTATTGTAACTTCTTACATATATTCTAATTTTCCTAACAAAAACAATTGTGCTATTGAACTTTTCTACTTAAAAGCATTCAAAGTTGAACATCGTGTATATTAAATACCTAAGACATCCTCTTTTTTTTAACAAAAAAAGTAGTTAGGTAAATCGTGGTCTGATCAATATCAAATTACTCAGATTTGTACCATTTAACGTCAAAGATAATATTATGTGTAATGATATTTTGGTTTGGTGTATATTTGCCTGTACAGCTAAGGAAAACTGAGAAGTTATGTAATAATTGTCCATGTGACAACTATCAACCAGAGCCCATATGACATTAATGTTGATGTTAACAACTGTAGCTATATCTCCAGGTTTAATCAATCATTTTCTACATAATATGACAGTTGTTTTCCATTCGTTTGAAGTGTTTGGGCATTTGATTTTGCCATTTGATAAAGGACTTTCCGTTTCGAATTTTCCTTGGAGTTTGGAATTTTTGCTATTTTACTTTTCAACATACGGCCATCAATATTGTGCATAACTCATACCGTATGGTATGTTCCAGACCATATGAGTATTTGGACCGTATGCGTACTTTTTCATAATACGCATACGGTCGGACTGTACGCGTACGGTCTGAAGGTCAGCAAGTTTATTAGATACAAATGTATATTACAGATCAACATATCTGAAATCTCTAATTAATATAAAAAGTTCAATTGTAAATGAAATAAAAACTTAATATTTTAAAAAATTTCGTTAATTTAATTTTGTATTTAGCATGTCAGTAATACACGAAATGTAATTGGGATCACTGAAATTGAATTTATCGGAAGTAAACATAATGTTGGAAGAAAAGTTTTTAGAATATTTAGGAACTTTACTACAAAAACCGGCAAAGATACTAGACTAATATGGGTTATATAGAACGTTTGACACTCAAGATTGAAACTGCACATTGGAAACAGAAGGATTGTCATTGTCAGCTGTCGCAAAACAAGCAAGCTTTTTGCTGGCAAGACATGCAAATGCAAAGGAAAATGCATGAACAAAACATGTAAATGTAACAAATCTGACGTTCCTTGTGGCAGCAAGTGTCACCCTGGGCCAGAGTGCCAAAATAGGATTCAGATAAACAATTAAATAAATACTTAATTTCAATTGATTCAGTGAATGTTTACTTATTCACGTTATTCATCTAATTATAATAATATTAATTTTACGCGTACGGTCCACATACTCATATGGTCTGCAACATATATATAATAATAAGTTCTGTAAGAGTTAAAGAAATGTTTTTATCATATCAAGATAAAAAAAAAACTAAACACTGATGGAGCGTATTCGCCTGTATAGTGAGGAATATATACAAGTGATGTCATGAAGTGCTTATACATTTAGTAACTTTTGGCTGGTATGAAACTTAAATATGAAATAAGACTGATCATACAACAGTGGAATCATTTAAAATTTATTTTTGCTTTTATTCCTAACAATTCTTATGAAAAAGTATTCTGAGAAATGACCTAAAAACTGAATACCCCCCTTAAATTTTTTAGTGAAACATAAATACAAAAATTCCACTGGGAACACCCAAAGAGGGTTGGGACACCATTATTTTATCAATAAACACACTTTGAATCTTTAATGCTGTAATGTTGTAAATTTTGCATTATGCGTGAACTGACCAACACTCAGTCTGACTTGGCATTTGGCGCGAGTTTAACGTCACAGATTTGACCGACATCTGTGATGCAGTAATTAAATATAAACAAAGCTCCGCCTCTGTCCAGGCAATCTAAGATAAGAGACTAACAGAATTGACCAGCTTCATATAATCATTATTTAACATTATTATTCTCACCGTAAAGAATGATTTTCATTTTCATTTTAAAAAGATAAAAAGTATGACTGAAATTGAATATAACATTAAAATTTTTTCATTAAAAGACATGTTATTAAAAAATAAGGACCATCTTCTTGAAAATAGACGGTCCCACATGATTTTTGAGTTTTATGGAATTGAAAAATACACATAAACTTAAAATTGGTTATAAAGCAAGACCAAAAGAAGAAAATTATACAGGCAGTCAGAGGCTTTAAAAGATACTTTAACACTCTTACATATTTTTTTTTACAATTTGGTAGATTTTTTCCCTTTATAGTTTTTTCTTTTCATATTTTTTTCTTTCTTTCTGTTTACTACCATGTTATATGAATTACTTTAATGATATAAGACACCAATATTTATCTTGTGATCAGGGATTAACAGCTGGATACTGGTATCAACAGATGATTGATATTTACGCCCCTCCCAAATGCCTATATATTTAGATGAATTACCATGTGTTTTTATTTTTATACGTTCATTATCAATTTACTCCCTATTGTGATATGATAATGAATTTGGGATTTTAAGTAGTGCTACCTTAATGTATTTACACACATTAGTTACAATTTATATCTAAAACGAATTGTTGTTAATTTTTCAAAGCCGTTCTACAAATGATTGAATTGTTCGACTACGAACAAAACAAGATTATCCTAACAATAGTGTGGTGTTATCTATAACTGTAACTCTTATCTTTAGGAAAATAGAGCGTTCTTGTCATTTGGTACAAGGCAATGTTTTTCCTTATACACATTTTCTGTAAGTATTATGCCACTAAGCTATGATTTAATGACAAAACAGGTTATAACCTATATATATGTATAAAGCTTTTCGTATTGCTTTTAAATAAAGTTCGGAGATACATGCAACGAAAAACGTGGATGTGATATTTGGTGCTTCGGAAATATAAGAGCAAACATGGTGACTATGCATGCTATGGGTGTCCCTTGGTGATTACATAGGCAACACAATTGAACTGAAACGACTCTCATGATCTCAAGAGCTTTAAAACATCTGAATAATAAATTCCTCCGCGATGTTAAGACTTGAGTCAAATTTCTGATTTATTCAGAATGGTTAATGTTGTCAATAATGGTCTGGTAATTTGATAGCAGTCCATAACTATCATTTCGCAAAATATTTTTGTCAAATGTCTTATCGTTTGCAGTGGTAAATATTATTATTTTTCTGTTGTATTCGTGTGTTATGGTAAATATAATTAATCACCCAGTTCATTTATTAGATTTTAGTTTTGATCAACTAAATTTATACGATATTTCTGGTTTACAGTTTGATTTAGAAGAAACACCGACATGCATTATCTAATTACTACCACAATTTTATATTAATTAGTTTTGTAATTTTCATTGTTATTAATAATTGTCATATAAGTATTACCATCCTAATTCCGATTTTTGGGGATTTTTTAGAATACAAAGGTGACATCACTTTGTGCGTCGATCACTTCGGCTAACTCGGCTGTGTCTTTTAATGTGCAGGTTTCCGCTGTTTTTATGTATTCGTTTCTATTCTGTAGTTAGTCACCACTTCGGTGTTATAATGTACATCTATTATATAGTCATTTTTATAAATTTTCTGTTTGCAAAAGTATTTTAGTTATTCTAAATAATTATGATGTTCTTATCCCAGGCAGAAAACATTAGCCGTATAAGGCACAACTTTTTGGAACTTTTGGTCCTCGATGATCTCCAACTTTATACTTGTTTTGGTTTTCGAACTGTTTTATCTGAGCGTCACTGGTTAGTCTTGTGTAGACGAAACGCGCGTCTGGCGTACAAAAATATAAACCTGATACCTTTTGAAAGCTATTATTCGTGTGTTTCTCTATCCTATATATTCCCCATTTATTTGTATTGTAGTCCTGTCTTGTAATGTTGTCCTTGTAATGTTATATTTACCATTGCCACAGCAGCAGCAACACGAATAAAACCCACCATTGTTTCTATGGGCATTGTTATAATAGTTCGTTTCTGTGTTTGTTGCATTTTAGTGTTGTGTTTCTGTTGTGTCGTTGTTCTCCTCTTGTATTTGATGTGTTTCCGTCAGTTTAAGTTTGGAACCCGAATTTGTCTTCATTTCTATATTGATTTATTAATTTTGAACAGCGGTATATTACTGTTGCCTTTATTAATACTGTTGAGTAATTTAGACTCACTGATAACATCAATATACTTAATCGTCATAAAAGCTACCAAGACGAGACCCGTTCCAAAATTTCTGAATAATTCTGAATAAGCAACAATGAAATATCTGTAAAAAAAAATTAAACAAGTAACAAGACTAACTTTTAAGTTCACCATAGTTAAAATGATACATCGATTTATAAAAGCATAAACCTGTTAAAGAAAAAAGCATGGCGATAGATACTTAAGGAATATTCAAACTCACAAACTTGTTGATAAATGACACTGCCATAGCAAAAAACGAAGAAAGACGGAACGACAAACAACAGTACATAAAACAAAATGAAGAACGGATAAAAATGAGTACACGAACCCAACCCGATTCGAGGGTGATCACCGGTGCTCCAGAAGAGTAGTAAATCCAGCTCTTCTTGTGACAGAGTTTTGGGTTGCTCATATAAATTCAACCCCGGTGATCAATATATAACGGTTGGTCACTCTCGAGTAAAAAGGACTGGAATGTTTTTATAACAATAATAACAGACCGTCGGCATATGTGAATTAGATAATTCATGACGGTGAACGAACTAGTGATGGCATCCATAAAGATGTCTATTGTAATGATCATATATTTATACTCCATATGCACAGGCTGAAATGTTAATACAAAGATATGTATCTTTATTATCATTTATTTTAAGTTCGATGGAATATACTAATATAATATTAACATAATCATCAAACTTATAATTATTTTGAGTGATGATATCATCATCTATATAGCAGGACCAATCCTTTTTGTCTTTTATTTTGAAATGAGGAATACTGGGATAAATTGGAAAAAAGTCACGAATTTAACATTTTGGTCAAGAGGACAGAGATCCAGATTGTATGTAAAAATTTAAATATCAACATCTGATTCACGGCAACTCTAAAGACTTCATGTCTTTCATTGCTTATAATTAATATAAATAATTAAGACCCAACAAAATAACGTTGTTTGGAAGGACAGCACAAAAAGATCCAATTTTCAACTCTTTGTTGAAATTCAAAGGGAACATATAATAAGATTTCCTCGATTGTAAGTGTCGTTGGGAATATGTTTGAGTTTTCATATACCAATTACTTTATAAAGCAGCTTATGTAATGTGATTAACAAACACATTCAATGTTGTTAAAGGCTTTATCTGCGGAGACATATACATATTTGTCATAGAGGAAGGACAGGTGATAAGCAACATTTTGGCTCTTTAAACATCCATGTAGAATGTGTATGCATAGACCCATTCATTTGTCCTTAATACTATAACGACCATATAACCATAATCCATTTGGAAAGAATATTTACAAAAATAAAAAGATGCGGTATGATTGCATATGAAACAGTGTCCAAGAACCAAAAGACACAGAAATTAACAGCTATAGGACACCGTGTGGTCTTTTAGAATTAACAAAGTCTACATCGCATATGACGTGTTAAGAAAATTGCCTCACATAATCATTGACTGGATCAATAAAAAAACAACTGTCTTGGTTTCCAATTAATGTGTTTAGTCTCAGGATATTTTGGGACCTTTTGTCCATTTTGGATAACAGGTTTTCGAGAAAATTGTCATTGACAATGTTCCAGTGGTGAAATTTAATTGTCAATTCAGTTTCATAGATGTATATTAATTTTTACATATACAAACCCCAATAAGTATAATTTCGTTTTCGACATGCATTCTATTTCATTTTTTGTCATTATTGTTATATTTTCAACATATATTAATGTAGCATATCCTATTAGTTATTGCTTATGTATTAAATTTCAGATTGTTTAACTTTGATACTGCTTCAGGGACATCAGTCAGAAAGTGAGTAAAATAACAATTTTTCTAAATGCAAAAAAATATAAAATAGCATAAATTGTAGAAACTCAAACTCAATTATTTCAAAAATATATAGGGCTGATGAGTTATTTACTCATTATTTACTTATATGGCCAAGAGATACATCATAAATCACCTTCCTCGATACTTGCAGCTCTATTACAGATGGCCTGCAATATACCAATGTTTAAGGAATACTGAAACTCACAAATACCTATTCACTGTAGTAAAATCACCTAAAGACAGACGGACACTCATTTTTCATAGGAATATGTAGACAAAACTAACAATTCGATCAACTCGGCAATGGCCACCGCTCACTGTAATAGGATCAACCCAACATAGCCAGTCACTCAGAGTCAAGCGAATATGTTCAAACTAAAATATAACAGCAGTTGCGTTATCTGTTATCATGAGATTCTTAATATTGGACCGATTCGGTCACATATAACAGAGGACGGTTGAAAAACGTAAATATACTCACTGATTACGTCACGAATTGATGATTGTGGTGCTTTAATGTAAAATTTTGATATTTCTAGAGTCTATTCAAACTAGTCAGAACACTGCTGTCAGGCTAGGAATCCAAACCAAAAATCCAATACTTTCGACTCTTCATTGGTTTTTGGTTTCAATTTAAATTCCTCTGCTAGTAGAAAACTGTTGCTGTACACATTCAAAGCCTTAAGGGAAGTTCGCTACTCATTTTCAAAATAACAAGCTTTTCATAACACTAGTAGATATTGATAGGGGATTAAGGTGGTACCAAACACTACAGAGAGATAACTCTGTAAAAATCAGCTAAACGTTTTAATCACGTTGTTTTGTTAAGGAAATATTAAACTTCTCAACAATCAAAATAAGGGTTAGTCATACTACTATCTAACCAATGAAATATTTCTGAAAAAGTGGTTGGTTCAAATTTTAAGAAATTTTTGTATTTTTGTCAAAGGGTCAAATTAAACATTTTATAAAAATGTTAAGAAAATTAAACGAGCCAAATTAATATAAGCCATTAAAATTTTGGAGGGAAAGTGTTCTCTCGTGATTTTTCATAGCTTTACCATTGACAAGTTTAGGTGCTCAAAAACTATCCACAAATAACAACGATATTTTAAGCCTTTTACAGATGGCTTATAATTTTACATGTAAAAAATTTATAAAAAGAAAAATAGGGGTTAATTTGCAAAATGTTCTAAGGCATTCAAATGGATAAAACCAGAGGATTCCAAAAATCTGACAAAATTCCAAAACATGACAAGCGAACTTTCTTAATGAACTTGCCCCTTCTTATCTCAGAGAACCCATCAATTTTTACAATGGGTAAAGGGTTTAAGTATTGGTCGGAAGAAAGCAGGTGGTAAACATATATTTACGCCAGTCAGTCTTGTTGATTTGCCTGATAGGTCACTTTTCCAGTAAACCATATTTTCAAAATGTCGGAGAACTTAATTAACAGAACTGGGTGAACTATTTGTTGATGGAACAGAGTATCCACTGGTGTTATGATCAACAACATTATGGAACTCTATTGGATATAATAACTAAATTTACATGATACAAACGTCAACAACAAGAAGTACAAGCAGTTTAATAAAGGGATCATCTCAAAATAGCATATAATTTTAAATGACAATTAATAAGTCACATAAAAGCATTTATAAACTTAAGGATATCTAAGATATATCATTAAATATCTAAAGTTCAAACTATTTGTATTAATGAATAAAATATGTATGTGTTTGCAAAGTGTTTTGGTTTGATACTTTAAAAAAACAATCAGTTTTAGTTTTGACTATAACTTGTTCATTATATTTATTTGCAATACTAAAACTTAAAACAAATACTCTTAAAAGCAGTGGATAAAACACAAAATCAAAAAGATCTAACAATCTTATAACCATGTGTTACAATATATTGTTATTTTTCCCGAGCATAAAATATAAATCATATTATTATACTGTAAATTCAGTACAAAGGCGACCTGTAATTCTTTATTGAAAAAGAAGATGAATGGATAATGAGATTGTGTGTGATTATGAAAAACACATTACGTAGAAAACGCCTACAAATCAAACTTATTAAAAAAAAAACAGCCGTGAAATTCTTTTGAAATGAAAATAACAGCCCTCTAGTTAATCTGTATTAGATAATAGGATTCGTACACGACAATTAAAGAGGGACGTAACTTGCAATAATTTCTCTTGCTTTATCAATTTCTTGTAAAATGTCTATTTTAAGTGTTCACTATAATTTGATTTGTATAAATGGGGGCAAATACAATTATATTTAAATAGATGTATACGCTTAGTCTATTCTGCATGCTTAAAAGGAACTTTTTCATGCGTTGATAGTCACTTTCGCTGTAAACCCGTTTTTACTTGTTCTATGACCGTTTTTCATAATAAAAAATACTGTTTTATTCAAACTTACAGGTATGTTATATCATTAATATTTCAGCGAGAGGACCAGTTTGTTTACAATGTGATCAGGTAGCTCAACCTTCGGACTGCAAGAATATAAAACGATGTGGATACCAAGAGGTAAACATATTAAATATTATGTCAGAATAATTGCTTTCATTTGTTTCATTCGACAACTAGATATCTATGAAAATAAATGCCATGCGTAGCTCTTTTTCGTTTGAATAGATAACATTTTACTTTAATTGTATATTTGTTTGTCTTATGTACGGTTTAAGGAAATGAAATATGAATTACATTACTTCATACGTAAATGATTTAATTTATGGTGTCTCCCTCAGAAGAAGCTGACCCAATTGTTCCTATGTGTTCTTTTTGGTTATATAACTCTTCTGCTGTATCAATTCTTGTACATCCTTATCTTTCAAATATTCGGCTTTGAACACTCCAGATGAAAGAAAATTCAGAAATACGCTTTAAACGCAGGAAATTTATATGTCTTATCATCAACTCAGTCATCAGCACTTCGGTACGAAATGAATCATACTAATCCTTTTTAAAAGTGTTGGTTTACATTTTCTTATATAAATAAAATTAGGTTCGAACTCTCAAGGCATGTTGACATTAAATGGATGTAGTATTGTTTTTATTTTAAAATCTCAACAGATTGGTTGGTTAAGAACTTATCTTTACGACAAAAGAAAAGATTTCAATGAAATAAACACTTTTATATATTTCGTGCTTCCAAATCGGTTTCCAGGATTTGAATTTATTCGGAACGCATCCACCTATACATTTAAAAGTTGGAATGCATTAATACGAGGAAAGCGATATGAGCTACATGTATGTGAACAAAAAGGTTTTCAATGAGAACACCATATTCAACTAAGGACTGATTTGCCTGGTGGAGTTTAAATCAATAAATTCATTTTTACAACCTTTTAGTCGCCTGTATCTCTTCGTCATATAAAATTAAGTAAAATCTCCCTCCCGTTAGCGCTTGTGTTTCACACCATCATAAAAAATGTGAAATGAACATAATTCGTATAGTGCCAACAACTGGTATTAGAAGCTTTACTGGGTCTTAGCTTCCATCCTATATTCCCATGTAATTATCTCTCTTTAAAAACTTTTTAATTGATACAATACGTGAAAACATCCTTGCCAGCTGAAGCAGAATGACAGAATATTCTCATTCTTTTTGTGACTTGTTATGATAATGAAAACGACTGCAATTTCACGCAGTAACACATATGGATATCAAACATTTAAAAAAAAGAAATAGAATATGCCCTGTTTGTCATAGCTAACTTATTTGTAAACATTGTAACTTCTATATTTGCTGAATTGTATGGTAAACAAGCTCAAGCATTAAAGACAGTTATGGCACAGATATATAGGAGAAACGTTTGAAACCTATAACATCAGGCTTCAACATGTAAATCAACAGTTTTCTACATAAGGAAATGTCAGTTCAAAGTCAGTAATATTACAACTGTTGTTTTGTCCGTTTGGTGTGTTTAATCGTTTGATTTTGCCTTTTGATTACGGACTTTCTGTTTTTAACATTTTCTAGGAAATTGATATCTTTTATTTTCTTTTTGTATCGAGTAATGTGATGTTACTGTCAATTACAAGACCCTAGCTAACTAATATAGCTTATTTGAAAGGTTTCCTTGTTACTAAATAATGAAACTCACATTTTTAGTTATGTATAATGCGGAAATACGTTACAGATGACGGCCACATTTGGTTCGATGTTGGCTGCAGCAGCTCTTTGGTAATATATAATAATTTGAGCACATAGTTATGCCTAAAAATACCCAGATACAAATAAAATTAATAAAATTGACAAATACGCTATGGTCTCTCCATGGTCTCTTCAGCTGAATCTATTTATGAAAATTCTGAAAAGAAATGAACTATTGTTTATCATGGTTTTGATTACATATAATGCGGATACAACACAGTGTTCGTTATTTCAATATATTTTTTCTAAAATTAGAAATGTTTGACATTAAGTGTCATTCAATGTCGTGCACGTTTTAAACTCAGGATCACTTTAACTTCACATGGACGTCGAATGTAATGGACAATATTTCACTTATAACATTATAATATGTATATTGTAAACCAACTTATTCTCGCAGATACTTTATTTCGCGTAATACCAATTCTAGTCCATTTCACAGTTTTTAAAATTCGCGATTTTCTTATTTACTTAATATTATTTTCTCCTCACGAAAGTCGCAAAAATAAATCGCTCGCGAAAATAACTTGGTTCACATTGTGTCATGCTGGTTTTTACATTTTATTCCATTTTTAATTCATCATTAGGCATATGAGAAAAAAGTAAAAAGTAAAATCACAAAAAAACTGAACTTAAAGGAAAATCAATTAGCAGAGAGAGATTGCATTTACTGGTTTAGATATATTTTAATATTAGTGAAGCAATGATATTAATTGTGAATACACAGCCAATGTACCAAAATAGTACTTAAACTTGTAACTGTAATAGCAATTATTCTGATTCGTCCTCTCATTTAATGCAATCAAAGGTCGAGTATAACAAGGTACATATGGGACAACATGTGGATAAATACAGGTACAATAACAAGTATTTTTTTTAAAGAAGAAGGTCTTTTAAACTGAACTTCGAATATTGTTATTAAAAAGTAGTAGTTTTATGAGTTCCTTTCTGTGTAATAAGTTATAAAATTTATGACTGGCTATCAAACATTAGCGTTACCGATAAATCCCAAAAACGCCTCTGACCAATATTTTTAAAAGTGACAACTTAAATATTACTTTTAGCTTCAATTTTGTGTTTTCCTGCCGTTGTAAATATTAAAACTTTTTGTATTTAAGCGATGCTTTGTATTTAAGCGATGCACCCCGATTACATCTATACTAGGGAAAAGGAATTATGATGAAGGATTATTGCCAATTGCATCATCAACATTAAGAAGAAGCTCTATACATAATGTTATATCTAGCAATGTCCGATCAGCGGTGGATACAATAGTGTGTGAAAAATGCTGTTTTGGTGATATATGTAATGCTGGGTCATTGTGTGGAACTGTTGGTATGGTTAATTAGTAGTTTCATTCAGACATATATCAATTTTACCTTAATTAGGTAATCTTAAATTGCCTTAATGGGGGTAAAGCAATGTTTCAGAAATATTCTAAAAGTTCTTAATCCTGAGTATTCAAATAATAAAACATTCCGTCAAAACTGTATTAAAGCGTTTTTTTCAAAAATATCACTCTGAGATCAACAATTAAACATACGAAACATTTTTTTAATTTAAGAAAACGCACAGAGATTTACAAAATTTATAAATACACACTTATAATTCAAATTAACATGCCGACATTAAGATATGGAAGGAAGGTTGTTACTGACTAGGAAGCTCATTTACCAAGTATTGCAAGTGATGAAGTTGAAATCATCCCTGCAAAAAATTTATGGACGCATCACGAGTTACCTGTTGTATCATATATGTTTCACAGATGACGACATATATGTTCGAATTGTTGTACTTTCGATCACATCCTCTTCGAGTGCAGCCTTATTCTTTATACTTTTCATTTGGTTGTACTAACATGTGCAGCACGACATGTACCATAATGAGAGCAGAATCTTTTAATTCTTTGGGGGAACTGTGTATGCTGCTGTTTTGCTTTCTGTGTTGTATTTTGTTGTGTGTCTTCCATTTGTTGTTCTTAATTTTTAACCATTACATTGTCTACATTGTCTACTTTTTTCGACGTATGAGGAATATTCATGTCTTTAGCTATAGGGTAAGATGTGTATTTTATAAAAAAAAAAATAAACATTGATTTAAAAGTATATACAATTACATACATTTGTGCTGTAAAAGAAATGTTTTTCAACAATTTGAGAGTTAGATGATTGTAGTTTTAAAAAGATATATCTGAATTAGAAACAGATAACATAGAATTCTTTTATGTACTTAAAGATTGATGTAAATGCATTGACATATTACGGATAATTGTAAAACTTTACAGGATTTCTGCATGAAATGGTCTGCTTGAATTGTGTCTCTTCAAAGATAAACGAATGTAATACAATCGCTTTATGTGACAAAGACCAGGTAAGTTCCCTATTGTATTGACAAATAACTTCTGCATAATATCTTAGCTTACATCACTTATGTATATGTTCAGAAATTTGTAGTGTATGCCAATGAGGCAAGGACAACAAAACAAAAAGACATTTCGAGGTCAATAATAGACAAGTTTCTGTACAATATGACAAGATGTATACCGTTCGGAGTCCTTAACATTGTAAATCAATTTGATACAAAATATTTATTATCTGTTACAAACACCACATTCTTAAATTGAAAAAAAGTAAACAGACTTTATTTCTGGACAGACAAAATAAATACGAATGGTGAATTAACTTATCAAGGCAAACATTTAATGACTAAATTGAATTTTTTTCTACGATGACAGATAATGGATTAAAATTAAATCAATTCCTGATATACCAAACATTTCCCATATTACAAATATAATGCATCAACTTAATTCGATTACAAGTGCGAAATAACATATGATCACTGTACTTGTGTGTACTTTTTGAGAAATTCTCTTTTAAATTATACGGTTGTTTCTTAAATCTGCAAAATGTACAATTATTTTATTGTTTCCTCTCATACATCTGAATTTCAAGAATTTCAAAAACCTTATATATTTAAAACAAAACATTATTTCCGACATTAACTTTAAATATATAAAGTGCATGTATATTCCGAAATGATTGCCCATTCTTTTTGGAATTTTAATTGTTTAAAAGTATTACATTTTAAGCTATTCACAAATATTTTCAGAAATGTTTTATCGAGAAAGTTGATAAGAGTATTGCATGGAAGACTGGATGCCGACATAAAGATGTGGTATAAATATGTATTGTTTTAAAAATGAATTTCACATTTTTCAACACAAAGAATGTACGACATCCTGCTTTTTATTAATACTATTTGTGCACAATACTTCATGGAACCGTTTCAACATTTATGATTTATAGTGCCTAACAATAGCACTTTTGTTTAGGATAAATTGTAATTATTTATTTTATTTTCGATTTTTATGCCCCACCTACGATAGTAGAGGGGCATTATGTTTTCTGGTCTGTGCGTCCGTTCGTTCGTCCGTCCGTTCGTTCGTTCGTCCGTCCGTCTGTCCCGTTTCAGGTTAAAGTTTTTGGTCGAGGTAGTTTTTGATGAAGTTGAAGTCCAATCGACTTCAAACTTGGTACACATGTTCCCTATGATATGATCTTTCTAATTTTAATGCCAAATTAGAGATTTTACCCCAATTTCACGGTCCACTGAACATAGAAAATGATAGTGCGAGTGGGGCATTCGTGTACTGAGGACACATTCTTGTTTTAATAGAAATATATTACGTGGTTATATTTAATATCAAAATTAGTTGTTAAAAAAAACAAAGTGACTTTACAAAACACCTTCATCATTATTCATTCATGATATTTGGACAATGGTTACAAAACGTCCTCGTGTACATATTTTGTGTCTTTCTTTTCTACCTGTACACATACAATGCATTATGTATCCAGTATTAAAAATGAGCGACAAAAAACAAAACATAGGTAATTTAAAAAAAAATAGGGAAAACCAAGGCATTTTCCTTAAAATGAAATCATACGCACAACTAAGAATATCCCAAAAAAAAGAATTATTAGTTTATATTGACGCCAGAGTAACCACGTTTTATACCCTTTTAATTGTTTCATAGAATAATTTCCGTTGAATTTAAGGATTACCAATACGTATGTTGTATGTTAAATGGGCCACATTGTAAAGAAATATATAAATAGTGCTGTTTTTCTGGAATTGAGTTTTACAAAAAGAAACAGTTCATATAAATCAATAGATATTAACATTCTAATTCCTACAGGACATGATATATCAATGATCATTTTTTTGTCAAGAAAGTAAGTGTCTCATGTACTAAAAATTTATATAACAGAAGTGAACATTTCTACATTAAGGATGTTCACAACTCTGTTTTAAAAGCTTGTCAAATTTATATTCTGAATTAATTGCGTATGAATAAAGAAATAAAAATGCTGAAAAAAATGAAGGGTCCGTTGAGATATATGTCATTAAAAATTTCGCGGGAAATAATTATTTCTAATTTGTCATACTTTTTACCATTTCACAGAGATACCTTTTTTTCAAAGAAGATGGATGATAAACAAGTTAGGATTTTACAAGATTTTTAAATATGATATTTCATACTATACATAAACAAATTATTCATAGAAAAGTAGGGATTCATGGGAAAATATTATATGGCACTACATGCTTATAGTTAGAGGTTTCTGAATATCTGGCAAAACTTTTAAACCAAGAGGAGCGAGCATCTTCAAGTATATGCTAGACTGTTGTTTTGTACATTTGCATTTTACTTCAACAAATGCACATTTCAATTAAAGTGTCAACAACAACAATCGCATCAAGGGACAGAGTGTTTGTCATCCTGTTGTACTTCAGATTTATGCAATATGAAGTGTGCTAATAATAATACAGGTAATACATTATATAATAGATTTTTTCATAGTTGATACTTTCGTTTTATGTTCATGGAGTATTTTGTCCAAAGGATTCAGCAATCTTTCCCTATTTGTCACCATATATACAAAAGAGACAGACGTAAACCCTCTGGGGAAACGTCTATGAGACACCAAACTAAAGACACAAATAACGAAAAAAAAACACCTATAGAACTCAATTAAGTGTCTCCAACAAAAAACAGGTGTCTATACACTATTGACTTTTGTAAATTGTCCCCATCTGCATGATGATGTGAATAAATCAAACATAAATTATTAATGTCAACATTCGCAATCTATTACAATTCATGAAATATCAGAAATAAAGTGAGCATAGTGCAAACAATATTATCAGATTATTACATGGCATTTTTCATATCGCATGTATTATCAGCCCTAGGTTCAATATCAGCCCAAGAGCCGCACGGCTCGAGGGCTGATATTGACCGAGGGCTGATAATACATGCGATATGAAAAATTACATGTTATGATCTTTTTATCATATGCTTCAACAGTAGAGAAAAATAACAGATTCATATATTGATCCTTTTACGTGGTTCCCGAAGTTTAAAGAGTAAAAGAGTTCACGGCCGTCGGGCCTAAAATTTGATACATTCAATATGAAATCTTTCTATCATATGCCTCAACAGAGAGAGAGAGAGAGAGAGAAAACATTTTAATATGGACGAATCAGCAAAAAAATAATTCAACAATATACCTAATGATCATTGTTTGGAAAAGTCAACTTTTTAAAGAAACTTTCTAAATTATGTTTCAGAAAAACTTAAAAAATGCATTTATTAAATAATTTGTTTGTTTTTGTTTTTGTTTTTTAATTTTAATTTTTTTATTATTTTAAACAATATACTTTCCAGTATTGAAATAATTGTTTTGTACACTACTTTGTAATGTTTTTCACTGAAAACGTAGCATTGAGGTGTATTTTCCGGAATTGACCGAGTATTACCGGAATGTCATGTGATAACGTTACGGAAAGGCATGTGATAACAATCGAAGCATGTGATAAACTTTTCATATCAGCCCGTTAAGCACCGATTCAAAAAATATGGAATTTACGTCAATTGCATGCTATTATCATACGGTAAAATTTATATGTTATTTAGTCTAAGTATATGATAATATGCGAAATTGAACATTTCATTTCGTTTTCTATTATAATATTAATCTAGCAAAAATGCCTTGGTAGCTGTTGTCACCATTCAATAATGTTTTACTATGTCTGTTGCGTTTTATCGGAAGCTTATGCTATTTTTGATATATTTAAGTTTGCTTGCTTGAAGCAACATTTATCTTGCAATCAACTGATCTTAAAGAACGAATATATATTTATGATGATAATTAAATATCAATTTTGCATGTTTATTGCTCATACAGAGTAAATAGAAAACCTTTACTTCAAATTCAATAGCTAAGTCTAGATGGATACATTTTGTTATAACATTATCATATTGTCGTATTAATTGTGAACTGTGCAATTTGAGTGATATAAATGTGTAAAAACATATATTTCGACATCATTTGTGTCTATTGCTTTAATGGTAAGAGAACTTGTTTATCTTCTTGATTTTTTTGTAGAAGCCAGGTGTGTTGATAAGTCCCTGACATGTTCAAACAAAACATTCCAGTCGTTTGTTTGTTCACAGACTCAACTTCAGAATACCTGCCCTAGGTCTTGTGGACTATGTCGTGAGTTATAGATTGGATTCATTTAGGGATATATCTCCTTCTTATAAAAAGGAATTTCTTGTACATATTTAACTTTATAGTTGGTCCTTCACGGTTTGATCCACTCTCCAAGATTCGTGATGTATTTTAGCATACTAATAAGTTGGCCGCTAGGATATCTGACAAAATATGAGTACTCGCAGTACCTGAAATCTAGCTTAAAGCCAGCTATAACAAATAAATGAATTATGTTCACCAACAATATAGCACTAATAAGTACATACATATATCTCACGTTATTGTAATGGCGACATAGACGGTCTTGGAAACCTTGTGACCTTATGCATTGTCAAAATATTCAATAGTATCCTGTTTAAGATCGTAAGCATGTAGCTCAGTAGTTTTCTTCGGATAAGTTTATTTCATTATTGCTTTTTTATACATATACAGACTGCGATCCAAACCCCTGCATGCATGGGACATGTACAAGCACCCGACAGGGCTATAAATGCACGTGTGATACTGGGTATACAGGATCTATATGTAACAGAGGTAAATATTGTAATGGTAAACAATAATAATATGCTAAAATATTGTTTATGTTTACTTTGTCTATCTTATTTAAGATAATTTTATAAATTATTTGAACACGCTTTTGTATCTTGCGAACACTTGTCTGATTAGTTTAAATAACAAAAGACACTTATTTATCTATTTCGTAGTAATGCATCCGTTAGCAAATATGACCGTTTTATAAAAAAAAAACCATTATAAATGGCAAACGTCCACAATTACTATAATATTTTTATTTACCTTCACCAGGAATTGACCGTTCAAAACTGGACATGTAAAGACAAAACTTTAATGATGCACGAGAACCGAAAGAGGTCAAAGGGTAAATTAACACAAAGGACAAACAATTTTTAATTCTATTTTGTCAATTCTATTTTGTCATACAAACTAAAAAATGAATAACATTTAATTGAAATACAGCTAAATAGATGAATAATAACTATATTCTTATGGACCAGAATTCGCTGTTGATATGTAGATTTTCGGTTTATAAAACTAATCAAAGGCAATGATGCTTTATGAAATATCATATTCAAGTTAACTTTATCTAAAAAAAAAATCATTTTCTGGCGATGCTGCAAACATAAATAATAATGATTGATTGGGAATATATAAAATATGTTTGAAAGGTTTATTTGCCAATATTTAATGTTATTACATTACCATGTAAAATTGTCAGGTTTTTGTATTCGTGTACATTGTTATTACATAATGCCACTCAGTATTTTTAGAATAATAAATCCTCGTGCAAACTTTTGTTATAAAATTGTAGGTTTTACGTTTTTAAATTATTATTTTTGTATATTTACCAATTTACAATTATTTATTTAATAATTTGATTATTTTTTGTTTTATCAGGGTTTTTTCTTAATTGTGTCATTCTTTTACCTACAGTTATAGACCGTAAGTATACATTACGTTTAGTGACTGATGAATAAGTTATCTTTGATCAGGTCATTACAAAAATTAAGTATTTATAAAACTTTAAATGTTAAAAAACAGTTTAATATACCAGAAAAACATTGCCTTATGCATTTTATCGTCTGATATAGTGGACGATAAACATGAAGCAGTAGAAAGGTAAATGGACATATCGAGAAGATTCGTAATTTATCTCATCTATAATTTCAACCAAAAACAAAAACAAATCCCCGTACGTCATTCACATGTACACGTATAAAATAATACGTAAATAAGTTATAAAATTACAGAACGCATAAACCTTATCGACACGTTTGTACTGACATGATCAAATTGATGATTGCCATGTTTGTAGCAGGATCTGCTAAGCCTTTCAATGCACATGAGATCAATTCGGTGTCCGGCGTGGTCCATGTTGCTCAGTCATCAGTTATCTTTGTTGTGATTTGTATTATGTTAATTGCTCTGGTCTATTATTTTTGTCAAGGCGTTGTTAGTTCGTTTTCAGTTTATGAGTTGGAATATCCCTTTGATATTTTGCATCCCTGTATCAAACAATTTAATCTGCTCTACAAAAATATAGAAAAATAAAATAATAAAACTACCGAACTCAAATGAAATTTCAAATCGAAAATTCCTTAATCAAAAGCCATAATCAAAAGTAGAAACACATCAATCGAATGGAAAACAACAATTAAATTCTAATTTGGTACAGGCATTTCTTTATGTAGAAAACGATGGATGAAGCCTGGTTTGATAATAAGCTTTATCTCTCACTTGTATGACAGTCGCATCAATTGTATTACACAACAATATGTAAACAGATAATATAGGTAAAAATTTCAAAAAAAGGGATACAGCATTCAACATTGTGTTACTTTCTTAATCACTATAGCAAAAATAATAATATATCAACATATAAAAACAAAATAGCATATAGACAAAGAACATAGTCAAAAAACGATAGACAAGAATAGAAAAAATGGCCCCCAAAAACAGCAACACATTATTTGGATGTATACTATCGAGCCACGCCAAACATATATCACAAAGAAACAGTTTTTATAATTAACAATTAAACATAACATAACACTTTAACACGTAGTAATTGTGATAATATGTACTAAGAATCTTTACTACAAGACCATCATGTATTAGTGATGTTGAAATGGAATATTTATCAATAAAAGCCTTGGTATCTTTTTTTAAATAACCCTAGTTCATCAGCTTTCTGCTCAAATATTGGTGTAGTTTTAGTAATTCTTATTATTATTATTAGCTGCCAGCTTTTAAAAAACGAAGAATATGCGAAATGCATATTCCATATGCAGGTGAAGTTGTTTTTTGCTAAGCTGGCGGGAAATTATAACTCAAAAATTAAAACTGTCTCGTTTGACATTGTTTTTGGGACAGACAAGACCGCTGATGTCTATTTTGAGGTATAAGTCTGAAAACAGATGGAAGCAGTGTTTGTTGTTTCTTCAGTTTCAGAGGGATACATTAATGGAACACAATCAGAAAAGTGGGTTGCTAATCAAAATAACAAGTAACAAAAGTTTGACAATCATGCAGAAATGAGACAAAATACCAAATTAGAATAGGGAAAAGTGTGAGAACATTAAAGTAATAACGTAAGGAATCCTGGAAGCTTATTTAAACTCTTACAAACATTACTTCTTTAGTTCGGCGATTTTGTTCACTGAAAATTACAAAAAAAGGTAAAGGTTTAAAAATAAATGATTATTTATATGAAATCAACTAACAAATCCTATAAATAACTACGGCTTATTTTCCTGAGACGTACAACTGTTCACATGTGGAGCAGGATCTGCTTACCCTTCCGGAGCACCTGAGATCACCCCTAATTTTTGGTGGGGTTCGTGTTGTTTATTCTTTAGTTTTCTATGTTGTGTCATATGTACTTTTGTTTGTCTGTTTGTCTTTTTCATTTTTAGCCTTGGCGTTGTCAGTTTATTTTAGATTTATGAGTTTGACTGTCCCTTTGGTATCTTTCGTCCCTCCTTTCAAGAAAAATCGAAAGAATTCAAATAAAAATCATGAAATAGTAAAACATGCAATACGAATATTCAGATTTGTATAATGGTCCTGATGATAAGAAAATATGAACGATTGCATATTTACCTTCCCGGTACAAACATTGTACTTATAAATAATATGGTGGTCAACATACTTCGTCTACCCACAACAGCAAGTGCGCAAATGCACCAATGTGTATTATAAAGTAAACAAAAAAAAGTTGGAACTTTTGAAAATAAATGTATACAATCATTCATTGCCGTAAACGTGAAACTTGTATGAATCTTGTGACCAATTTGATTTAATCTCCATGGGTTTTCAATTTATATTTTGTTCATTTATGTAAATAAAAAATACGAAAAAATAAATATAGTTTTCAAGAAGCATAGGCATTTATCTTTTGAATTACAAAGGTTACTTCGCAAATAGAATTTCTAAACACGACTTTATATAACTAAATAAAATTAAGAAAGTTATATGTGAGTATTACATGATAAAATCAGAATCATGAGTCGAAACATCCTCACGCCAGTATATCAAATACAATATATTAAAAGCAGTAATCAACGCACTTCACATTCAGTAACTACACTAAAAATTCCCCCAAAGTAATGGGATAAACTAAGGTGCTTAAGAAGATAATGATGCACTGGCAAAACTACAAACATTCTTTTCTAGTTTTCTTGTCTGTTACATTCTACATGTTTTACGTGTTTTGTTTTTTGTTTTTTGTTTGTTTTTTTTGTTGTCAAAAATACAGATTGCATCTCTAATCCCTGTGTAAATGGAATATGTAACAACAGTCCACATGGATATAACTGTAGCTGTTTTTCTGCCTATGTGGGACCTACGTGTGCAGGTAAAAAAATTAGAATATATCAATCCTTCATATGTCATATCACCAACCTCCTTTCATTCTCGACAACTATGTTTTTTAACGACTTGTAATACCAAAGACGGATTTCACGGTCATTTTTTTCATAATTCCTTTAAGGTTTTATACAAATTGTAAAACATTGATAGTATATAAACAAACGAATTTAGAGATTAGAAAGACAAATATGCCCTTTTTAGCTGACTTGGTCCAAAGGGCCAAGTTTTCTCATCACGTGTCGTTCATCGTCCGTCAAAATTCTTCTCCTCTGAAAATACTGGGCAAAAGTTGACAAAACTTGGTCACTATCATAATTGGAGAATTTAGTTTTAAAAACGTGTCCGATGACCCTGCCAACCAACAAAGATGGTCGCCATGGCTAAAATATAACATAGGGGTTAAATGCAGTTTTTGGCTTATATCTCTGTAACCAAAGCATTTAAAGCAAACCTGACACGAGAAAATTGTTAATCAGGTTGAGATCTATCTGCCCTAATATTTTCAGATGAATCAGGCAACCCGTGCTTGGGTTTCTTCCCCTAAATTTGTAGTTTTAATGAAACTTTTGCCTTTTTTGATTAGTTATTATCTTGAATATTATTATGTATAGAGGTAAACTTATTCAGCAAAGTGAGATCTACAAAAAAGTCAACATGACCAAAATTGTAAGTTGACCCCTTAAGCTGTAATTGCCCTTTATAGTAAATTTTTAACAATTTTTCGTAAATTTTTGTGATCTTTTACAATACTTCTCCTTTGAAACAACTGAGACAAATTTAACCAAACTTGGCCACAATCATCATTATGGTATTTAGTATTTGAAATGTGTCCGATGACCATGCCCATGAACTTAGATGGTCGACAGGGCTAAAAATTAAATTTTTACAAATATTTTCCTCTGAAACTATTGGGCCAAGTTTATTATAGATAGATATAACAGTAAGCAGCAAGAACGTTCAGTAAAGTAAGATCTACAAACACATCACTATCACCAAAACACAATTTTGTCACGAAACCATCTGTGTCCATTGTTTGATATGCACATAGACCAAGGTGAGGGACACAGGCTCTCTAGAGCCTCTAGATATGGGATATAATTGATCGATAATTTGGCGAAAAATTATACCCCTCGACTTTTTTTTATTACATTTAAGCTAGCTGCCTTTTTATCTGCAAAACAAATATGAAAACAAAAATATAGAAGATATGCACTGTGTATGATTTATAATTTGTTAGGGGTTCGTTTTTGTTAGAGTGAAAGTGGAACCACAAAAAGTGTTTGATTTCACTTCCTAAATAATAATCACTCTGCATTAAGGTCAATGGTTGTTAACGCGCAAACAATAGTAACAAAAAATACAACTGTCTAACACGTTCATTATTTGAAACTTAAATCTAAACTGCTTCTAGTTTTATTTTGATTTTTAATAATATCTCTCTTTTTCGTATAGCAACCAGCCGTGAGTATTATTACCAATGCCATTCTTATAAGTGCTAATGTCCATAGCATTTTGTCTCTGGAAGGTTGTTTTACTGGTAATCATACCATATTTTAGTATTTACATACTAAAGCATGTTTTACTTATTTTTTGCGGTATTGCAAAACTAACAGGGCTAGACATACAAAAAAATTATATGGGTTGTAATTATCAATGCAATAATTTCCCATAAGAGACCATTTCAAATGTGTTTTTAAAGCAAATGCAAGTCACCAATAAGACATATGAAACTTTGAACATTAAGAGACAATTATATATATTTTACGTGAATACGCAATCCAAATATATATTTTAACCGAATTTTTAAATGTGTATAGAATCAATCTGTCAAGGCTGTGCTAGCCGATACAATTTTAAACTCGATATGTGGTTACCTTAGCTGTATTTGGCAAAACTTCAAGACATTTGGTTCTCAATGCTCTTCAACTTCGTACTTTATTTGGCCTTTTTAACTTTTTTGGATTTGAGCGTCACTGGTGAGTCTTTTGTAGACGAAACGCGCGTCTGGCGTATATACTAAATTTAGTCCTGGTATCTATGATGAGTTTATTCATAACTTTCAGAAGAAAAGAACATTTCAAAAAAGATGCGAAACCCTGTCTTATCATGAAAAGATGGAGCCAAAGTATTTACAGTATCTTTCCTTCCACTGCAATATATTCATTGCACCAATTTGCAAGTTTGTGGGCACAAATAATCATCCTTTGAAATAATTCGTTCTTTTCCTCATAAATCGATTACGTTGAGCACTTACGTCTGTGGACCAACGAATTAGAAAATTTTGATAGAGTAAAATTATATGCCGATTTTTGTCATTTTCCCTACATCTTTTGTATTTCTGTCGTAACATGCTTTTAATTTCAACAGCTTGTATCTGAAAAACGAAAACGGGTACCTTCTATTTTATTTTATTTTATTTTGTATTTTTTTTACAAGAAGAATCTACATGTAAAATAAAAAAAAAAAAAAATCTATGGACTAGTTAAATATGTTTACTATGCCTTAAATTAAACTAAGTGAAAAGTAAATGAAACAAAAAAGGAAAAATCCAGTTTGCTTTTATAATACGGACGTCATATTTAAGTACACTGTCTATAGTTATTTTTTTTTAGACCTATGAAAAATAAATATTAATTATAACATTTACACCACAGCTTGTGTGTCAGGTCCTTGTATACACGGCTTCTGCCATAAAACTCATAGTGGGTATTACTGTACCTGCGACAGTGGATTCACTGGATCTATATGTGACACAGGTAAGAATATTCCAGTTGTAAAACATAGGGGTTAAATGCAGTTTTTGGCTTATATCTCTGTAACCAAAGCATTTAAAGCAAACCTGACACGGTAAAATTGTTAATCAGGTTGAGATCTATCTGCCATAATATTTTTAGATGAATCAGGCAACCCGTGCTTGTGTTTCTGCCCCTAAATTTGTAGTTTTAATGAAACTTTTACCATTTTTAATTAGTTATTATCTTGAATATTAGTATGTATAGAGGTAAACTTTATTCAGCAATAATGTTCAGAAAAGTGAGATCTACAAAAAAGTCAACATGACCTTAAGCTGTAAGTTGACCCCTTAAGCTGTAATTGCCCTTTATAGTAAATTTTTAACAATTTTTCGTAAATTATTGTGATCTTTTACAAAACTTCTCCTCTGAAACAACTGAGACAAATTTAACCAAACTTGGCCACAATCATCATTATGGTATTTAGTTTTTGAAATGTGTCCGATGACCATGCCCATGAACTTAGATGGTCGACAGGGCTAAAAATTAAATTTTTACAAATATTTTTCTCTGAAACTATTGGGCCAAGTTTATTATAGATAGATATAATAGTAAGCAGCAAGAACGTTCAGTAAAGTATGATCTACAAACACATTACTATCACCAAAACACAATTTTGTCACGAAACCATCTGTGTCCTTTGTTTGATATGCACATAGACCAATGTGAGGGACACAGGCTCTCCAGAGCCTCTAGTTATGGGATATAATTGATCGATAATTTGGCAAGAAATGATACCCCTCGACTTTTTTTTATTACATTTAAGCTAGCTGCCTTTTTATCTGCATAACAAATATGAAAACAAAAATATAGAAGATATGCACTGTGTATGATTTATAATTTGCTAGCGGTTCGTTTTTGTTAGAGTGAAAGTGGAAACACAAAAAGTGTTTGGTTTCACTTCCTGAATAATAATCACTCTGCATTAAAGTCAATGGTTGTTTCAGTGAGTTGACTGTTAGTGTTGCTCGCCACCACTTGCAACTCATTCAAAATTTTGACCAAATTGCAATTTGTTTTATTAAACCAAATTGTTCAACTGGTCAAAAAATTGAACAAATTGTTCAGTCAAAATTTGAAAGTGCAAGGTGATAAAATAAAATATACTTACAATCCTATAACCCTTTAACTCCACTTTAATGATGTTGTGACAAAAATTAGTTTATCAGTTTGTATAGTTATATTATATTCATTTCCATGCTGAAGGGGAACTGTTTATTTTGAATTGCTATCAAATTGTCCAAACTAAGCTTTCATATAGTTTTTCTTTCTAAAAGTATTCTATATTTATAAGAATCAGATATCATTTTAAATAAAACATCATATATTCAGTAAAATATGTGTGAAATAACAATATGCTATTGATAAATTTTCAGGGGAGATAACCTAAAATATTATTCTTTTGAATAAAGACTTTTTGAAAGAAAAGTTATTATCTCCCCCATGGAAACTTCCTACAAACATATATTGCAATTTTTAATATTAAATATGACGTCCGTATTATAAAAGCAAACTGGATTTTTCCTTTTTTGTTTCATTTACTTTTCACTTAGTTTAATTTAAGGCATAGTAAACATATTTAACTAGTCCATAGATTTTTTTTTTTTTTATTTTGATTTTAAAAAACAAATTGCAATTTGGTCAAAATTTTTAATGAGTTGCAATTGGTGGAGAGCAACACTAACAGTCAACTCACTGTAACGCGCAAACAGTAGTAACAAAAAATACAACTGTCTAACACGTTCATTATTTGAAACTTAAATCTAAACTGGTTCTAGTTTTATTTTTATTTTTATTAATATCTCTCTTTTTCGTATAGCAACCAGCCGTGAGTATTATTACCAATGCCATTCTTACAAGTGCTAATGTCCATAGCATGTTGTCTCTGGAAGGTTGTTTTACTGGTAATAATAGCCAAAGTTTTTACAGTATCTTTCTTTCCACTGCAGTATACTCATTGCACCAATTTGCAAGTTTTTGGGCACAAATAATCATCCATTGAAATGATCCGTTCTTTTCCCTTTAAATCGATTACGTTGAGCACTTAAGTCTATGGACCAACGAATTAGAAAATTTTGATAGAGTAAAAATATCTGCCGATTTTTGTCATTTCCCCTACATCTTTTGTATTTCTGTCGTAACATGCTTTTAATTTCAACACGGGTACCTTCTATTTTATTTTATTTTATTTTGTATTTTTTTTACAAGAAGAATCTACATGTAAAATTAAAAAAAAAATTCTATGGAGTAGATAATTACGTTCACTTTGCCTTAAATTAAACTAAGTGAAAAGTAAATGAAACAAAGAAGGAAAAATCCAGTTTGCTTTCATAATACGGACGTCATATTTAGGTACACTGTATATAGTTAATTTTTTTAGACCTATCAAAAAGAAATATTAATTATAACATTTACACCACAGCTTGTGTGTCAGGTCCTTGTATACACGGCATCTGCCATAAAAGTCATAGTGGGTATTCCTGTACCTGCGACAGTGGATTCACTGGATCTATATGTGACACAGGTAAGAATATTCCAGTTGTTTATATTTAACAAATCGTCACATGTTATCCAACTGCTACATTATTGTTCAAACACATACATCAACAAGAGAAGATGTGGTATGATTGCCAATGAGACAACTCTCCACAAGAAACCAAATGACACAGAAATTAACAACTACAGGTCACCGTACGGCCTTCAATAATAGGGATGTTTATGTTTATAAACGTATAATGCATTACAAAAGACCGTAGGCGGGTTAAATTATTAGACATGCTATATTTACAACATGTAGTAGTCAATTAGGAATGCAGGGTATCTTATGGAATAATTAATACATTGATTTAATTTGTTAGCACAGCAAGTTAAAAGCTCATTATTATTAATTGCAAAAATATCAAAGTAGTCCTGTTGCTCCTATACATATTTTCTTTATTACTATCAAAACATAATATACGTACCCATATAACACTGTAGATTATATAATGACTGTTTATGCTTGATAGTTTATCTTTAAAAGGGTATCTGTATGTTGTTTTGTTAAAATATTGAAAAAATTACAGAAGATTTTGCACAGTACATTTATATTGCTAAAATGTACTGGTCCAAACGTGCTAGTGCAAAATGTAAATTATAGTTTTCATTGACGATGCATAATTTTCATTGCTTCAAAATATTTACCTAAAACACGTATATCAATAAATTGTTAGACAATAAAATGGTTTAATTTATATTATAGTGAAAAAAATCAGAATCACAAAATATTCCTTTGACATAAATCACACGCATGCAAGTTGAACATTTTTATAATACTAACAACAGTATTTCGGATTTCAATATATCTTTCATGATAACTAATGCTTACTACATCATTTCAGAGATAAGAACATCCAGTAAGTACATAAATTATATTTTATTTACAATGTTGTCTTTAAAAAGACATTTGATTTGATTGTTTTATTGAGTAGTCTATTGTCTGTTACTTTATATTTAATTCAATACATTTCTATAGCGTCGGAACTATACACGTCTTGACAAGTGTCTTATATTGAATATAAAAAAGAAGAAGTAGTAGGATTGCCAGTGAGAGATCTCTCCACAGGAGACCAACATGACACATAAATTAACAACTATAGGTCACTGTATGGCCTTCAACAATGAACAAAGCCCATACCGCATAGTCAGTTATACAGGGCTCCGACGTGACAGTTTATAACAATTCAAACAAAAAAAACTAACGATTATGTACAAAAAAATGAACGAAACACAAATATGTAACACATAAAACAAACGACAACCACTGAATTACAGGCTCTTGACCTGGGAAAGATACATACAAACATAATGTGACGGGTTAAACATGCTAGCGGGATCCCAACCCTTTCCCTAACCTTGTACAGTGGTGAAACAGAACAACCTATGAACGAACTATAAAAATCAGTTGAAAACTGCTGAACTCATTAAATTGATAAGACTGTTTTTGCACTTTTTTAACCTTTATACATGTTATAATTGTATTGCTTCTATATTCATCCCGATGAGGTACTAAATCAATATGTTCATGCGCCAATACATATTTGTTGAACAACTCAAATATCGAACTATACTTGACTTTGGTCTTGCTATTACTTAACCCCTTTCCTTTTACACCAGTACGGATTATAGGTGAATCAAATTTTAAGATACTTTTGGGACATTTAGTCTTGTTTGTATCGCCTTTTGCTGACGTACAGATGTGGTTAAGGGCTCAAATAAATCCTCTGAATACAAGTAATAAGATTTAATATGCATCAAACTTCTATGATTATCAATTTATAGTCAAGTCGCTTCTTAATGACACATGTTTTTTTTCTGTAAAAACCTTTTTTTCTCGAATTTTAAAGAATATTTTCAAAAAGAGGTGCATGAAAACTGTTACTTTTTCTTTTTCTTGGGGGGGGGGGGGGGGGGGGAGGGGGTTGAATTATGACCTTTTTAATTACTGTGCAGTGAGATTTTAAAGAATAGTGTTAAAATAAAAGTTCTTACTTGTACACTAGTTCAAATGAATCTTTTAGTGTACATTAGCAATCCCTTACTTGACAAAAATGCTTGACATGTGCTTATTTTGTCCTGGTATCTATGATGAGTTTATTTACAACCACTGGGTCGATTCCACTGCTGGTGGAGATTTATTTTCCCGAGGGTATCACAAACCCAGTAGTCATGAATTGTCATTGATATGGTTATATTTATAAATTTACTGTTAACAAAATTTTGAATTTTTTGAAATACTAAGGCTTTTCTACCTCAGGCATAGATTACTTTAGCTGTATTTGGCAAAATTTTTAGCAATTTTGGTCCTCAATGCTCTTCAACTTCGTACTATATTTGGCCTTTTTAACTTTTTGGGATTCGAGCGTCACTGATGAGTCTTTTGTAGACGAAAAGCGCGTCTGGCGTATATACTAAATTTAGTCCGGGTATCTATGATGAGTTTATTTACAACCACTGGGTCGATGCCACTGCTGGTGGAGAGTTATTTCCCCGAGGGTATCACAAGCCCAGTAGTCAGCACTTTTTGTGCTGACATGAATTGTCATTGATATGGTTATATTTATAAATTTACTGTTTACACAATTTTGAATTTTTTGAAATACTAAGGCTTTTCTACCTCAGGCATAGATTACCTTAGCTGTATTTGGCAAAACTTTTAGGAATGTTGGTCCTCAATGCTCTTCAACTTCGTACTTTATTTGTCCTTTTTAACTTTTTGGGATTCGAGCGTCACTGATGAGTCTTTTGTAGACGAAAAGCGCGTCTGGCGTATATACTAAATTTAGTCCGGGTATCTATAATGAGTTTATTTACAACCACTGGGTCGATGCCACTGCTGGTGGAGGGTTATTGCCCTGAGGGTATCACAAGCCTAGTAATCAGCACTTTTTGTGCTGACATGAATTGTCATTGATATGGTTATATTTATAAATTTACTGTTTACACAATTTTGATTTTTTTTAAATACTAAGGCTTTTCTACCTCAGGCATAGATTACCTTAGCTGTATTTGGAAAATTTTTTAGGAATGTTGGTCCTCAATGCTCTTCAACTTCGTACTTTATTTGGCCTTTTTAACTTTTTCTGGATTCGAGCGTCACTGGTGAGTCTTTTGTAGACGAAACGCGTGTCTGGCGTATATAATAAAGTTAGTCCTGGTATCTATGATGAGTTTATTTACAACCACTGGGTCGATGCCACTGCTGGTGTAGATTTATTTTCCCGAGGGTATCACAAGCCCAGTAGTCATTAATTGTCATTGATATGGTTATATTTATAAATTTACTGTTTACAAAATTTAGAATTTGTTGAAATACTAAGGCTTTCCTACCTCAGGCATAGATTACTTTAGCTGTATTTGGCAAAATCTTTAGCAATTTTGGTCCTCAATGCTCTTCAACTTCGAACTATATTTGGCCTTTTTAACTTTTTGGGGATTCGAGCGTCACCGATGAGTCTTTTGTAGAAGAAACGCGCGTCTGGCGTATATACTAAATTTAGTCCTGGTATCTATCATGAATTTTTTTTATTTGTATGTGTATGACCATTGGTGTGAATGATGTATTCATTTGGACTTTGATAGTATCTTTTCGATAAGAAAAGTCTAAAACGCCTAAACGGGAAAGGGTTCATAAGTCTGATTCAGTACAACATGATATTGATGTAGTCTAAAATGGTCTCGACTCAGTTTGACATTCAAATTTAGTCTCCACTGGTCTCAATCAGCCCATCTAACTAAAATATAAACAGATCTTATAAAAATCCAGGTTATTTGGTAGTTTGGGTCGATGCTGAGACATTAAAGAATTTATAAAAGATAAACAAAAAAGATTAAATTCAGATAGTCATCTTTTATTATTTCTATAACTTTTTCAAATCAATTTGGATTTTCATAAAACACTACAGCTATCGCAATTATACTTTGATCTTACAGAATGCCAGGTTGTTTTGTAGTTTGATTAATTGCTGTCAAATTTGAGGATTTAGGTAATAACTAAAAAAGCTAGAACGTTTATTCGGAATAAACGCAGATAGTCAACACTAAATTTGTTTATTCATTTTTCAAATCAGCTTGGATCTTCATAAAACTATATAGCTATCTAAGTTATATATTGATCTTACTGAATCCTAGTTCGTTATGCTGTTTGGTGTATTGATGTCAAATATAAGAGTTAAATTAATCTAGATAAAAAAAGCTAGAATTCGCATTTTGGACTTCATTCATATAGTACACTTAAATATTAAATATTAAACTTTTCCAAATCAACTTGGATTTTCAGCAAACTATGCAGCTATCTCAGTTATATATTGATCTTATTTAATTCTATTTCATTATGTAGTTTAGTGTATTTAAAAAAGTCAAGCATTGTCGAGACCATTTCATACTACACCAAGATCATGAAATTCTGAATCAGACTTATTAGGTAAAGTTAAGACCAAAGTCGAGGACAGATAAGTCGGTTACGTACTGTCAAGAAAATATCGAAACTAGTAAGTCGAGCATAAAATATGGTCTTTTCAGACTCTGAGCAGTTTGTAGTGCTTTATACAGTTAACCTCTAGTTCATTATATGCATTTTCCTTCATCAACTTCAGACTTAAATGTTAAAAAGAAATATTTTACAAAGCTTCTAAATTATTAGAGGCTATCAAAACTAGCAATATTTTCCGGCAAAACGTTTCTACATAGAAAATACTTCAGTCAGTATATAAATATTTACACTAAATAATATGAACCAAATACAAACACTATTTATATTTGTTGTTATATCACTTTTAGTTTCTTAAAAGCAACCAAATTGCTGTTATAAGCACTGAAAAATGTTTTGTTTTCTGCAGCGCTATTGTATTCAAAATAAGTCCATTATTCAATTAAGGGATAAGCCGAAAATATAACTTGTGTAGTTTTCGTTGACTCCTCAACTTTAATTGAATGTAAAAGTAAAGCAATAATTTTGTAATGTTTTAATTTAGAAAATTGGAAATGGAAAGATTGTGGTATGTATACTTAAAAAAATCTTTATGATTAATAGTAAGTATATTCAATGTAAATTATTTTAAGCAAATTGCATAACGGTAATACGTGCACCTCCTTTTTGAATATATACCACATGGCATGGGTGCCTTATACTATTTCTTTGATAAAAAACTGTTTTTAAAAGAAACCTAACAAGTTATTGGGTCTTATTGGTGAGACTATTGAACCAATGGTTTCTTTTTGTTTGTTATGATACAATCACATTATTCAGTAGTTTGACGAATGCTTCGTGATTTTGCAGTTTAGTATCACGTCCAATTTCACTAACCAGTACACCTCCGGTGTGGGATTTGCTCGCTGCGTTGAAGATTCTATGGTGACCTTCGGCTGTAATCTGCTCTTTGGTCGGGTTGTTTTCTCAATTTGATTGTTTTTGTTATACAAATAATTATTCTTGTGCCTGTAGGTGATCCAGCAACACGTGCATTCTCTATTTCTCATGTTGACGTCTTTCCGAAACCTATAGTCATTCCAGGAAATATCACTACTGCCTATGATATCACTATCCATCGAAGGCTTCCAATTTATAGTTCTTACAAGTTGAACGTTACTATGGAAAAGACACTTTTGGGAAATTGGCATAATGTGCCTTGTCAGTCTGGCGTAGGTACATGGTTAGTATTTATAATCTTAAAATAGCTGTTTAGCACACGTTTAGTGTACTAAGATTATATCTGCAGGTGAACAAAATTTGCTTTACCTACATTTCGGTAAGCTGAAACACATCTTCAAAATTGGTATGATTAGTCATTTCCTGTAAGCAAAACAATAAAATCAAGGATGTTTAGTAAATTTCTTTGAGTATACGGTTTTAAATGAAATTAGTACTATTTATAAACGTGTACATGTATTTGTTTAGGGGCCAGCTGAAGGACGCCTCCGGGTGCGGGAGTTTCTCGCTGCATTGAAGACCTGTTGGTGACCTTCTGCTGTTGTTTTTTTTCGGTGGTCGGGTTGTTGTCTCTTTGGCACATTCCCCATTTCCATTCTCGATTTAACATAACCAAAAATTCCAATTTTATATTATTTATATAACTGTTGAGATTACTTCATCACCCAAGGGAAAGGGTCATGTATTTCATGACATCAACAGTTCTTAATTTACTGCTTTGGCATTTCAACATTTTATTAATGTGTTACGATGAAACAATTTAAGCCTTCAGAAACCAATACAAACTTTGAGAGGCTGATATAACCGTGAGGGACCAAAACGTTCAGCCATACCAGACAATTTAATCAGAATAATTCGTAAGAGATATACAATAAATATATCCATTTCCAACTTTATTTTTAGCACCTCCAATTTGACATACATGTACAATGTAACACAGTTCCAACTTGACATGTCTCAATTGAAATAGTAAACAAATGTAAACAACAGTATACTGCTCTTCGAACATGTAACAGTAAACAAATCCGGGATAAAAACTACGTTGATCGAAACGCATCACCTATAATAGAAATTAAACGAGTAAATGAAAATTCAGCCGATCTTTTTTTTAAACGTATTGAGCATGCTAAGTGAGAGGTTTATCGCTATAAGACCAGGTTCAATCCATCATTTTCTACATTTGAATGCCAAGTCAGGAATATGACAGTTGTTGTCCATTCGTTTGATGTGTTTTATCCTTTGAGTTTGCCTTTTGATTAGGGACTTTCCGTTTTGAATTTTCCTCGGAATTCATTTTTTTGTAATTTTACCTTTTACTTTTTTGAATAGATAAAACAGTTTGGACTGCTTATAGTTATAACGTATTAAAAATGTCCAATTATAATAACTGTTCTAATAGTTATACGAAATACGATATAAGTTGCATTTCTGTAAACATCGACAATGCAATAATATATAGATGCTGGTAACATTTATTAGTTGCTCTATGAAATGAAATAAAGAGAACATGTATGGGAACAAGTACGCATACAAAGCAAAATATTTGTGTATGGAATGTATCTTCTTACAATTAGCTGTATTTTCACAGTGAAGCCTAACCTATCATTTTTTCAAATAGAAAAGTCATGAAAAATCTATTTTTTCTCTAAACAATATGTTTTTTTTTAGTATGAAATCGAAGAGAAAGCACTGCGTATACTGTATCTTGTGTTTAACAGTCTATTTTATACCCCTTTTCCCTTTTAAAATTTGAAATGGAAAACAAGACTTTAATTATTGTCAACTTAACCTATGTCCATTTTTATGACACGTAATGTCTAGAACGTGTTTAATAAAATTAAGAATGGAAATGGGGAATGTGCCAAAGAGACAACAACCCGACCATAGAAAAAAACAACAGCAGAAGGTCACCAACTGGTCTTCAATGTAGCGAAAAATTCCCGCACCCGGAGGCGTCCTTCAACTGGCCCCTAAACAAATATATACTAATTCAGTGATAATGAAAGCCATACTAATTTCCAAATTGTACACAAGAAACTAAAATTAAAATAATACAAGACTAACAAAGGCCAGAGGCTCCTGACTTGGGACAGGCGCAAAAATGCGGCGGGGTTAAACATGTTTGTGAGATCTCAACCCTCCCCCTATACCTCTAGCCAATGTAGAAAAGTAAACGAATAACAATACTCACATTAAAATTCAGTTCAAGAGAAGTCCGAGTCTGATGTCAGAAGATGTAACCAAAGAAAATAAACAAAATGACAATAATACATAAATAACAACAGACTACTAGCAGTTAACTGACATGCCAGCTCCAGACTTCAATTAAACTTACTGAAAGATTATGATTTCATCATATGAACATCAGGCACAATCCTTCCCGTTAGGGGTTTAGTATCATACCATCATAACATATATGAGAAGAACATAACCCGTGTCATGCCAACAACTGGTTTTTGAATAAATGTGTTTAGTTCCGATGCAAAGACCCTATAAGTGAATCAATATTAACGCCAAAATATGCAATCTTTAATGACCTGACAACAGTATCGTAACTATATCCCTTCTTAATAAGTCTATTCAAAGGTTTTGTTAGTTTTTGAGGTGAATACTGACACCTTTATGCTTTATAAAGAATATTTCCATAAAAAATTGGATGTGAAATACCTGAACGTGTAAGAAGTCTGCATGTTGAGCTATATTTACGAATGATGTCCTTATACCGATGATAAAATTTAGTAAATGTTTTGACTAGTTTGTGATATCGAAAACCCTGGTGTAATAATTTTTCAGTAATACATAAATTTCTCTCGTTAAAATCTAAAACATTGTTACATACACGAGCGAATCGTACAAGTTGAGATATATAAACACCGTAAGATGGTGACAAGGGAACGTCACCATCTAAAAATGGATAATTAACGATAGGAAATGAAAAATCATCTCTTTTATCATAAATTTTAGTATTCAGCTTTCCGTTAGTGATATAGATATCAAAATCGAGGAAAGGGCAGTGGTCATTGTTAGTATTAGCTTTATTTAAAGTAAGTTCAACAGGATAAATTTCTTTAATATACATACTGAAGTCGTCATTATTGAGAGCCAAAATATCATCCAAATATCTAAAAGTATTATTAAATTTGTTTATCAGATGTTGTTTCGATGGGTCTTTGCTTATTTTTGTCATAAATTGTAACTCATACCAATACAAAAACAGGTCCGCAATAAGTGGTGCACAGTTAGTCCCCATTGGAATTCCGATAATCTGACGATATACGGAATCCCCAAAGCGAACAAAAATGTTATCTAGTAAAAAATTCAAGGGCGTATATAGTATCAAAGCATGTCCAATTGACATAGTTTTTTTGTTTATTGCTACTAAAAAATGACCTAAAAGAGTTTGAAAATATATATTCACATTCTGACTTTTTAAATGCCAATTTAATTAGGTGTGTGAATTTTTTCTTAATGAGAATGTGAGGCAATGTTGTATACAGGGTAGAAAAATCAAAACTTTGAACAGATTTAAAATCACCAATATAAGCATTAAAACTGTTCTGATAACAAATTAAAAGTATTTCAGAATACTATAAATGTAAAGTTAAGTATCTAATTCTTCCAACATTCAATATTATATAAAGTATTCAATTGTGCATACGTCTCCAGTTAACATCTTACAGTATGGCTATTAATCAATTAAATTTCATAACTTCTGTCTCAAATTGTCAGTTTAAAAATCATGTCACAAAAGTTTCATCTGTCACTATAATAATATAGTATATATATATATGATTAAGGTAATATATGAAATAAAGAGTATAAACAACGCCAGATTTGCAAAAGTTGAATGTGTGAAATTACTGGTCTGATGTACATGTATGACTGATTGTTATTTTTTTTGGCATATCTACAGAGCAAAATTATTGTTTACTATACAAAAGACCTTTAAACAATAAAATCATGGCATTTACAGTCTAAATCAACTGTTTAATGACCAAGGCCTAGGCATTTTTCTCGGGGTTTGTTTGCTCTCTATAATGGGGTGTTTTAGTGCCGAAATTTTACAAAAGCTTGCAAATGGTGATACAAGCATAGGATTTAGCACATATATTGTTTATGTTGTCAATTAGCATAAAAGAAGGATAGCCACTATGTTTTTGATTTTTTTAACGGCATCCATCTTGAATTAAAAATTTACATAATTTTTGCTAAAAATTGGGGATCGAAAACAGATCTATAAATTTTGTTAACGTAATATAGGTGATGACAACTATTTGCAATACAATAAAATGGTCTAAAAACAAGAGTTACAAAGATAAGTCTTCACTTCTGGTAAGGGTTGCAAAAGTTCATACAATCAATAAATTATAGAGGCAAGGATATGGGATAAAATGATCCTTTGATAAATAGGTATTTATCAAAGATATGCATCAAGGTCGACTTATATATTATTCTATCATATTTTCCTATGTATTTCCTTTAACAGCTATTATTATAGGAACACAATGCTATTCAGTTTAATTTCATGCATCTATAAAACTGTAACTGTAACTCCTGACAAGATGCTGGAATGGCTGCTTATTGCGTCCCATTGGGAATCCACAACCCAGCTACTGTCGCCTTAATCCATCCGCAATCGTGCAAACTAGGTATAAGTTATTTTTTGTTAGACTGTCTGTCCCCATTCATGTCCATTTTAAATGCAGTTCGTCTGGTGTGTTCAAGCAGTTTAACATATGTTTCTGCCTACATCCAACTTCAATCCAACAATAGATCACCCAGAACTTTACCCCATGACGTTTCAATTTGTAAACATCACTACAAATTTTACACATCTCTGAAGAATGAAATGATGACCATACAATATGTTCGTAATATCTTCACCCATCAACTATATACTTTACTATTCATACTAATTTTGTAAACTCATGAATAGATAGTAATGGTTTATAATGCAAATTACATCCTTGGGATCATTGGATGATTAAAAAATAAAAAATCTTGGGTTTTGATCCATGTTGTGGACCAGAACTGTTGAAAGCAAGTGTCCTTTGATGAACCCTCATTCATATAACGTTCATGTACAGCTTGACCTATCTGAGTTGATATTTCATGAACCCGATCATGAGAGATGAATAACCTATTTTGAAAGGTATCTATAAACTGTGCCCTCTTGGTTTTTGCAAAAGGTTATATTCCCAAAACAGCACTCAAAATGGTGTCTCAAGCTCAGCTGATTGTCTGTGTTGTACAGGAACCTTACGTCTGTTTGGATGGTAATTAAACATCAATTTAATAGTTGGGCCAGTGAAAAGTCGTTTTTTATAACATATTTGTATAACAGCAAAATACTATCAGGTCAATGCTCGATCAAATTTACCATGTCTAACAAAGGATGTGGTATGCTGTCTGAGACCATGTATCCAGAAGATTGTGTCTTCATAGTAGGATGTCATTGATATCACACGTAAAAACACCTCTGCATGTGTGTACGTGTTAATTCAAATTTTTACTGCAAAGCTCGTCTTTAATGCTCGTAGAATGTACCATTCCAAAAAAGAACCAAATACAGTTAAGGTTATCTATTCCTGGGGTAGAAAAGCCTTAGTATTTCAAAAATTCAAAATCTATATACATTTTTTCTTTTAATTGTCAACTTTATATTTTCATCGTGTGGCGTATTCATATCTAGGTTATCACGTTACTCTTATGGATGTAAATACAATAGGTTGTGCACACACTTTTCAATCTATTTAGTAGAAAAACAATTTTAATTGACAATACGGTAGTTTTACAGTCACTAACAGATATTGGTTGACCAATTCGATATATCGGTGTTTTCCTAACTAATGGCATGTTTTCGCACTTTTAGATCTTTCGATACAAGTTGTCACGGCCAGAAATTACCTTTAAATTGTAGCCAACAAAAGACACAAATCAATAATAAAATTTATCAATATTTATTATACAAAAGTTTACAAGAAGTATTACACAAATTTTACTGTCAACTTAACTGTCAAAATATGAGACCAATCTTTTATCTTTATTTGTATCCGGATATCTTTCGGAATCCAATTTGAATATTACGTTCACTACTACGGTCACAATCCAGTATGATGTTGTTTGTAGAATAAAAGTGTCACTCTAAATGCTATGAATATTAATGTCTATCGATGTCTAAGTCTAAGTGTGTGTTTAACTTTAGTGTCTGTATATATATAGTTGTCACGGAAAATTCTAGGAAACTCTAGAATTGAACGTCCTAGAAAGTTACACTGAAGTTTCTAGTAAAATGTAGAAGTTTATATATGGCATCTTTTATTAGGATCATTCTGGAATCATTATGTAAGTCAAATGGAAAATTCCAATCATTCTGTGATTGTTCCAGTGATTTCTAAACTGCACAGTTTTAAGATTATTCTGTAAACAACTATCAGGCCACACAACACAAATCAGTCAAAAATAAATAAATACAATAATCACAAAATCATAACACCTCCCCCTTAAAAGAAGTTTTAGTGTAACAAAAACTTATCATGAATAATATGAACAACAATACATAGAATATACAAAGTGTTTTAATAAGCTCTAGATAAAGCATCTGCTATTTCATTATCTTTACCCTTAATATGTTTTACAACTACATCATATTCCTGTAAACTCCACCTAGTCAACCTCTGATTCTTGTTTCTCATTTTATGTATGAAAGTGAGAGGATTATGATCAGTACAAACAAGAATAGGATTTACAGTAGGTTTAAATATACATCAAAATATCGAAGTGCTGACAACATTGCAAAACACTCTTTTTCAATAGTTGAATAATTTTTCTGATGTTTGTCTAATTTCTTGGGAAAATATGATATAGGTTTCTCTACATTATCATCTGTCTCTTGATATAAAACAGCTCCAATTCCTACATCGCTTGCATCAACGGCAAGTTTAAATTGTTTTTATAAGTCTGGAGTAATCAGAACTGGACTAATAATTAAAAGTGATTTGCTATTTTAAAAAGCGTTTTGACAATTTTCAATCCAGATAAATTTAGAATCTTTTCGTATAAGATGAGTCAATGGTTGAACCACAGGAGCAAAATTTGAACAAAATTTTCTGTAAAATCCAATCATGCCTAAATATCTCATAAGTTGTTTTCTATTTGTAGGAGGAGGAAATTTGGAAATGGCTTCCACTTTAGGCATGATAGGTTTCACTTGACCTTGGTCAACTGTATGCCCTAAATCATCAACAGTGGCCTGACAAAATTTACTTTTACCAAGATTAACAGTCAAATTTGATTGTGACAATCTATCAAAAGTGTCATACAAAAGTGTTAAATGCTGTTCCCAGCTATCACTACGTACAATTAGATCTTCAATATAAGCATAACAACAGTTTAAATCTTTTATAACATTATTGATCATTCTTTGAAATGTAGCTGGTGCACTTTTCATGCCAAACGGCATTACAGTATATTGAAATAAGCCATCTGGTGTAACAAAATCTGATATTTCACGAGCTCTCTGTGTCAATGAAACTTGCCAATAACCTTTCAACAAATCAAATTTGCTCACAAATTTTGCTTGACCAATGTTGTCACTACAATCGTCTATTATATGGAATCGGATAGGAAGCAGATTTTGAGACTGAATTTACTTTTCTGAAATCAGTCAGGAAACGAAAGGTTTTGGCACAAGGAGAGCTCCATTCACTGTTACTCGGCTCAATAATATCATTGTCAAGCATATATTTAATTTCTTTTTATAGCTTCAAGTTTGAGTGGATTGAGCCGGTAAGGATGTTGCCTAATTGGAGAAGCATCTCCTATATCAACATCATGACAAACAGCAGTGGTTTTGTTTGGCACATCTGGGAAAAATAGAAAATACCAAAGTTTTTATTTCTTCTCTACGATCAAAAGACAGATGTGCAAGTTTTGAGTCTTAATTTGACAAAATTTCTGAATTTTTCAAACTAACTGTCTCTTCCATAGTTTTAGAACTAAAAGGTGGTTCAATTACATCTGGTTTGTCATGATTGTTCTCAAATTTCTCCATGCTTAAAGTGGCAACTGGTTTACTCTCACATCCATTAGTACGCTCTAAATATGACCGATAGTTGTTAATGTCTGTGTGATTTTGGTCTTTTGTGGATAGTTGTCTCATTGGCAATCATACCTTATCTTCTTTTTTTATTTTTTAATAATTAATGACACACTCTGTTTTGTTTGCGCCGACCTGGAGTTTTTACAATATAATTCAAATCATTGATTTTACTCTCTATTGTATAAAGACCACAATATTTAACCTGTAAAGGATGTCCAGTGACTAGCAAAAATACAAGTACTTTATCACCAGGCTCAAAAACATTATCCCTGGCATCTTTATCATACCTTATTTAATATTGTTCTGTACTTTTTTAAAGTTTTCTGAGCAATTTAACAAGCAGTATGCGATTTTTCTTTAAATCTAGATACAAAGTCTAAAAGTTTCAAGTCAGTATGTTCAGTAAGCCACTTTTCCTTAATCAATTTTAACGGTCCCCTTACAGTATGGCCAATAACCAACTCAAAGGGCAAAATCCAAGGGATTCTTGAACAGCCTCTCGGACTGCAAAAAGTAGAAAGTGAACTCTATCATCCCAGTCTCTCTCAAATTGAAGACAAAAAGTTCTAATCATGTTCTTTAATGTTTGATAAAAATGTTCTAAGGCACCTTGAGATTCTAGATGGTACGCACTTGATCTATACTGAGCAATCCCTAACTGGTACATGATTTTCTGAAATTAACCTGACATGAAATTTGATCTCTGGTCGGACTATATAGACTTAGGAAGTCCTACTAATGTGAAAAAAAAATGATAAGTGCTTTGACAATAGTAGGTCTCTTGATATTTCTTAGCGGAATAGCCCCAGGAAAGCGAGTGGATGTACACATGATTGTCAATAAATACGCATTTCCAGTTATGGTCTTTGGTAAAGATCCAAAGCAGTCAATTAGAACTCTGCTGAAAGGTTCGTCAAAGGCTGGAATAGGCAGAAGTGGTGCTGGTGGTATTTTCTGGTTAGGCTTACCAACAACCTGGAATATATGACATGATTTGCAGTATTCTGCAACATCATTTCGAAGTCTTGGCCAGTAGAAATGCTGTAAGATCTTAAGGCAAGTCTTCCTTATACCTAAGTGTCCAGCCAAGGGGGTGTCATGGGCAAGACCAAAAATTTCTTGCCTATAAACTTTAGGCACCACCACTTGGTATACCACTCTCCATTCCTCCTCTGTGGTAGCATCAGGAGGCCTCCACTTCCTCATTAAAATGCCGTCCTGATTGAAATAGCATTCAGCCACTTTGTCTGCTTCCTCCTGTGGTTGAGCCGTCTTGCAGAGCTGAAGAACCTCAGGGTCTTTATTTTGTTCGTCGAACAAGATCTTTTTGTTTAATGAATGACTGTTTAAGTCTGGCCATGGCATAATTACATTCTTGTTAACATTAGGTGGTCTTATTATGGTCTTTTATGAACACCAAGGACCTTCAATGTCGGCTAGGAAAGTGTCAGAAAGGTCCATGTAATCAAACTGGTTTTCTTGCAAATCCTCATCTTGTTTTTTTCTAGCCATCGCGCGCCCTAATGACAACACAAGCTGGATACAATTCAGCATCATCTTTAGGAGATTGGGACGAACATGCACAATTACTGGTCCAGTTATCAAATCTGACTTCAGATAAATACGATGGAGAGGAACATACAACCTAACTCTACACCTTGTAACAAAACGGAGGCACCAACAGAAGTCTTCTCGGACAAAGGCAACACATCTTCTAACAATAAAGAATTACACTACAAACTGCTCAGAGTCTGAATTGACCAGTTTTAGTGCTCGACCAGTAAAATCGAGCACACATTTTATTCGACCAGTCTCGACATTGTCTCGACTGTACTTAACTGTACTTAAGTGTACTCGACTAGGTCTCGACTTTACTTAATTAGTCTGATTCAGTACTTGATGATCTTTGTGTAGTCTGAAATGGTCTTGACCAAGGCTCGACTTGTCTCGACCTGTCTTAACTAGTCTCGACCTGTCTCGACTAGTCTCGACTCAGTCTCAACCAGTCTCGACCTGTCTCAACTAGTCTTGACCTTCAAATTTAGTTTTGACTGGTGTAAATCAGCTAATCTAACTAAATTAAATATTGATCTTACAAAATTCAAGCTTAATAGGTAGTTTGATTTATTGCTGGGACATGAAAGAATTTAATTTTACAATAAGTAAAAATAAAAATTATTATATGAATTCAGATAGGCATCTTTAATTTTTTTTATAACTTTTTCAAATCAACTTGGATTTCAATCAAACTATGCAGCTGTCTTACATATTAATTAAGCTTACTGAAACCCATATCATTTTGTTTTTTGTTGTATTGCTGTCAGATTTAAGAATTTAATTAATCTTGGAAAAAAAGCTAGGATTTGCAATTCGGACAAAATAGAGATAGTACACTTTAATTTTTTTAATAACTTTTTCAAATCAACTTGGATTTTCATCAAACTATACAGCTGTCTTACATATATATTAAGGTTACTGAATCCCATGTCATTTAGTTTTTTGTTGTATTGCTCTAAAATTTAAGAATTTAATTAATCTATGTAAAAAAAAGCTAGGATTTGCAATTCGGACAAAATAGAGATAGTACACTTTAATTTTTTTAATAACTTTTTCAAATCAACTTGGATTTTCATCAAACTATGCAGCTGTCTTACATATAAATTAAGCTTACTGAATCCCAGGTCATTTTGTTTTTTGTTGTATTGCTGTCAAATTTAAGAATTTAATTAATCTTGGTAAAAAAAGCTAGGATTTGCAATTCGGACAAAATAGAGATAGTACACTTTAATTTTTTTAATAACTTTTCCAAATCAACTTGGATTTTCATCAAACTATGCAGCTGTCTTACATATATATTAAGCTTACTGAATCCCATGTCATTTAGTTTTTTGTTGTATTTCTGTAAAATTTAAGAATTTAATTAATCTTGGTAAAAAAAGCTAGGATTTGCAATTCGGACAAAATAGAGATAGTACACTTTAATTTTTTTAATAACTTTTTCAAATCAACTTGGATTTTCATCAAACTATGCAGCTGTCTTACATATATATTAAGCTTACTGAATCCCATGTCATTTAGTTTTTTGTTGTATTGCTGTAAAATTTAAGAATTTAATTAATCTTGGTAAAAAAAAGCTAGGATTTGCAATTAGGACAAAATAGAAATAGTACACTTTAATTTTTTTAATAACTTTTTCAAATCAACTTGGATTTTCATCAAACTATGCAGCTGTCTTACCTATATATTAAGCTTTATACTGAATCCCAGGTCATTTTGTTTTTTGTTGTATTGCTGTCAAATTTAAGAATTAAATTAATCTTTTACCTATCGTAAAATTAAATTCTTTCATTTCACAGCAATAACTCAAACTACCTAATAAGTTTGAATTTTGTAAGATAAATATTTAATTTAGTTAGATTAGCTGATTTACACCAGTCAAAACTAAATTTGAAGGTCAAGACTAGTTGAGACAGGTCGAGACAGGTCAAGACTAGTCAAGACAGGTCGAGACAGGTCGAGCCTTGGTCAAGACCATTTCAGACTACACAAAGATCATCAAGTACTGAATCAGACTAGTTAAGTAAAGTCGAGACCTAGTCGAGTACACTTAAGTACAGTTAAGTACAGTCGAGACAATGTCGAGACTGGTCGAGTAAAATATGTGCTCGATTTTACTGGTCGAGCACAAAAACTGGTCAATTCAGACTCTGAGCAGTTTGTAGTGTTAGAAGCTCCAGTGTCCCGTAAAATATTAATAGGCTGAAGAGTGGTATCATCAACAATAGAAACAAACCCATCAGACATAAAGGGTTTATATTCCTCCATATAATCACAAACAACTGGACTTAAAAGCCTGACTCGCAGGACATTCCAAAGTACTGGTAATATAAGATGTCGTACAAGCACTGGACTTAGGCTTATTATCTCGTTCATTCTTCTCCTGGAGTCTAAAACAATCAGCCATCAGGTGACCATTTTTCTTACAATAAGCACAGATCAGTGACTTCTTCTCAAAGGTATCAAATTTTGGACTAGACACATTATAACTGGACTGACTCTTAATCTGTGCAACAGGCTTACTATCAGTACGCTCAGTGCTTTGCTTTTTGTAATTTCCACTTGAAGTATAAACATTTTGACCCTTGAAACGTCTTTTATGTGAAAGGGTATAATTATCTGAAATTACAGCTGCATCATGTATTGTCCCAACAGTTTTGTCGTCTAAATGTGTTTTAAGTCTAAATAAACACATTGTTTGAACTCTTCTAATACAGTGTAACATCAGTTGTCTGAGGTTATCAAAATTGTTATCTGTTTTCTTTGAAGTAAGCCATTTATCAAATAGATCTTCTTTTTTCCGAGCAAATTCCACATAGGTTTGCGAATCAAACTTTTTATAAGATCTAAATTTCTGTCTATATGCTTCTGGTACTAGCTTATACATGTTATAAGCTTTCAAAACTTCCTGTTTTACCGTGTCATAATCGGAACTTTTTTCTGATGGAAATGCAGAGTATATTTCAGCGGCCTTACCATATAAGACACTTTGTAGCACTGTAGTCCAATACGGCTTTGGCTAATTCAAATTACGAGCAATTTTGCAAACTGTGGAAAATATTAATCGACTGTTTTTTCACAAAATCTGGGAACCAAACGTATATTTTTTGCTGTATCAAAATTATCTGATTTCGTCTGGACTTTAGTGTTGCTTTCTTCTTTTACCATTTCAATTTTCCTTTTCTCAATCTCTAGACTTTCCTTCATTTCAAGTTCTTTTAACTTTATTTCAATGGCTTTTAATTTAAATTCATCTTCTTTTTCTTTTTTATTCATTTCCAATCTTTCCTTAATTTCAAATTCTTTTATTTTCTCCGTCTCCTTCATTTCCAGTTCTTTTAATTTAAGTTTATGTTCTTATTGAAGCTGTTTTAGTTTAAAGGCGTCAACATTTTCGACCTTAAGATCAAGAGCCTCTCCACCTAAAACTTCTACGTCAACTAATTTGTCTATTACTAATTTTTTTTATAATTTGTTTTCTCACATAAACTTTAAAATCTAATTTCAGATGTATAGCAAGCAACACTAATTCCTCTTTCTTTAAATTATCAAAACTCTTCAGGTCTGTTGTTTTCAAAAATTTACCGGCATCAAATGCCATTTTCAAGAATTTTGTTGGCTAGTTATAATAAAAATTACTAAACAAATTTTGAATACGATATTTTCAGTCTCCCGGACTAGCCCTTAATTTCTGTATAAAAATAGTTGTCACGGAAAACTCTAGAACACTCTAGAATGGAACGTCTTAGAAATTTACAACGGAAGTTTCTAGTAAAATGTAGAAGTTTATATAACGCATCTTTTATTAGGATCATTCTGGAAACATTACGTAAGTCAAATCGAAAGTTCCAATCGTTCTGTGATTGTTCCAGTGATTTCTAAACTGCACAGTTTTAAGATTATTCTGTAAACAACTATCAGGCCAACATAAATAAATACAATAATTACAATATCATAACAAAGTACAGCCGTCTGATCCGTAATTGTTCCGATTGTATCTATTATCGATAAAACATTTTGACTGAACGTGAATTTGCATGGCGAAGGAGGCATCTTTACATGTAGTAGGAAACACTTACCCTGTCTCGTTCTTCTTGGATTTCCTCTGATTTCTTTATTTTTTCTGTAAAAAGTAAAACAATATAAAAGCTGAATCCCGAGTATAATTAAAGACGGAAAGTGTCAAATGGCAAAATAAAAAGTTCAAACACACCAAAAGAATGGAGATCAACTGTAATATTCCACACTCGGAACAGACAACCTATAACTGTAACCCCTATTAATCATTTTACAAGATTTGAACATTGGTAAACTGCTATCGGCAAAAGTATTTTATCCAAAAAGTTTTGAGAAGGTATTGTAATGTATTCTGGTATTCTTTTTATGTCTGACATGTATAATGTTTGTTTTTGTTAGTGTGTACGACGATTTATGTGAAATGGCAAGTTTATATGCTTCCCAAGAAGCCTGTCCTCAAGCAGTTATTGACCTTGGTTTGACATGTGGATGTCCGATTGATCCTGTACGTCTGGTCATGAATTACCACCATCGCGGTTCGGAGATAGCTTCGCTGGGTTATTTCGATCCGATTGCAGTAATCATAAATGTTTTGTCAGGCAGATTTGAAGTAAAAAAGATTCCATATGCCTATGGCTTTTTGTCAACAGTAAGTATTTGTTATATAACTTTTACATCTTTTTAATAGCTGAAATTTTCCCCACTATGCGTTCATGTAGTATAGCAATATGACAATACACTCATCTTACAATTATGTACACCAGATAATTGTTTCGTCTACTAACGACTCACCAGTGATGCTCGAAACATTTAAAATTAAAAGAGAATTGATGACTCTGGTCAGTGTTAAATTGATAACATTAAATATAGCAGTGTTAAATGGATAACATTAAATACTACAGTGTTAAATGGATAACATTAGTTACCAGTGTTAAATGGATAACATTAGTTACTAGTGTTAAATGGTTAACATTAAATACTACAGTGTTAAATGGATAACATAAGTTACTAGTGTTAAATTGATAACATTAATTATTACAGTGTTAAATGGATAACATTAAATAATACAGTGTTAAATGGATAGCATTAAAGAATACAGTGTTAAATGGATGACATTAAATTCTACAGCGTTAAATGGATAATATTAAATACTACAGTGTTGAAAAGATAACATTACATACTAGTGAAAAACGGGTAACATGAAATAATACAGTGTTAAATGGATCACATTAAATACTACAGTGTTGAAAAGATAACATTACATACTAGTGTTAAACGGGTAACATTAAATAATACAGTTTTAAATGGATAACATTAAATACTACAGTGTTAAATGGATAACATTAAATACTACAGTGTTAAATGGATAACATTAATTACTACAGTGTAAAATGGATACATTAAATACTGCAGTGTTAAAACATTACATTGATTGATTGATTGATTGTTGGTTGCTTTACCCCGCATTAGCACAAAAAGGCTATATTACGGCGACGATAACATTACATTGTTAAACGGATAACATTAAATACTAGTTTTTAATGGGTAACATTAAATACTAGTGTTAAACGGGTAGCATTTAATATTTCAGTGTTAAAAAGATAACATTAAATACTAGTGTGAAAAGATAACATTACATACTAGTGTTAAACGGGTAACATTAAATAATACAGTTTTAAATGGATAACATTAAATACTACAGTGTTAAATGGATAACATTAAATACTACAGTGTTAAATGGATAACATTAATTACTACAGTGTAAAATGGATACATTAAATACTGCAGTGTTAAAACATTACATTGATTGATTGATTGATTGTTGGTTGCTTTACCCCGCATTAGCACAAAAAGGCTATATTACGGCGACGATAACATTACATTGTTAAACGGATAACATTAAATACTAGTTTTTAATGGGTAACATTAAATACTAGTGTTAAACGGGTAGCATTTAATATTTCAGTGTTAAAAAGATAACATTAAATACTAGTGTGAAAAGGATAACATTAAATACTACAGTGTTAAATGGACAACAATACATACAAGTATGAAATGGGTAACATTAAATACTACAGTGTTTAATAGATAACAACAGATACTATAGTGTTAAATGAATAACATTAAATATCAAATGTTTTACAACGGACCAAGAAGTTTATGTTGGCCATAATAATGTATGTATACGACAAAAAAAACTTCCCCGTAATTATAAGGATATGATATAACTTTTTTTTTAAATATTATTATTATTGTATAAATGAAATAATTCGAAAAAGGCCAAACGACATAAAAATAAACAACTATAGGTTGCCATACCGCTTTAACCATTAAGCATACCGCATAGTCAACTTAATTGTACCCTTAATGACAAATGAATGAACGAACATCAAAAATGCACAGCAAAAACGATAGCAACTTTTTACAGGCTCTTGCCTATGAATAGTAATTAGCGCATCGGACTACTAACACAAAGATTCCTGGTTCGATTCCCATTATGGGGAGTTAATTTCAGGAACTGAATTTTCTGCTCTCCCTTGACACCATTCGCGAGTATGGTACTGAGAAACGATGATAGTCCGTCCGAAGGGGACGATCGATGGCTGACCCGTGTAAAAAAGCTTAATATATCTTGCACGTAAATAACACCCTTTTAGAACTCGAATAAGATCTGCGAAGTGCAAAGGGATTAATATAAGTTGCAATAACTTGTTTTACCATCCACTATAAATGAATATTTTTGAACTATAGCTAATTCACGGTTACAATGTGTAATTTGCTAATTTTTACATTCAATGTTTTTGTTGTAGGCTGATTTCCGCTTAAGAATCGAGCTCCTAGATGGTGACAAAATGATCGGATGCCTAGCTGCTGAGTTTCCCATTTGTTTGCCGTGTCAAGGCTTCCTTTGTGGATGTTAACAGGAATAATTCAAATAAAACTGATGTTTATACGATTGTTTAAATAGTTTTGCACAATATTTTGATAATATATCTAAATCGAAGAACAACGTAGCAAACTATATTACCCTACTATCAAATCTCTTCATAAAACCCTATCATACGCGCGTCAATACGAGTTAAATGTTACTACAATGTATTATATTCTTTACCTTTTGGTATATGCATACTAACTACAGCGATGTTTATCTATATATATGTCGTGTACATGTTATAATTTTGTACAGGTTATTACTTGTACACGCATTTTTTACAAGTAATTACTTGTATAACGCCATCATACAAGTAATTACTTGTACAAATACAATTGTACAAGTAATTACTAGTGCAATTTGTTATGAGAAAAAGATAATAACTTGAACAAATCAATATTCTGCCTTGCCTTATTTGATGCGCACAACAAATAGTTTCCCTTTAAACAAATAATTTATTACTCAGCCTAAGGGTATAAACTTTCAACTTGTCGAAACCGAGTTGGAGACACTGGAACGGAAAGCAGTCTGGTCACAAGCAATGAAACCAATGTTGCAGCTGGTACAAGCACGGAAACTAGTGTTGACACAGATACAATCTTCAAAATAGACCCATGAGATGTTGTCTTCTTCCAAAAGAAGATTAAAAGATTGAGAAGTTGGACACAATTACAAATGCAAAGAATAGACCTTGGCCCGAAGGTCTGGATATATCAAAGGTGTAGTGCTGATAGTTCTTCAATAGGTTATTTGATCTACTAGGCATTCTCTTTTTTCTATTTTCTGACATTATATAATGGATATTTTTGTCATGATTTATGTATGAAAGTTAATGGTTTCATTTTATTTTTGCTTTTAAGGATTGTCTTCTATTCAATTGGCATTAAACTGTTGATCTAAATTTTCTAAATATTTCATGTTAGCTTATGTTATTACTGTGCGTCGTTTGTCTGTTTCCTTCAAATATTTTCAAACTCAGTACTTATGAACACTTTACAAATAGCAAAAAAAAAACCAGTACAAATTTCAATAAGACATACGCTGAATGATATCTACTAATGAAAAAGATAAATAAGAGAAAATAGTAAAAGATAAAAACAATACCAGACAAATGACAAACTTTCCCAGACTAACAAATCCAAAGAGAGGAGTTCTCGATTTAAACATTCACAACAGAAGAAAAATACAAATACACGACCGTTGGTTTTCCCGTTTGCATGGTTTTACACTAGTCATTTGTGCGGCCCTTAATAACTTACATTTCGGTGTGAACCAGGACTTCGTGTTGAAGACCTATACTGGTTTTTCCTTTACTTGTGACTTGGATGGAGAGTTGTCTCATTGACACTCATACCACATCTTATTACATCTTACAGCTTAAAGATGATTAGTCTTACAAATTATTATCTTTTTCACCACATAACTTGTAAAAGTAAGTACATGTACAGTCATATTTGTACAAGTAATAACTTGTATGCTGGCATTATATTAGTAATAACTTATACAAAGTTTTTGTACAAGTAATAACCTGTAAATAATAATAATATGTACACAACATATATTGTTCTTTGTATTCCGTCAGCTTATCACACACATTCAAAGACTTTATATATGTGCATTTATCACATGCACCTAAGCAATAATAGATTACTGCAAGGTGCTCACCTACACATTCACAAATCATTGATTAAATATTCAATTTCTAGCAAAATAAAATAATCAATTTATGAATTTCAATGATTTAGTCCAATGTATTCGTATTTAGGTGCGCTGTAATCAATCGTATAGGTATTTAAAATGCGAACTGTCTATCTTATAAGTATGTTCCATGCAATTATTTGGTTTTTTTGCTGAGAATTAATTGTTAAAACGTATGTGGTCAGCATCAACTCTTTGTGAAAACTTTTCATTATATTTGTATATCATAATCCAATGATGTTCTATTGACATTTACCGTCAACCTTAATTTGCTTATATATTTATAAATACGATTGACGTCTGCATAATTTTTACTGCACATATTGGTTTAGAAAGGATCAGGATAAGGACATTTGTTCGGGTAGGCTGAAGTCAGAATTTGCGGTGCGTGAGGGTATATTCTGTTCTATGTTGGAAGGGGAGACACCGCTTTACTACAGTTATAATACAGCTGACATGTATTTGGATGTGGTATGAGTCTGTTTGCGTCGGAGTTGCAGGTTTGGTTTACATTTAAAAATGATATAAAAGGCTTATGAATATAGTAAGGAAATAAATGTGTCGAGTTTTGGTCGCTTTCATAAGATCAAATCAGTATTCTTATTTTGCTTTATGTGGTTATATGTGAAAGAAACACTAATGTGCATAACCTATAATGGTTAATTTTTACTTATTGTGACTTGGATTGACAGTTGTCTTATTGGCACTCAAACCACATATTATATCTATCAATTTCACATAATAATTGAGTATTGTCTTAATTAATGTACAGCTAATCGTTATGTCATACAGATCTGTGTTCAATCTAGAAATAGCTAAAGTAGTGATATCAAAATTGAATCAAATACATCGATAACTCATTCACTTTGACAATTTGAGCTATATTAAAACGTCCGGACAATAAGTCAAAATTAAACAAGCCTATTCTCCAGAATAACCATCGTCACACATACACGCATCTTTGACGCAAGTGTCTCTATTCTCACACGGTTCCTGTAAGCAGGTCACAAAAAGCAGACGAGAACATTTTACTTTTTCTTATGATTGGCTGTTGGCTTTTGTAAGATTATGGGAGAAAATTTGTACTTATGTATTCCACTAACGCCACTGATGTGTCTCGTATGAAAAGACGCGTGCGTACCATATTATACCCCTGGTATCGTTGGTGAGGGTTTGTTTTCTAGACTTTTTGATGTTCCGCTACACGTATACACGATTTTTTTCCCTTAAATATTTATTTCAAAAAACACATGTATATGGACATTGCTACGACATAAAGAGTACTTCGAACATCATAAATAAGTGAAATAACAATTCATACATTTACGTGTAAGCTTGATCATCAGAACGTCTTCAACATTCCAGAACTTAGAGGACAATTTTCATTCATAAGTTTAAGTACAGTTGTTTACATGAATTCAGGTGCTCGTAAATTAACATTCAGTTTCTTACTTCAGTCCGAAGGTTTTTTCAAATTGTATGTACAAGTTGGCAATTATAAAAAAACCCACCTTAAACAGATAGAATAATACTTTAAACGCAGCAATGGGACACATAATGGAAATAGTCCCGTCGATTGGTGCAGATAAAGATCAGAATTGCTAACTTGTTGAGGAAAGCATGAAACTTTGCACAGTAGCTCTTATATACCTCTTGATTTCAGCTATGGGCCCAATCTGAAAAATTCAATATGGCTGCCATTTTCAAAATGGCGGAAAAACGTTAACAATATCAAGATTGTCCGCAAGGTATTCTATATAATTTCGGAAATTAAATTAATGATTCTTTAAATATGGTCTTCATGTTTTTGAATTTGTTATCAATTAATTTTGAAATATAAAAAAGATAATTTGGTTACCTCTTTAAGACATACATTTAAAAATATGGCTCCATATACAAAAACAAATACTAAAATTCAAAATATTATTCAATATGTTACATGTTATTGTATTTGGTCTTTAAACGCTTTAAGTGTTACTAGACATGTTACGAAAAGGTATATTCATGAGCTGAGGTTGACAAATTACACTTCAAATGTGGGGACTGCGTCAAAACATAAAAGAGATTACCTGTGTACATGGTGTATACCTGTGTTTACATTGAATGTTATTTGAAAACTGCATTGATTTTTTTGGAGGAAATTTCGTTGTTGGTTGCTTAACGTCCAGTGGCAAATATGTAACGCATGTTCAGGACGATTAAAGGTTTGTGTAAAATATGACTCACTATTCACCGGTTGAACATCCTGTAGTATATTAAGTATTGTCATATATTCTATATTGATACGTTCTGAATAGTGCTGTGGCTGTTCTGTACGATATGTGACTGTATGAGAGTACCCGTTGGGTACCAGAGATTATGATTGTAAACAATGCTGAATAAACGTGTCTTCTCAAATGTATTTCGTTAAATCGGTCAGATACATATTAAACATGAACCATCGACACTACAATTGGCGACGAGGATAAAGAAGAAACATTGAACTTTAATGTGGTAAGCTGATTTTTGTAAAATGGCAGCTAAAATCGATTTAAATCCAGTTGGAAATTTCGATGTCAGTGGAGATAGACTCGGACAATCATGGACTCGGTGGCTGAGAAGTTTTGAACTTTATGCAACAGGAAAAGATGTAGACGACAAGAAACAAAAGAAAGCATTATTATTGCACTGTGCAGGACTCGATGTACAGGATATACACTTCACATTAACGGAGGAAGATGGTGACGACGATTTTGATAAAACGATTAAAACATTGAAGAAACATTTTGATGCCAAGGAAAATTTTTCAGTAGAACGTTTTAATTTAAGAAGTATCAAACAAAATGAAACAGAAACAATAGATCAATACATCACAAGATTGAAACAACAAGTAGTATTGTGTGATCATGCAGACCCGGACGCACAAGTAAGGGACCAGGTCATAGAAAAATGTCGTTCTAATAGATTACGTACTCGACTTCTTGAAAAGGGACCAGGTTTGAACTTAGATGATGTAAGAACTATTGCAAGAACTTTAGAAATGGCTGAAAAGCATTCTCGCGAAATGGAGGGTGCAACTGGTTATGGCAACAACCCATCAAGTAGTCACGGAAGTGTTAATAGAGTCAATCAAAGAAAACCAACACAATATGGACAGAACAAAACAAAAACAAAATCAGGATTAAAATGTTATCGATGTGGGAGAGAAGGACACTTCGGTAAAGATCCATCTTGCCCGGCACAAGGTAAAACATGCAATAAATGTGGGAAAAGTGGTCATTTTGGAACCGTGTGTAAAACGAAACAAGGAGGGCAACAAAATCAAAGAAGATATGGTAAATACATGTATGGTACTAAAAGTGCAAAAGGTATTGTCAACTATGTGGAATCAGATGATGATGAATATGCATTTATTGTGAAAAATCAAAGTGATAAAAATGATGCATTTATTGTGAAAAATCAAAGTGATAAAAATGATGAAATTGAAATTAATGCTGGTGGCATAAATATAAAGTGTGTAATTGATAGCGGTGCATCAGTAAATATTATTTCAAGTGCATTGTGGGAAAAATTGAAAATTCAGAAAATTGTGTGTAAATCTGAAAAATCAGAAAAGAAATTATATTCTTATGGTAGTGAAACACCACTAGAGGTGTTAGGAAAATTCACATGTGAAATAAATGTCAAAGGTCAATCTGAAAGTGTAGAAGGTGCATTTTATGTTGTGAAAGGAAATAGTGTATCTTTGCTGGGAAAAGCAACAGCTATACAATTAGGTGTTTTGAAATTAGGAATTAATAACCGAATATATTCAATAAATGATATTAGAGAAAAATATAGTGATTGCTTTAAAGGAGTAGGCAAATTGGAAAATTTTAAATTAAAGTTGCACATAAATTCAGAAGTTGAGCCAGTTGCGCAAAGAATGTATAGGATACCGTTCACATTGAGGGAAAAAGTGGATAAAAAACTTGATGAATTAGAATCACAAGACATCATTGAGAGAGTAAATGACCAGACACCGTGGGTCAGTCCAGTTATTGTTGTTCCTAAACCTAATGGCGACATAAGGCTATGTGTTGACATGAGAGCAGCAAACAAGGCGATAGTACGCGAACGGCATCCGATACCAACTGTGGACGAAATATTGTACAAAATGAATGGCGGAGAATGGTTTAGTAAAATGGATTTGAGATATGGATGTCATCAATTGGAACTTAAGAAGGTTCACATGAGATAACGACTTTTGTCACACACAGGGGACTTTACCGTTATAAACGTTTGATGTTCGGGATAAATGCCGCACCTGAGAAATACCAACAAGTTATATCTCAAGTATTTCATGATATTGAAGGTGTCCAGAACATATCAGATGACATTGTTGTATTTGGTCGCACAAAAGAAGAACATGACGAAAGACTTAACCTAGTTTTAGACAGAATCCGTCAGAAAAAGTTAACTCTAAATGGTGACAAATGTGAATTTACTATGGACAAAATAACATTTATGGGTCATATCTTATCAAGAAATGGAATAGGACCAACACAAGAAAGAGTAAAGGATATGCTAAACGCAACAGAGCCGACAAATGGATCAGAAGTTAAGAGCTTTTTAGGCTTAGTTAACTATAGTGCAAGGTACATACCGAATCTTGCAACCATATCTGAACCACTTAGAAAATTAACAAAGAAGAATGAGACCTTCCGATGGGGAAAAGAGCAAAAAGAAAGTTTTGAAAAGCTAAAATATTCACTCAGTGAAGGAGAAACTCTAGGATATTATAGACTAGATGCAGATAAAACTCAACTTATTACAGACGCAAGCAATGTGGGTCTTGGTGCTGTGTTAGTGCAAGAAAATAAAGGAATGTCACGAGTTATAAGTTATGCTAGTAGGGCGCTGTCGGAAACAGAAAAGAAATACTCAACAACAGAAAAAGAAGGATTAGCCGTGGTTTGGGCTTTTGAAAAGTTTCACTTGTATTTATACGGAATAGATTTTGAAATTATTACAGACCACAAAGCGTTAGAAAGTTTATATAACACAAAGTGTTTGAAAACTACTCAAAATGCAAGAATCCAACGATGGATGCTGAAACTTATGTCGTATAATTATCAAATAAAATATTTACCTGGAAAACAAAATATTGCAGATGCGCTGTCACGACTGGTGGCAATTAACAAAACTGAATTCAAAGAAAGGAATGTCGCTGAAGAATTTGTAAGATTTTGCGCACAGGAAGGGACACCTAAAGCGTTAACAACACAAGAGATCGAAAAGGAACCAAAAGTGGACACAGAATTATCAGAAGTTAGAAATTGTCTACAACAAGCTAAATGGAACCAGTCTGTTATGAGTGCTTATTACCCTGTAAAGAACGAACTGAGTGTAATAGGATATTTAGTAATGCGTGGACGAAGAATTATAATTCCAAAAACACTACAAGCTAAATGCTTGCAATTACCTCATGAAGGACACTTAGGAATTGTAGGGACTAAACAGATGCTAAGAAGTAAGGTCTGGTGGCCAAACATGGATAAAGATGTAGAGAAATATGTTACATCATGCCATGGCTGTCAGATAACATCTCAATTTTCACATCCAGAACCGCTGGAACCGACAAAGTTGCCTACAGGACCGTGGCAATACTTAGCTATTGATTTGCAAGGGCCGCTACCATCTGGACATTTTGTGTTTGTTGTAATAGATTATTACAGTCGCTATTATGAGATTGACATTACAAAAGACACTTCAAGTGAGAAAATGATAGATTCGCTTGAAAACATGTTTTTGCGTCATGGTTTACCACTATCTATCCGTTCTGACAATGGGCCGCAATTTACGTCAAAACTATTTAAGCAATACTTGGAGGATATTGATGTGAAACATGTTAGAAACACACCATTATATCCAGCCGCGAACGGTGAAGTGGAACGTCAGAATAGATCTTTAATGAAAAGGATAAGGATCGCTCAGGCAGATGCAATGGACTGGAAACGAGAACTTAGAAAGTATATAATGGCGTATAGGACAAAACCGCATAGTGTGACTGGAGTTTCACCGTCGGAACTCTTATTCAAACGTAAGATAAGGACAAAGTTACCCGAAATATATTGCGAAGAAGATGTCACGACACTTGACGAAGAAGTGAAAGACAGAGACATGTACGCGAAACACAAGAACAAGATGTACATTGACGAGAAAAGAAACGCGCATGAAAGTGACTTGAAAACTGGAGACAATGTTTTAGTTAAACAACAATATACGAACAAAATGACAACTCCATTTATTTCAACACCTTACAAACTTGTTGACAAAATTGGTAATCAATGTGTTGTATAATCACCCGAAGGTGTACAATACCGTCGAAACACGACACATGTAAAGAAATATAACGATCGAAATGTTTCAAGTGAAAAGGACAATGACTGTGTTATGTTAGATGATCCGATTGAAACACCCAAACCGATTTCAGACGAAGCTGGTGATGTAACAAGACGTCCAGTGAGAGAGAGAAAAATGCCATCAAAATTTAATGACTATATTGTTTCATAATTTAGTTACATGTAGGATAGAAGGATTTGATAAAGACAGAAAAAAGTTTTGATTAGTTTTGAAAAGATAATAATTCTAGTAAGAATTTTCATTTTTGATTTTTGATATTTGATATTTTTTGAAAGTAGTTATTCTAGTCAAAGATAAAGAATATTCAGTCAGTTTTATTCTCTAGTCAGTTAATAGTTATTTTCATTCTAAAGAAAGAGGAGAGTGTAGTATATTAAGTATTGTCATATATTCTATATTGATACGTTCTGAATAGTGCTGTGGCTGTTCTGTACGATATGTGACTGTATGAGAGTACCCGTTGGGTACCAGAGATTATGATTGTAAACAATGCTGAATAAACGTGTCTTCTCAAATGTATTTCGTTAAATCGGTCAGATACATATTAAACATGAACCATCGACACTACACATCCCTGCCGCAGAGTTTCAAAAGCATCACATAATGACTTTGCATTTACACCTTAACACTACCTTATGCAGATATTTTGTATTTTATAAATTCCTGAAACGTCTTGTGGAAATTCGCTAATCGTTTCATTAGAAAATGACGATAGGAAAATTAACACCGAAGACCGATGGGTCTTTCCTCTATTTAAGCTAACAATGCTAGGGTTTTCCTAACAAAATTATTATGGCGTTTTTATAGATGTGTACATATTACAACTCTACGGAGGTACCAGGTTTTTTTCAGGGAGAGGGAGGGGGCTAAGAATAAATTTGAAAAAGGCATCAACTAAGAGCTAAACCACGAGCAGATAGAAGAAAATAATTTTTAAAAAAAATGCGCATATCAGAGTGCCGGGTATATGTCGCAGACGCCATAAGGCGCTTTAAAACTTTCAGAGTCATTTGAAGCTTATGGAGACACCCGAGAGACAGTGGAGTGACAGATTGAACTTTTTCAGGAAATGTAATACATCAATAAAAACTAATGTCTAACTGGCTTACTATGTATTATATATTATCAATCTAAAATCGAATGAACTTGTATAACTCTCAGCCCCTTTTTCTAGCACACCAACTTCTGCACGCGTACAAATTTCATGCCTTATGATAGCCAGCAATGATATCACAAAAGCAATTGTCATAATATAAGAATGCTACTTAATGATGTTCTACATACATATTTAAATTTTATCTATTACCAATGTTTTGACACCGTCCCCAAATTTGTAATTTGTCAACCTCAGCGGCGAGAATATACCTTTTCGTAACATGTCTAATGGTTGGAATGACATAGGTTGAAGCGAGTCGATTGAACGTTACTTTAGGTCAGTTAAATGTGGTGGAATATAGGTAACTTATCTGAACTTTGAGGCAGTGCCGAGGGCACCTTGTCTCGTGTCTCTTCAATGTCACGTCTTATGTCTGTAATATTTGTTTCTATCTACAAATCATCTCTGACTCAAAGTGAACAAAGATAGACATCTTTAAAATATTCAAGGCAGAAATAAAATATATAGTTGAAGTCAATAATGTAATTAAAAGAAAAAACAGTAAACTGATTATGAAAACCCTAAACTACATATTAAATGATCATAAATAATAATAAATATTCCTGAGGTCACATGACCCAAGTATTAAGTCACATGGCATGGCAGGTGACAATAATGTACTTTAACATCTAACACATGTTAAAAAAAATATATATTAATCAATATTGTATAATACACGCTTTTTTGTCTTTTTTTTTATTTTTATTTATTTAATTTTCGTCAACTTTGTGTTGTACACCCTGATGTTGTGTATAATCATGTTTACCTGAGTAGTTTAGATATATGATCATATATGATCTAAGTCTAAAATACCTCAATTTTCAAATAAGTTAAAACTTCGATTATGATTCAAAACATCACGAAATTATGGTCAACTTACCTTTTAAATTAAACAAACTGTCTAAGTATTATGCATTAAATTTATCCAAATCACAAAGACGATGATGGCAAACACGATGCACATTTATCTAATATTAAAAACCACTATCGGATGGAAATGAAATTCTCCGGTAAACATGAAATCATGTAAAATATTGTTATATTGTAATGTTACATCATTTAACTTTTATTATATATTCTCCCTGGATACCTAATAACTAATATATCAGGGATACTAAGTGCAGTGCTGTACACTAAGTAAATTGTTAACAGCAATAGAGTGCAATAAAATATATTAGTCACGTTAAAAAAAACACAAAACAAAAACAAAAGGTGTACCTTTCTTCAGGCGGATTAGACGATTGCCATCACTTAAAATGGTTAAGGGGCAACTATTTCCTTTTCAAACTACGTACGATACCAATTCTCAACTAGTCAGCGAGTATGGTCCTAAAATGCACTCCTGTTTAGCTTTTTTATATGTTTAAATGGTAACAGTCATTTATGAGCTTGGCGGAATTTGCTGAGTTGAAATCTCGTTTCCACTGTTAACAAATTCTGCATATATTAGTTTATTGTTGATGGTAAGTGTGGGAGTGCTCAGATTTTTCACTCCGCTCAGTGTGTCCAAAATATCTAGCCTAAGTATAACATCGTCTGTCAATATCTTTGTACACATCCCAATGCATGTTAACTCTATCAATGTCGAGAGTCGTTCTTTATAATGTCCTCAATAACAAACTGTTCACCTAAACCACGTAGCGTAATGGTCTCCAAATCTCCATTATCCGGAATAATTTTCTCATTTACTAATGTTTCATTGCAGCAGTGTCTACAAATATGCTCACATTCTGGTCATGAAAAAACCTCGTCTGCTTAGCTCTTTTAAATGGTTCGTCTGATGACAATATCGGACGAGGCCGTGGGTCTCTGTTCGATTTTGTGATGAGAGGATGTTTCATGGCCAATATACTTGGGAGTCGAGCGTTGGCCTACTGGCCCGACCCTTTGCTGTTTGAAGACTCCATTGTTGGGGTTACGCTTTTATTTGCTCTGTATTCTGGTGAACGTGACCGTTGTCTGAAAAAACCGAGATTTCTGACGTTTGTCAGTGGAATGCTAACCGTTGTCCTTAGGGACTATGTTATATCTAGCCTGTTGGGGGTGTTGCTGGTCAATAGACATAAAATATATGAGTATTTGCTTTTTACGGAGCTGCGGGCTTCGGCTCCGGTTCCTTGCACCAAGATTTTCTTGCCAATGAATAGTATGAAGAAGAGCTGTTGCAACACTATTTGGTTTCCTCTGCCCTTTCCTGGATCGGTCAGTGAAGTCAGCTTGCTGTTATTGGAAGCCTGTTTGAGCACCAGCAGCTGACGAGTTTGTCATAATTGGTGTGATTAATGTGGGAGGAGGATTTACCATTGACTCGACGGGGATCATACCGTAAGTAGGCACTGCAGTCAGCATTGGAGAAACTTAAAAGGATCCGCTTGCAGCCAATTGTTTCTGTAATGGTGCGCTGCTCTGAACCAAATATTATTGACCCATAGTAGGTGGTAAGTGTGCGGTAAAAGACACATAAGCCTTTTGCTGGTATCTTTGATTAGTACAAGATGTTTTACAATCCCCTTCCCTTTCATGAATGTAACCTACCGAATTAGACTATTTACCGGATTTGTAATCACATAAGCAACACGACGGGTGCCACATATGGAGCAGGATCTGCTTACCCTTCCGGAGCACCTGAGATCACCCCTAGTTTTTGGTGGGGTTCGTGTTGTTTATTTTTTAGTTTTCTATGTTGTGGCATGTCTTTTTCATTTTTAGCCATGGCGTTGTCAGTTTGTTTTAGATTTACGAGTTTGACTGTTCCTTTGATATCTTTCGTCCCTCTTTTATAGTATGTTCTTAAATGGAGGTTTTTGTTTAATAATTGGAACTGTCTCATGCAGGGTCAAGGGCCCTGAATAGGATTTTCGACTTTAGGTGAAGACACCCTCAACAGAGTGTGCACGGTTGATGGATCATGTGAACTATATATAACTGGGTAAAGATCCAAGGCAGGGAATTTGTTGTGTACTTTTGGTAAACTTGCGATGCACTGTCTAAGGTCAAATTGTGGCTTTGATGATGTGTCCATTGCAGGAATTTTAACTTCATTATTTCGATTGTCCACTAATTCACTTACAACAGATGCCAGTAGTTGGAAAGTACCCTGCTGTTCAAATGCACTTTTAAATTGAACTGTGTCTCCTTCCTAAGTTGTTGTCAGCTTGCCCATCCTTCTCACCACAACATTGAATATCTTATTGTTCTAACCATCAATGCCGCAAAGAAATTAGCAGTAGCCTTATGGTCTATTCTGTCTTCAGACTGCTGAAGCTGCTTAGATAATGCTCCCATCTGTTCGTTATTATTATTCATGGCCAGCTGTTTCTGGTCAGCTTTCATCGTAATGAGACCAACACATATTTTACCAATTTGCACTTCACTCTGTTTTATATTGCGGTAAATCTCAGCTTATCTTTGAGCATAAGATTTCCTATCTGCTGAAAATGCTTGGTACAATTGTCTAATAGTTATTTCTGAGTTGTTCTCTGTCAAAGCGTCTTCAGCTGTGGGATTCTCCTTATCCCCAGGTAGATCAGTTTCTGCCATTTCAATGTTCTTGTCTTTGTTGTCCTCAATTCATGCTGTTCACTGATATGTGTTAAACTGATTCTCAATTCACAGTATAATATCTCAAATTGCAAAATAGTGCGACCCAAGAATAAAGATAGGCACTGAATAATATCTTCGGGCAGATAAATCCCAAATTACAGCTTTTATGTGTGACCCAAACAACAAATAGTGCAACTTTTAATGAAAGCTACTATTGCAGCTATTTATGAAAGCTGCTATTTTGTGTATGAAATGACAAACCAGGCAAAATAAACTAGAGGCTCTCAAGAGCCTGTGTCGCTCACCTTGGTCTATGTGCATATTAAACAATGGACACAGATAAATTCATAACAAAATTGTGTTTTGATGATGGTGATGTGTTTGTAGATCTTACTTTACTGAACATTCTTGTTGCTACAATTATCTCTATCTATAATGAACTTGGCTCAGTATTTACAGTGGAAAATCTACAAAAAATTTTGAAAAATGTAAAAAATTGACTATAAAGGGCTATAACTCCTAAAGGGGTCAACTGACCATATCGGTCGTGTTGACTTATTTGTAAATCTTACTTTGATGAACATTATTGCTGTTCACTGTTTATCTCTATCTATAATATTATTTAAGATAATAACCAAAAACAGCAAAATTTCCTTAAAATGTCCAATTCAGGGGCAGCAACCCAACAACGGGTTGTTCGATTCATCTGAAATTTTCAAGGCAGATAGATCTTGACCTGATAAACAATTTAACACCATGTCAGATTTGCTCTTAATGCTTTGGTTTTTCAGTTATAAGCCAAAACCTGCATTTTACCCCTATGTTCTATTTTTAGCCATGGTGTTCATCTTGGTTGGTTGACCGGGTCTCCAGACACAATTTTTAAACTAAATAACCCAATGATGATTGTGGCCAAGTTTTGTTTAATTTGGCCCAGTAGTTTCAGAGGAGAAGATTTTTGTAAAAGATTACTAAGATTTACGAAAAATGGTTAAAAATTTACTATAAAGGGCAATAACTCCTAAAGGGATCAACTGACCATTTCGGTCATGTTGACTCATTTGTAAATATGATTTTGCTGAACATTATTGCTGTTTACAGTTTATCTCTATCTATAATATTATTCAAGATAATAACCAAAAACAGCAAAATTTCCTTAAAACTACCGATTCAGGGGCAGCAACCCAACAACGGGTTGTTCGATTCATCTGAAATTTTCAAGGCAGATACATCTTGACCTGATAAACAATTTAATCCCCATGTCAGATTTGCTCTAAATGCTTTGGTTTTTGAGTTATAAGCCAAAAACTGCATTTTACCCCTATGTTCTATTTTTAGCCATGGTGGCCATCTTGGTTGGTTGACCGGGTCACCGGACACAATTTTGAAACTAGATACCCCAATGATGATTGTGGCCAAGTTTGGTTTAATTTGGCTTAGGAGTTTCAGAGCAGAAGATTTTTGTAAAAGATTACTAAGATTTACGAAAAATGGTTAAAAATCGACTATAAAGGGCAATAACTCCAAAAGAGGTCAACTGACCATTTCGGTACTTATTTGTAAATCTTATTTTGCTGAACATTTTTGCTGTTTATAGTTTATCTCTATCTATAATATTAATCAAGATAATAACCAAAAACAGCAAAATTTCCTAAAAACTACCAATTCAGGGGCAGCAACCCAACAACGGGTTGTTCGATTCATCTGACATTTTCAGGGCAGATAGATCTTGGTTGGTTGACCGGGTCACCGGACACAATTTTGAAACTAAATAACCCAATGATGATTGTGGCCAATTTTGGTTTAATATAGCCCAGTATTTTCAGAGGAGAAGATTTTTGTAAAAATTAACGACGACGGACGACGATGACGACGACGACGACGACGACGACGACGATGATGACGACGACGACGACGACGGACGCCGGACGCAAAGTGATGAGCTAAAAAGGACAGAACTGGAAAAGATACCTAATGACACTATAAATTAATTAAATGCTTAAATTTGGTCAATTCTCAATAATGAATATTTGCTTATTATTTAAGGCGGCCATTTTGAAAATAGCCGCCATTTTGAATTATAAAGATAGTTCAAAACAAAGTCATTCAAATATGTTGATGTTTGTGCTTCCAGAATCAAATCCACTGTGGTTTGTTCAATACAAGAAAGTATTTTAGAATGTATGGCAGCCATCTTGAAATAAGCCGCCATATTGAATGTTGAGGATGGGTCTATAGCTAATATTGCTCAGTAAACAAAAATGTATCATCATGCAAAATTTGGTGCTTTCCTCATTATTTGAGCAATTTTTGCACCGATCGGCCGAACTAAAATAGTTATTGTAACTATACATTCACCTAATTTATTGGCAAACAACCTGTTGAATATATTCAAACACAAACATAATCATAATACACTAGAACTCGACATGTTGTGAAACATTTTGCACTTTTGAACACTCACATTTATAAGATAAATAAATAACCTTGATAAAACTATAACACCATGATTGAATTTTCATCCGTTTGTTAAAATTATTTTTGTCGCATTTTATTCAGTCTTTTATCCCAGACTTTGTATCTGGTACCTTTGATAATGTTTAACACCACTGAGTCGATTCCACTGCTATTGGACGTTTAGTCCCCGAGGGTATCACCAACCCAGTAGGTCAGCACTTCGTGGTTGACATAGATATCAATTATATGGTCATTTTATATAAGTTTTCTGTTTACAAAACTTTGAATTTTTAGATAACCTTAGCCGTATTTGGTACATTTTTTTTTTGGAATTTTGGGTCCTCAATGCTTTTCAACTTTGTACTTTTATGGCTTTATAACTATTTTGGTCTGAGCGTCACTGATGAGTCGTATGTAGACGAAACGCGCGTCTGGCGTATAAAGTTATAATCCCTTTGATAACGTTCTACCCAAACTACCGCGTTTTAGATCCAATGAACGGATGCCAAACCGTTGACAGGTCAATTCTAAGATACAAAAAAAACCTGTTTTGTCAACTACAAGTTGTTCTTGTTGTATGTATTTATACATATATCAAAATCTAACATATTCTTTTTAATTTTTCTAAACTGTTCACCAAATGACTACAGACAGAACAAGGTTATCCTAACAATTGTGAAGGGTTATCTACAAATGTCACTCTTATCTTTTGAAGAATAAAGCGTTCTTGTCATTCGGTACAAGGCAATGTTTTCCCTTATACACATTTTCTGTAAGTATTATGTTACTGAGCTATGATTTAGTGACAAAGCAGGTAATAACATTATTTATCATATACCTAGCATTGCTATGATAGCTCTTTCATATGTGTAATGAGCGGAAGTACACAAGCCATAATTTCACACCCTTGCTGATAACCCATAGCGGATGCATCTCGTGCACAAAACCCATAATAGTGTCTCAGGGCAAGTTACTTCCGGTGTTTCCGGTATCGGTTGTTTACTTTGCCATTGTAACGTCAGATATTTTTTATGACGACGTCAAAATTTACGGGATCATTTTATAGTACAACAAACATGTACTCCGTCTCGGGCTGATATGGGGGTCTCGGGATGATACCCAGGCTGATTTGGAAAAGGCCATGTATTATTCTCTATTTATCACGTATTTTGTACTGATAATTACGTTTTTGCATTGTCAATAATAGCTGGATGTCAATGTTGGTTATCAGCCCTCGGGTCCAATATCGATATAAGCCCTCGAAATCCATATGGAGACTCCGAGTTTAACTTCGGGTAACATGTCAAGCAAAAACTATTTGTAAATAAGTTGTCATCCGAAGCAGCTAGACGATCAGAAGAGGTTTCTCACAGATCAAATGACGATGCATGTAAATTCATACAAAAAATTAAATATGAGAAGACAATGAAAAGAAATTTAGAAAGTTACGAATCTGCTGTAGTAGAAAAAGATGCTAAAATCAACAGTGGAAATCACAAAAGTTCCCGTAAAATTTTGACGTCATAAAGAATTTAGAAAGTATATGACGCCGTAATAGAAAAGTGATTGTTGTATGACATCGAAAGTTAAAGCAGAACATATTTCAAAACCATAGTAGCGATATATTTATTGTTAATAAATAATGTGTTAAACTTTTCACAAAACTTTGTTTACTCACTATGGTACATTTTTTAAATTTTGTTCGTTAAATGTCTTTTGAATTTTTGTTGAAAAATCAAACATACTTTGGTATTTGTTATCTTTTTCTCTTGCTTGAAAATATGTTATAAATAAATTATTACATGTCATTTCCTATACAGTCCGTGGTATCAGCCCACGACCCATATCTATCCCTCAGCTTAAGCCCTTTGGCTTGATATGGGAGTCTAGGGCTGATACCAGGGCCAATATGGAAAATGCCATGTAATTATCTATAAATATCAAAAGCTCATTTTTCAGAATAACCTGGAAATTATTAAAAAAAAAAATCGCCATTTGTTTTTTTACCTGGCGTTTCAAGATTTGTAGGTCGGGAACATTTTTTGAATAAATATTTAAAGGCAACAGTAGTATACCGCTGTTCGACATTCGTCAATCGATTGAGAATAAAACAAATATTGGTTACAAACTAAAACTGAGGTAAGCGCATCAAATATAAGAAAACTACGACACAACAGAAACACAACATTAAAATTAACACACACATACACGAACTATAATATAACAATGGCCATTTGCCTGACTTGGTACAGGACATTTAAAGAAAAACATCGTGGGTTGAACCTGGTTTCGAGGCATTCCAAAACTCCCGCCTTACTGGCAATGTTAAATATAACATTAAAATGACAACATTACATGACAGGACTACAACACAAATAAATGGGTGAAAATATAGGATAGAGAAACAAGCGAATAATAGCTTACAAAAGGTACCAGGTTTTAAATTTAATACGCCAGACTTGCGTTTCGTTAACACAAGGCTAACAAGTGACGCTCAGATGAAAAAAGTTTGAAAGCCAAAACAAGTACAAAGTTGGAGAGCACCGAGGACCAAAAGTTTTAAAAAAATGTGGCTAGTATGGCTATGGTTTTCTGCCTGGGATAAGTACATCCTTATTATTTACAATAATTCTTACTTTTGCAAACAGTGATTTTTATAAAATGACTTAATAATAGATATTCATGATAAAACTTAAGTAGTGACTAACTACAGAATAAAAACGAATACATTACATAAACAAATGATAAAGAACCTAAATACCAGGACTTAAAAATACAAAGCCAAGTAAGCCAAAGCCAGTTCAAAGTGACGTCACAATAATATACAATTAGGATATAATTCAAGATTAGATGCGTAAGACTTGTATAACATTTATTAAAAAGTGAAAATTACAATACCAATTAATATCAAATTGTGGTAGTAATTAGATCATTAATTGTATAATCTAGCTACATGTATGTCGGTGTTGTTTTTCTGAATCAAACTGTAAACCAAATATATCGTATCAATTTCATTGATTCAACCTAAAATCTAATAAATGAACTGGATGATAACAAACGAATACAACAGAAAATAATAAGATTTACAACTACAAACGTTTAGACATTTGACAAAATCTGATTAGAATAAAAAATGTAACTTAAAATTGAATACATAAATTTTGGATGGAAAAGTACCGTGACACGTCTTATAGCAATGCGAATTCACACTCAGCAAACTAGTCACAATCGGGAATATTTAACTTTAAATGTTATTTTCAATAAATGCCTGAAACCTATGTTTATAGTGCCAATGTTTAACATAACAAACTTAAAAAAAAAAGGACCGTGGTATAATAATTTGATCTATAGAAATTAATTGTAACCAGTGATCTCAACAGACATATAAGAAATTCGTTACACATTAAATGTATAAAGCAGCTTATGTAATGTGATGTACATGTACACAAAAATACAATGATGTTAAAGGCTCGATCTGCTGGAACATGTACATATTTAATATGAAGTAGGACATGTGCTAATCAACATTTTTTTTTAAATCCATGTAGCATGTTTATTCATAGACCGTTTCAGTTTTTTTCTTTTTAATCATAAATATTATAACGATGGCATAACTGGATTTAAAAAAAAATTAACGATAACAAATATTTTATTCAGTTATTTCCTGTCAAATAAAAACCTAAGTAGCCCAGGTCGCATACTTAGGGACTCCTGTATTTTGACAGCCTCATTTGACCAGGGGGAAAATCAAAAGAGTTTATACAATAGTTTTACATACATAACTATATTTAAATAACTAATACAATTGATTTTCACCTGATAAACTTCACTGTATCAAAACACTATCGTATATCCGGTTCACTGACCAAACATGTTGATTTGAATTGAAAAAGTATAACTGGAATTATTTCAACGTACGAAGTATCTTCAAATATATGAAGATGGTGTATAATTGCAAACGAAACAACTTTCCATAAGAAACCAAAAGACACAGAAATTAACAGCTGTAGGACACATTTATGGCCTTAATAATAAGCAAGGCTATATCACATACGACTTTTTATTCGTATTTAGGCAATTGCCTGGCATAATCATGGACTGAATCAATTAGTTCTTTTAATCTATGTTTCCAATTAATGTGTTATGTCTCATCCATGATAATGATCCAGTCGCGATATTTAAAGAGTTAATTATCAAAACAGCATAGATATATATTCATTATAATATATAAAAAAAAAACAATCGATAGAATTTTGTTTTCGACATGCATTCAGTTTCATTTTCTGTCGTTATTGTTATATTTTCAGCATAGATAAATGTGAAAAATTTCATTAGTAATTGCTTAAATCTTGAATTTCAGATTATTTAACTTTGATACTGCTTCAGGGACATCAGTCAGAAAGTAAGTAAAATAACAATTTCGTCTGAATTTTAAAACAAATATAGATAGCATAAATTGTTAAGCTCAAACTAGAGGTTTTAAAAATTATAAAACTGATGAATTATTATCAAATAATTTACTAAAAAGGTTGAGAGATACAAATACAAAACACCTTTCTCGATATTCCCAGCTCTTCAACAGATGGCATGGAATCAACAGACATATATTCTAACAAGACTAATTCTTAAGTGTTTGATCGTTAAAAAAAACAACTTTTTTATCTAAGTAATTTTATTTTTTCTTTTTCAGCAAGAGGACCTGTTTGTTTACAATGTGACCAAGTAGCGCAACCATCGGACTGCAAGAACATAAAACGATGTGGAGACCAAGAGGTACATGAATAAAAATTCATTGCTTTTACATGTTTTAATTGTAGAATTCGACAAAAACATATGTATGGTATTTGCAGCTATCTGTCCTTTATATAGATAACATGTTGCATCAATTTTCAAAAAAAAATAGAATTGCATTGTTGAGGGAAACACATGATCAATTACGTTGCTTCAACAGTTAATGATTTAAAATTCGGTGACACCCTTAGGCCCTTTTTAGTGATAAAGTTCTTTAGCTGTTTCAGTTCCTGTTCACCCTTGGCTTTTAAATATTCGGCTTTAAATGCTCCCGATGAAATAAAAATTAGAAAAACGCTTTGAACGCAGGCAATTTATAATGTGTAGGTTTTGTTGTTTTACAAGCACTGGTTGGATACCTCTGCTAGTTGACTATCAGTCAACTTTGGTATATTCAGCTCAGGGATCATGACTTCGATACTGACATGATTTATATCAAACCTTTCTTTTCTAAAAGTGTCGGTCTGTATTTTCTTAAAAAGACATAGGAAGATGTGGTATGAGTGCCAATGAGACAACTCTCTATCCAAATTACAATTTATAAAATTGAATCATTAGAGGTCAAGGTACGGCCTTTAAAACAGAGCCTTGGCTCACACCGAACAGCAAGCTATAAAGGCCCCCAAAAATTAGTAATGTAAAACCATTCAAACGGGGAAACCAACGGGAAAAGCAAGGTTTAAACTCCCTAAAGCAAATTGACCTGAATGGATATAGTGTTGTTTTCATTTTAAATAAAAAAATGATTAATTGGTTAAGAACTTATTTTTTCAACAAAAGAATAGATTTTAAGGAAAAGAATACTTTATATATATTGTGCGTCCGAAGCGATATTCTTGAATTGTTTTCATCAGAAACATTTAAAAATGGGAGTCATTAATACGCAGCAACGATGGGAGCTATAAACAATAAGTTTCCTATTAAGAAAGTCAGACTCAACTTCGGACTGATTTTCCTGGTTGAGTTTAAATATATTTTACAACATTCTAGCTGTACAAATCGGAAACATATGCCCCGGATCCTGCGTTTCAAATCATGATATCCTAGATATGATTTACAGCTGAAAAGACATTGTTGCCCTATGTTTTAATTTTTATGACGTATGAACAAAGACATGGACCGTTATCTTTTACACAATTGTGACATTACATTGTATCTTCTATTTTATAACATTGAAGAACTTTGAATTTGTTCATGATGTCCTGGATTTTGTTCTTTTAAAGACATGTTTTACAACGCTTAATATATTTATAGACATTTTCAACAGCGCTTTATAAACATTTTTGACAACGAATCAATTATATCAAGGATTTCAAGCAATAAATATGAAAGAAAGAATTGAGTTAAGTACCAAACTCTAACATGAATAAGCCAAAATTAAGATTCAGAATACTATTTTAAATAACAAAATTAAACTTTAGACTTTATCGTCACTTTGAAAATTTGACTGACCGAATCATAATTTGTTACATCATCTTTGAACAAGTGTGATCCCTGATGGTTACATGTTACATGTACTGATTCGACAAAAACACCGGCAAGATGCAAAATCTTAGCTAAGTAATCTAATAACATTATGCACGGTCTTTTCTCCAGCTTATTTGAAAGGTTTATTTTTTATTTTTGTTGAATTACAAAATATTACATTTTTCAGTTATGTGTCATGCAGAAATATGTTACAAACAACGGTGCGGTGTGGTTTGATGTTGGATGCAGCAGCTCTAAGGTAAACAAAGGCAACAGAAGTAAACTGCTGTTTGAAAGTCATAAGTCAATTCAGGGAAAAACAAATCCGGGTTACAAACTAAAACCGAGAGAAACGAATCACCTAGAAAAGTAAAACCACAAAACAACAGAAATAAAAAGTGAACAAAAAATAAACGACAATGCAACACACACAGAAACGAACTATAAGATAACAACTGCCATTTTCCTGAATTGGTACAGGATATTTTAGGAAAATTAAGTTGAACCTGGTTTTGTGGCAATGCAATGTTAAATATAACACTATAGTAACACCTTGATACGACAGGAATATAGCACAAATAAATGCAAGAACATTCAGGACAGAGAGATACACAAATAAACAATACAATGGTACATTTCGACATGCTTACCTCAGAATTAAACACCCTTTATAAACAGCACAACAGAAGCATGGACTGTCTTTCACACGAATGGTCAACGCCACAAAAGTGACGTCACAGATCAATTCTAAAAATTTTGCCACTGTTCATGATCAGGTTTGTAACAATGTCACTTGATGTATTTGCTAACAATTGCAAGAATATTTATATAATTTGTGTTAGTAATAAGATAATTAATTGTATTAACTAGTTATATGAATGTTGGTATGTTTATTCTAAATCAAACTATGACAAAAATACATACATGTAGTGTAAAAACAGTAGCTTTAAACTAAATTCTATGAATTGAATTGGGTAATTAATTATCTTTACATTTACATACGAATAGAAATTTAAAATAGTAGAATTACATTTATGATTTGGAAACATACTAATGCCAAAACAAACTTAATGCACACAAAGATTTCAATTATGGAAAAATACGCCAGCTGCAATCTTACACTGACAATTTTTGAGAGAAAACATTGAAGGCTGGTCGTTTTATTTGTTATCATGAAATTGATTACATGTTTTCACATGATGATACGAAAAAAAAATGCATTCGGTGTATATATTTTTTTTATTTGCAACTAAAATTTTATCCGAAGTATGAAAGTTTTAATTCTGTAATAAATATTTTGCCATGTCGTGCGCGTTTTAAACTATGTCCAGGATTCCTCTAATTTCGGAGTTCAGTATTTTTGTGTTTTTACTTTTTAACGTAAAGTTTAATTGAAAAGGATTAGGTCCGGTAAGGACCGATTTTGGCCTCAATTTTCAAGTTCATCTAACGAAAGATTGTAGACACTTTTTGAACACTTAAATGTCTATTTTATTTGATTCGATAAGTTTTTGTGATAGATTTTAACTGATTTAGTCATTAAAAACGCTCCGATTCAAGTTTAAATCTAAAAAATCTATCAAATATGCCAAAAAACCTCACTTTTTAGATGGTTTTTGTCAAAAATGGAAGTGGCCGCATCCGTGTTCATCCTTAACCTTTATATATATTATGTATTATCAACAAATACAACTTACATTTCAATATTATGAATGGACACGAATGCGGCCACTTCCATTTAAGACGGAAACCGTCTAAAATTTAACTAAAATGCTACAATTTTGAAGATTTCGGTAATTTAGCATGACTTAATGGTGCATTGTATTGTCAAAAACAGCCCATATCCATGTAGCAGAGACATTCTTCTTTCCAATTAATAGCTTAAATATTACATTTTCACAATTTTGTAAAACTGCTATATTTTGGTGCCAAAAAGGGGTCTTACTGAACCTACTCCTTTACTGAGGAAATGTTTATAGCAGGTACTTTCAGTGTAATCAATTACTCAATTCATCACTAGGATAATAAGAGTGATTGCATTTTCTTGTTTAGATTTTCTTGTCAGATTTTTTATAAAAATGGAGAATTGGTATGATTGCATAATTATCTACAAGAAACACTTCTGTATCAATTCGCTTAGTGTGTGAGAAACATTTGTAGTTACATTGCCGATGTAATTGACACAGTAGTTATTCTGATCTGTCCTATTATAAATTGGACGTAAATGATCAAGATTAGGTGAAGGACAGTGTATCACTTGAATAGATACAAACTAAACCTGATAATCGAAGGTCTTTCAAACGCAACTCATGTTGTTATTTTTGGTGTTATAGGATAGCTTTTCCTACATTGATTCCTTTACCACAAAAATCAATTGATATACGAAGAAAATTATAAACAAACTGTGTACCTACAAACATTTTCTCGTCCAATGTAAGCTTACTGTACATTATGAAGTTTTTAGTGGAAAAATCACAAATTATGACTGGCAACACATTTCAACAATTTATATTTTTAGCTTAATCGATTAAAGAATATGTAATTTAAACAAAAATCTGAAGGTTTAAGTTTTTACGAAGTATCAATTTATCAAAATTAAACTCCAAATATGTGTTTTCTTTCCTTAATACTTTTACTTGTCTATTTCAGCATTGTTCATCGATAACTTCTGTTCTTGGGAAAAGGAACTATGGTGTAGGAATGTTTTCAACTGCATCATTAACTATAAGAAGTAACGCTCAACACAATATCTTATCCAGTTATATCCGGTCAGCTGGGGATACAATAGTGTGTGAAAAATGCTGTTTCGGTGACCTTTGTAATACTGGGTCAATGTGTGGGACTGTTGGTATGGTTAATTAGTAGTTTCCGTTAGAAACATTTCTTTAACCAGTTGGCAACCTTTAGTTTTTCTTAATGAATATCAAATATATAATATATTTTGTGTCCTGTGTACTAATATTTGTCTATTTGTATTTTTCATTTTTAGACATGCTGTTGTCAGTTTATTTTCTTTCTCAGAGTGTGACTGTCCCTCTGGTATCTTTCGCCACTCTTTCAATGTATTTTTTCGAAAACATTCTTAAAATTAAAAATTCCTCAATCCCCAATATGCTACAAGACAAAGTAATTTCTATGATCTCGTCAAAACTTGTTATGTTTCTTCTTGAAAAAAAATCCCTCTCTAAGATTTACAAGAAATTATACGGAATGGTATTTAAAAAAAATCATGCAAAGACATTTCACATTGACACAACCGGTACACAGAAAATAGGTTTGCAATCACACCAACAATTTATGCATAGGTTTGTTTGTAAACAGGTTTATAAGTGTTTCTCGTTTTATATGAATTTGACTGTTAATATTATCGTGGTTGAATTGTTTTACAATACTTATTTATAGACCCTCTGTAGCTTGCTATTCGGTGTGAGCCAGGTCTTCGTAGTGAAGGCCGTGTTTTGACTTATGATTGTTTACATTTTGCAAATTGTGACTTGGAGGGAGAGTTGTCTCAATGCTACTGAAACCACATATCTTATGTCTATTGATTTAAGCATTAACCCGTTAGTAAGTTAAGGAATACTAAACTGTCTAATGTAATATTACATAATGAACTGAGATAGCTGTGAACATGGTGAAGACACATCACCCTTTAACATGTATAAGTAAACCTTTTCAACCAAAAAAATATCAAATTATTGTTTGTATGTAGGTAAAATTGGAAACAATTTGAGTTGAAACTGACCATGTAAAACAATTTCAGTTGTCAATGATTAGAACATGTTATTCATACGGTTTGTTTTATTCGAGCGACACAAATGTGTCTTTTGAACTCGAAAGGGCGTTAGATGCACATACTGAATTTCAATCCAGATATTTATGATGAGTTTATTTACCTACAATTCACAACATATATTTCAAAGTTGATACAATATTTCCTACCGTGCATTTCTTTTTATGATTCCCTTATAGATAGTCGGTTGCTGCTTACCACAAAATCTATACACCAAAGATTTCTCAGTAAAAAAGTCATTCCCTCGAAAATATTAAGGCCGTCATAACGAATGTGAATATTCACTTTTCGGTTTAAAACATCTTCATTCGAAGCCTGTTACTGTTTAAAAATTTACTTGCTAACAGGACTCTCAAAACACACAAAAAACTTCTTTCCTAGCTGTCGCATTTGTTCCAATATCTATCAAATGTACATGTCTATGTGCATATGCATAAGGTATATATCTGTAAAATTCAGCTTATACGTTAAAGAGTCTTTATAGATGATTCTGTAATAAATGAGATTTATTTTTTTATATACTACTTCTGTAGACAAAACTTCAAATATCAATTCAGCATTTACAAAGAGCTAGCACAATCTACGATAAAGGAACAGACATGCATAATTTATTAGTTATTTATATTAATTATAACCAGAAACTGCTCTTGGAACAAACCGTTGAGTGTGACGAGTGTTATTTTCGTACACAATACATATAAAGGTCATTATGCACGGCAACAATCAACCTTATCCGAATACGACGAAAAAGTAAAATAACAAAAAATAGAACTCCAAGGAAAATTCAATAACGGACGTTCCTGCTAATCAGAGGGCAAAATAAAAGGTTCAAACATTACAAACAAATCCTGCGAACGGATAACAACTGTCATATTCCTGACTTAAACGCACTCTTGGTGGTTTTAAACTCAGCATGCTTTTTGTCTACCCGTTGTGTAATTTTATGTTTGACTGTGTATTTTCTTATTTCTGTGTGTGTCGTTTGTTTTTAAGAAATTAATATGTAAGTTGTCATACTCTGTGTGTATTTAAACTTTTTTTTGAAATATTTTTGGAATGTAATTGCTTCAAAATATGACTGTAGCATACATTTAGTTTTAACAAAAACAATATGCAAAATATTAATTTATTCATATGGGAACAGATCACCTCAGTTGAACGCCGCCAATACTAAAAATAAATTCAACTGCCAAAGATATATATCTTCTGCCAGCGTTTTTTGTTTTATTCCTTGTAATGCAAATCATATTTCAATCATTGTTAGTAAAGATATGAGTACCTATTTGAAATCTTATTTGCTTTTCGTTATAAAAAATTGAAAAAAGCAATTGTTTTATGAAATTAAAGATTGATATAAATGCATCAATACTACACAAACAACACATTACAGGATTTTTACATGAAATGGTTTGTTTGAATTGTGATACTTCAAATGCAGTAGGATGTAACACAATCGAATTATGTGACAAAGACCAGGTAAGCTGTTTATGTTGTGTACCAAACTATACATTAAAATTGATGTAGAAAGATTAACACAACTATGGTATTCAACAATGAACACGTTTCTATACAATATGACTATCTCTAACCTTTTCAAAAATATTAAAATTTGTTGATATATTAAATACAGATTATGTTGTATTTGTGTCTGACAACAAACTCCCAAATTGCAAATAAAAAATCAGCATCGTGGCATTCTACAGACTCGAAGTTTACCGAACGTTGCTTATTCGCAGTTGGTGGTACGAAATGTCTGCTTGTCTATATATTTTTACTGCGTTGTTTTTATTTTTTAAGTCTTTATGAAATGTATATACTTAGTACTCTTTTTGGTCAATGATCAGTAATAGATTTGATAAGGTTTGAACATCGAAAAGTATCTCTTATGTATATTTATGTTTTACATATTTTTGTTTTGTTTTGTGTGCTCCATCTAGATTTTCAAACAGGATGTGGTGTATTTTTTTCTGTTTCCGCCACACAATAAAACAATTATTAGCTATATATAAAGTTTCAAACAAATATTTACAGAAATGTTTTATCGAGAAAGTTGTTAATAGTAGTACTTCAAACATTACATGGAAGACTGGATGCCGACATAAAAACGTGGTATGAATACGCTATCTGTATACTAGGATTTCTTTTAAATTTCAAATGTATCACTGAAGATAACGGATCATATTTACTAATAGTAATATTTGTGTAAAATGTTTTATTTAAAGGTCATTCAATATTTTAAAATGTTTAAACCTTGTTTTATAGTTTGTCACATCCCAACGTGTATACATCGTTTTTATAGATCTTTTATATTAAAAAAAATAACATTATGCGATCAATCCAAACAGATACAATAGATTAAGAGTGTGCATGATTGTGTGAATCAACATTCGAAGCTTTGCGGGTACGAGTGCTGCATTGTAGCGGCATTAGCCTGCTCTTTTCGAAATCTACAAGGATGTCTTTAACGTGCAAAATATATGGATCTCTGTACATGGGTCAACCATTTATCGTCCCCTTCCGACGAATTAAAACTGATCTAATAGTATAGTCTTCAACCATGTAACATATCAATCAAAATGAAAAAAAATTAGAGATGTCCTATTGAACCCCCAACAGAGTTAGCCACTTGGTCGACATTGTAAGTGTCTACTAATATGAAAGAGGGACGAACGATACCAGAGAGAGAGTCAAACTCATAGATAGAAAAATAAACTGACAGTTTTTAACACAGAAGTGAACATTGCTACATTGAAGATATGCGACACTAATGTTTTGTCATTTCTATTTAAGTGTCAACAACTGCAATCTAGACCAGGAACTGAGTGTTTGTCATCCTGCTGTAGTTCAGATTTATGCAATTCGAAATGTTCTAATTCCAATTCAGGTAATAAATGATAAATTGACATGGTAAACTACTTAATTTTGTGTTAGTTTTTTTTTAAATTGATATCCGCATTCCGTTCCCTCATTATTACCGTATATTCAAAAGGACTGAGGTTATGCACCTTGAAGACACCCGAAAATGTGTACTGGATTCACAAGCTCTTCTGAAATCAGTTTAAAGAATGTAAATGAAACAGAATGTGAGGTTAACACCAAGGAGGCCACAACCAAGCAAACACATACTGAAAAGACCTACATTGTATATAGGTCAAATTAGAGTCTTCAACAATAAACCGGTGTCTTTACAACATAATATGTTCTCACTTGTCCTCGTGTGAAATTCTTTTTAAATGAATTATATGAATGTATGCAAGACCTGCAATCAACAAGGATTTCTAAAATCTAAATACGATGACAAAATTTGATTTGTTTTCTATTGTCTTGCCAATAACCAATCACAATTCCTACATAAGAAAAAAATGTAAGCATAGTCCAACGATGTTCTATTTCTGATTTTTTTTCTTCCAATAGAACATTTTATATCGTTAATTTAACAAAAGGTTTACTAGCGGAAACGACCTATAAGGGCTATAATCTTTCGATTGTTTTGTCTGTTTTAATATACATTTCACTTGCTGTCTGTTCATTTTGAAGCATGTATTATTGTAGATGCATTGTGTGTTGATAAGTCCCTGACATGTTTAAACAAAACATTCCAGTCGTTTGTTTGTTCGCAGACGAAACTTCAGGATACCTGCCCAAGGTCATGTGGATTTTGTCGTGAGTTCCTAGTAAATATTTATTCAAAAAAACATTTCCCGCATACATGCACTGATCTGTTGTCCGGATTTGGTTATACGTTACGTCTGTTTATGTTTGAAGCTATTCAATATTTGTATTATATTTTTTATATTCAAACAGTTTGGCCTTGAGTATCACTGAAAAGACATTAAATGTCAAAATGACCACCATCTGGTGTATTACGTTTGGTACCATTCATGTTATTATTGTCGTGAATATCGATTTACGGTTTTGAAGGAAACCTACGAATTTTTTTTATAAACGAATTGCGTGGATTCGCTAAAAAAAACTTGCATATGGTATAATGTATTTTGTTGAACATTTGCAAGAAATCTATCAAACTTGGTATTTCGTGATTAATAATGAATCCACAGCACTTTCTCTTAAATCATTTTGTTTTTACATCTTCTTTATTTTCTTGTGCATATGCACCTGGAGGTGCGATTCGGACACAAGACATTCGAACAGTGTTTTTTTTTTATTTTGATAACCCTTGCATTATTATCTTACTTGATTTGTTCATCATCGGAAAAGTTTATTCTAGTACGGCATTTTGTTTCAACTATGTCTATTTTTGTGATTTTTCTTTTTGCAATTTCATAAAAAAAATCAGAGTTTTTGTGTCTAGACAGAGCGTAGTAATCTAGCAATTCATAATTATCTACTTATCATTCCTCAAATCATCGGTTAGCGGATATGTGATACATAATACATAAATACATCAAAAGTAAAGCGTCAAATTAAGAGAACTCATAACTACTGGATTCTTGTTCAACGACAATTACAATTAAACAGTAAATGATGTTCTCAAAGACAAAAATATAAATCATAACACATCCATCAAAATTTGTACATAGAAATTGAAAAAAGACTGAGTAACGCGTGACTTTGTGCAAGGGCAAAATATGAGTTAACCATGACGAAACAGATTAAGGCCACAACCCTTATATGTGTCTGTATCAGATCAGAATTTTGTATTCCAGTGCAGTCTGTTTATTTTTATTTCTTTTTTGTAGTGTCTTATCATCAATGAGCCTCTTGTTTTTAATATCAAGACAATTCTTCCATCTTCGTTTGCTATAATTGATTAGATTCATTGGTATAAAACAGTTAATTTCCTGTTGAATTTAGTTAAAAGCTTTCTTTGGGATAAACCCTTTATTGCTTTCTCTCATCTTTACATGATTATTTACTGCTTTCTTGAATATTAACTTGACAGGTTTTTCCAGCAATAATTTACTATTGATATTTATAAAATTATGTTTCCATAGACTGCACTCCAAACCCATGCATGCATGGAACTTGTATAAGCAGTCGTCAGGGATATAAATGCTCGTGCGATGCCGGTTTTACAGGATCTATATGCGACAAAGGTAAATAGTTATGTAATGCCAAGAGATTTATTTGATTTTTTATCTGAACAATTTCTATTATATCATTATATACAATGCTTGAACGTGTATCTGTTTTCTAGGAATACTTGTTAGATGAAATATATTTTTTAAGATATGCGTATTTATATATTTTCTTTAAATGTTTTTTTCACAAATTGATTCATTTATTAGCACGTGTGGAAATTATTAGTTATAAAATTATTTCCATTCGGTATCTTAAACCCTGTTTTTTTTAGATATAAATAATCCTTCTCACTTGCGTCAAAAAAAGTAGATTTAAGTTTTTAAAAATTATATATGTGTATCATTACATTTCACAACTATATGTGTATGTATGATTTTTTTACCTAGTTTCTTAAATTATTGTTATATCTAATGATATTTTTTTTCTCGTATACAGTTATAGACTGTAAGTATATAATACGTTTGATGTCTGTTGAAATATCATTGATATGGTCATAATAATACATTTACTGTTATTTTGAATATTTCAACTTTAACATCTTTAATGCCGGAGAAATATATTACTTTAGCCGGAGTATTTTGTCGTCAATTCTCTATAACTGCTTTGTTTTTTTGTTTTTTTTTTGTCTTTTTGCATTTGAACGTCAAGTTAAGTATTTTGTAGATGAAACGCGTACAAAAGTTTAAAACCTGGCATCTTTGATGAGTGTATGAATAATATAATATAAATATTAAATTTCCGAATAACCTTGTGATATGCGACGGTTTGTGTTCGTGTTACATCATGAAAACCTTGGAACATTTATAAGATCAAAATTTATTATTTCAACTACAGATTTTAAAACATAAACATATATTAAACAAAACCACACATACACATTTTACATATATATTTAGTTAGTTAGTATAGTTTTTGTAATCGACCAGTATTTGTGATAACCTTTGATTAAATTGAGAATGGAAATGGGAAGATTTTTCATAGTTGAATATCAGTTCAAATACTAGGTAACTGCCTTCTTACAGATACTTTGATACTATGATGGTAAAAACTTTATCAGCTGAAATCGGATAGACTAGTATAAATTTAATTCATCTTCAATCTCATTTGTATAACAAATTTTACACGACCTTTGTTCCATTAGTCAATGTTTATGTTAATTTCGTTTTATAGCAATCTTATGGTTTGAATATAAAATTGACAAAAAATCATATCTAAGATTATTTTACAGTTTTTATATACTTTTACAAAAGCAACTATATCGTACCAAAATTTGTGATTAATTAAGGTGCTCTAAACGATTAAAGAACCCCTGAAAAACTACTCATATTTGTTTCTGATTTCGTGGTAAATTACATTCCACGTGTATTTTGTTAACTACAGATTGCAGCCCAAATCCCTGTAAACACGGATTTTGTTACAACAGTCCACACGGATACAACTGTAGCTGTTATTCTGCCTATACGGGATCTACTTGTTCAGGTTAAAAACTAGAATATAGCTGCTTCATTAGTCATATTGTCAATCTTGCGTTGAATCTAAATTGCGTCAAAACAAAGGCGAAAGATAGAGAGGGTCAAACAAAACTAATAATATATAAAGCATTAATTTTCACTAAAATGATATAACGATAACTAAAACAAGTGCTTCACAGTTATGTTATCGTTTATTGACGAGCAAAACGTGCCAACGATACATTTAACAATTACAACTTTGAAAATTGATGAGTTAATTGATCAATGCAAAATATATCCATTACAAATACAGCGAATGTTCAGTAGTACACAACTTGCACTGAGATGAACTCACATACGTCAACCAATCTGCTTTCTTCGTTTGTTATTACACTGATGCAATTTCAAACGGGATTTCAATCAAGAATATCAGACCGTGTCCATTTGATTTATTCGACTTCGTTTTTGTTAATGTACGAAATCCTCAAGTTGTCGCGTTATATTTTTCATGAGTAATCAAATATATAATTATCGTGGAAACTTATATAAATATCGTCAAATCGTCAAAGACATACACATTATATCAGTATCGAAATCATTTTAGCTCATTTTGTTATATGATTATTTAATGTATCCAGGATATCATGGGAAAATGCGTAAACGAATATCTACTCTTAACAATCATAAAAACATGCAATTCTCACGTAAACATAGAACCAAACGTAAGGCACTTTAGCTTTTTATATCTAATGAGAAGTTTGATTTAATCATCAGAAAGCTTTGTGTTCTGATGAAAGGCGGGTAAAGCGAATTCTGTTAAACTGTTTGCGCCCGTTTACATGTTATTCCTAGTCAGAACTCAACTGCCTTACAAGTCCATACTCAAGTTAGAACTAAGAGATTCCATAATGTCTAAAACAAATATTTGAGACTTAAATTCAAACTGTTGATGGTTTTGACATGACTTTTGAATAATTTGTCTCTTTTTGTATAGCAAAAAACCGTGAGTATTAATATTTATAAAATGACGATAGCTACTTACGCCTAAGTCATTTTGTCTCTGTTGGAAAGTTGTCTTTTTGGCAATCACATCATTCTTCTTATTTTTTTTATAAAAGCGACATATTCATTTACGGTACAGCACTAACTGCTTTGATTTAGAAAATAATACGTAGATCAAATATAATTGCCCATGGGAAAACAATCTTCAGAAGACCATATGACGTAAATGTAAGCAACTATAGATCACCAATTACAACACATGATATTTGAAGTCAAATACATTGTATAGTACCAAGACAATGCAATTTTTTTTCTTCTTCAAATAATGTATCACACAATTTTCTGCCTATTGAAAGATAAATAAATATTCATCATATGAATGAGCACAGAAAATATATATTGTCAATCACTATGGTAAAGTTGTATTTTGAAAAGACAGTGAATTTGGGTTCATAATGCCTTTTAACTTTATATTTATTGGATTTTGATATAAGCGTCCCTGATGCGTCTTATGTTGCTGAATCGCGTGTTTGGCGTAACAAATTATAAGCCTAATACCTTAGATAAATATTAAGACTTATGCATTGCAATAAAAGAGTATTGTTTAGACAACATGAGAATGAAAATGAATCACTAGTAATAATTCATATTTCATGAGCTGTTCGGATCAAAATGAAAGTTTTTTTTATGATAATTGGTTTACAAGTATCTATCAGATGGCATGTTTTATTTATTTTGATGGTGTTTGGGTGATTCTTTCGAATTGCTGAACTGGTACAATTTTGTAATAAAGTAAACTTACAGACCAATATATATTTCTTAAAAAAATTGAATACGATCTTCTTTGTTTAAAATATTATTAAAGCAAAATTGCTAAAGCATTTTGTTAGCAGTGAAATTAATTCAATTTTATCCAAAAAAAGCTTAACCAAATCGATAATGTGTAAATGGCTTAAAAGTCAATAATTCAACTCCTTTTAAAACAGTTTTTACCTACCTTCAATCAAACCATCCACGACTAAAGATGTGCTACGCATGTGTAAAACATGGTTAGTTATCAATAAGAAAATATTGTTGAAAGTGAAACTAGGTAAACAGTCAAAATATCCATTATTAATAAACAGCTCATGAACAAAGAATAAACCTTATAAAAAGACAATTCGGAATTTCACGTCTGCTACTTGGAACAGAAAAGTCTTTGCAAGTGCTATGCCGTTGATGCCATTGGTCACCACATTCAAAATTCTACGATATTGTGACAGTAAAGGACCACAGTAAAAATTAAGACTTATTTATTTCAACTATATTTATCATAGACTAGAAAAACTCAATCAATATACATTCCAGGAGATAAAATTTAAAAACAAGCTTAGTTAAAACAAAAGACCAATCCATTTTGCCTTAAACTTTATAATTCCTACAAAAAGGGTGCATTTTGACTACTGATATTGGTAGACCTCCCAATTATACATGTTCATCTGTTCTTTATACCACAGCTTGCATGTCAGCTCCTTGTATATTCGGCTCCTGTCACGCAAGTCATAATGGATATAAATGTACCTGTGAATATGGATATACTGGTACTACATGTGACACAGGTAACACATTATATACGATATTCTTTCTATTGAAATATCAAACGATTTGTTTCATGTTTTTAAACGGGTACAGAGTTGTATTCTTAGACGATTCTATTAGTCTTTTTTGAAGACGGTCCGAGTTGTCTCCGGGCCGACTTGTCTTACACCCGAAAGGAATGCAGAGTGCGTCTATATACTTGTAAAACGCATCTGACGCGATTGTTGTTCTAACTTTTTACAGTAGTGTGTCAGTACTGTTGCTGGTAAACGATCTTTTTTTTTAATCTTTTTTCACCAGCTCAGTAGTAAGAACTGACATAAACCTTTCTTACAATATTCGTTTATTAACTTAAATAAATCAAGAGATTTCAGCTCATTCAAGCAAATGTGATTGATATTATTGCTGGATCCTTTTTTCATATATCTCTTCAACTTTTAAATTCTGATACATTTGTGTCTTTTAAATTTATGATTTCGTGCGTTCTAGATAGAGGTAAATCCAATTAAGCGATTCGGACCTATGAAATTTGTCAAGTGTTGTTTTCAATGGTTATATGCTTCAAATTAATTACAATGTATATATCCAAGCAATTTAGTGTAAAATAACTACATGTTGATTTATACTACATGGTTAATTACTATTATACTGCATGTTGGCACACCATAATATTGATTTTATTATTGTTTGTAAATTTTATGCTCATTATGAAAAAACAACTCTTCATAAAAAGGGCAGTGCACAGGCTAAATTACTGGACATTGTATATTTACATAATAAATTGAATTTTTTTTTTGAAAATGCGTTATCTGATAAATTGACAAATTATTTAAATATTGCTATGGATTTTGATCAACACCCTTATCCAACATCTTTATCTCATTTCAGCGACAGGAGTAAATCGTAAGTACATATATTGTATTAATGTAGTTGCTTGTTCGAATACGTATACCCTGGTTTGGAATAACAGCTTTGGTAATTTGGTCATCTCACAAAAGGTCATTTTATATGCATAATCCATAGATTTTATAAGCATAATTTATAGATTTTCTATGCATAATCTATACATTTTCTGTTTTTCTTCTTTTTTAAAACTATACATTTATTATATTATAATCTTTACATTTTCTGTACAAAATCTGAAAATTGTGGACAACCTACAGCGTGCAAAAAAATCCGATAAACCATACTAATAAATATATTTTGGAAAAAAAATAATGAAAACTACAGTTTGACAAATTATTTTTAAAATTAATTGGATTTAGATTAAGACTTTTATATCATTTCAGAGACAGGAATATTTCGTAAGTACATATATTGTTTTAGTTCAGTTGCTTGTTTCAATACATTGGTTGTTGTAAAACAATTTTGGTTATCTTGTTATGTCATTAAAAACATAATTTAACGATTTAAATCAGGAGCAATGTCTAAGGTGATGGAATATCTGTTGCACTTAAATAACATTTCTAGTGTAACTATTCATACCGTTGGGATGCGGAATCATTGACAGTTTCTTTGTTTCTTTTCCGTTAATATTTTAATGGAAAAACTTAAATTCAATTCATCAAAAAAATTGTCAGTTTTCAAACTTTTTCTATAGCATGCGTTAACTTATGATACCAATGGTATTTTCTTTTCGTTCATTTATTGTTAAAATTCATTGCATGTTTATGATTCTGTATTATTTGGCATTGACGTTTATCATCAGAATAGATTAAGTAATTTTTATTTAAAACTACTATTGACCCCTTCTTTTTTTAATTCGTCATTTTATGTTATTTTCATGTACGTTTTATGTTAACTCACCAAGAATGATTTTCATATATCCTTCTACCGAAAATTTTCAGCAAAACTTTAAACATAACATAAAACCTGAGTGTACCAAAATTAACACTACATCTTATTGATGTTTGTCATTACCCAAACCCCTTAAGTGCACGATTGATAATCTAAAACAAGTGTTAATAACGAATATTAACAAAAATACTGCACATTAATTAAGGCCCATTTTATCATGACCAATTTGTATTAGCCAAAGGACCCAAATATCGCATACATAAGACAGTGATATATTACTGATAGATGCAGTTAAAACTTAAACCCGAAAATTGAAACGCTTCTAAGAAAAACAAAAGTTACACAACATGATTTTCTTTGCGAAACTATACCCAAATGTTATATGCACGAATGAAAGAACTTGCTTTTCCAACAAGTCTTCTAGTCCAAATTCAAAAAATGTTAGTGTCTCGTTTTATGTCGCGAACTATGTAATAATCATGTAAAGCCAAATTAAAACGTGACGTTCTCGAAGAAATTAAAATGCATCCGCTCCATTTCGTCCGTTTCAAATACTAAGTATATCAATGATGCCGTATCACTAAATTTCATAAATTCCAGAGAGCTAGATATTCACCTATTCTCATTAATATGGCATTCACGACACTACGTAAAAAGGAAGGTCTGTTTTATTTATACATGTTTTTCTCTATATTATTTAGGTTTTTTGACCTGATGATTATTAAATGCCCAAGACCTTGTGTCTAACTAATTGATTAGTTAAGAATATATCTATGTATTCCTGGTATAAAATGCCAAATAATTAATCAAAAGACATGTATATAATAGATAAGACATAATTCAATATACATACAAGCTCAAACTATCAACAGAAAGCGGATTGCATTGATTTGTTGATTACTATTTTTTTGTAGCTTTTTTCCATCGTCCTATTTGGAAATGGACAGACTGTAGTACGTATACTTTAAAATAAATCTTTTAAATTAAAACTGGTTCTTAATGGTGAGGTTACCATTTCTTTTCTTCTTTTTTTTTTTTTGGGGGGGGGGGGGGTTGATAAAACAACATCAACAGCTATATGAATAAAATTATGATTGACTATCTTAATCATAAACGGCCACGTATATCTTTCCCATAATCATTTAACGCGATCTTGACATCACTCATATTATGTTTCTGTGAATTTAAAGTTGTGTGTCACCTACCAGAATGATTTCTTATTCGTATTAAAATAACTCGAGCTTACCTCCGGCATTTGTGTATCGTTTTTTGAATACTCGTGTTTGGTTTTCTGTGTAGAATTTGGTTGACACTTGTGTTTGCTTTTTTCTTCACAAGAATAATTTTCTTTTCGTACCCTAATGTCCGTCATCTTTTATCGTCCGATTATATTTTTAACAAAACATTTTTCCAATGTTCATTTGGCCTCATCCTACGGTGTTTTCGTATCCTTACTCGTTCGTTAGCCCGTATCTGTATCGACGTTATTTTTGTTTTATAAGAAAGTAACATATGGCAAATGTTTGATCACTTTTAAATTTTAAGTTTTGAATTTCGTTACCAAGATTACAACAGTTTATGATTTTGAAATTTTACAGTTTCTGTAGAAAATATATTATAAATTGGACATGACATCCTTTATTTGACAGATAAGTTGTGTGTTTAGATTTGACCGTTATAAACCTTTATCCTTTAAATTAATCAAAGAATGGTGATGTTAAACATTCAATATGAATATATATACTTTACTCAGTTCAACTTCAATCACTAAAAACCAGGGAAAGTCTGAAATGGCCTGTATCTGAACTGGACTGTACTGATTTTCAGCCAGTCTGAACCATAATTGACCAAATTACTTCTACTTTTTTTCTCGTCATTTTAACTGTTAATAATAATTACAGTGCGTGTATGTTTTAATTATACTACGTTATTATGATTGGCTAACAGAAATCTCGCGTCATTCTAAAATCAACCTTCTTTTCAAAATCAAAATAACATTCATGATGAAACGAGTCTTCACAATAACGTCCCCGAGTAAATAAAAGAAACCAACTCTAAAGAAATCGTGTTTTCATGATCCCATGAGACCAAAATGACACAGAAATTATTGATCGTGCGTACATTTTCAGAATGCTTCCTCTTTTCCTATACAAAATGGACTTCGGTGATACTAAAGTCTGATTCTTGTTTAAAAACATCATTTTACCACCTGAAAACAATTCCTGTACTGAGGGTAATAAAGCCATATTAAAGTACTTCTTGTTTGGCATGGAATTTTTTGAAAACAAAACTTAATTATCCTGAATTATCAAATAAAAATTTAACTTAATTATCATAAATTAAAAAACAAACAACATCATATAAAATTTAAATCACAAGGCCTTTTGAGTTCACAAGTTAAAGAAGAAAACGGGTTTCTTATAACCTGTAAAACACACCTGTACTGAGGTAATTCGATATTATTTAAGTGCTTATTGTGTGTCAAATCTTATCAATTCCCTTTTTAAAGGTTTTCAAGGATTGCTACCTGTATCTTAATGGTAGTTATATTATATTGAATTTGAAAGCAAAGGTGACATTTTTAATTTATGAAATATGCTCTAACAAAAAAGGTTCACTGAATTATTTTCAAAACTCGATTATGATTAAGAGAGTGTTGAAAATTTTGAATACAATATATCTGAAACATTTTGATTAACATTTAACATTTTAAAGATATTGGAATAATGGTCGAATGTTTTAAATTTTTGTTCATGAGCATAATGTGTAAATGATTTCATGTTTATAAAAGTTCATTTATCCGTAAACTTAATTCATTTCATTATATATTCTTTTAATATGCCCAGACATTACTTCCCTTAATCATCTTGTTTAATATTTAATGATATGGCGTTGATGTTTATTATATATAATAAAGAAGATGTGGTAAGTTTGCAAATATAACAAGACTCCATATGACTTAGAAATAAACAGATATAGGACACAGTACGGCCTTCAACAATGAACAAAGCTCAAACCGAAAAGTCAGCTTAAAAAGGCATATTATCACAATCTGTAAAACAATTTAAACGGAAATATGAACGGCCTAATAAATGTATAAAGAAATGACTGAAAAACAAATATGTAACACAGCAACAAACGGCAAGCACTGAATTACATGCTCATGACTTTGGACAGGCACATACATACTGAATGAGGCGGGGTTAAACAAAAAAAAAACGGATTCCCATCCTTCCCCCTTACCTGTGACAGTGGTGTGATTGTACAGCATAAGAATGATCTATACAAATCAGTTATCTTATAAAAAAAGAAGATGTGGTATGATTGCCAATGAGACAACTATCCACAAAAGACCAAAATGACACAGACATTAACACCTATAGGTCACCGTACGGCCTTCAACAATGAGCAAAGCCCATACCGCATAGTCAGCTATAATAGGCCCCGATAAGACAGTGTAAAACAATTCAAACGAGAAAACTAACGGCCTTATTTATGTAAAAAAATGAACGAAAAACAAGTATGTAACACATAAACAAACGACAACCACTGAATTACAGGCTCCTGACTTGGGACAGGCACATACATAAATAATGTGGCGGGGTTAAACATGTTAGTGGGATCCCAACCATCCTCCTAACCTGGGACAGTGGTATAACAGTACAACATAAGAACGAACAATAAAAATCAGTTGAAAAAGGCTTAACTCATCAGATGGACAAAAATACAAGTGGATGTGGCCGGGTACTTATACATCCCGACACAAAAATACGCAATGAACAGATCTGAGAGTACTCGCAGTTATCTGACAGCTAGTTCAAAGCCACTGACAACTAATAAAAAACTCATGCATCTAAGACTAAACTATCAATCCGTACACATCCAACATCCAATGGATTTAGTGTAAAGACGTCATTTACACCCAGAGAAAAACATGACCTTGTGCAATGCCAATTTACAGGTATCGACAGATTGTAGATCCATGAATATGTATATGTATATAACATACTAGTAATATTTAGTTAGCTTTTAATTTACTGATAATAAAATCAATATTTATAACAATAAAAACAATATTCAATGATCTTATAACAGTGTTGAATAGGTAACCTTTTAGAATAAGTTTATTTAAAGGAGCGACAAGTTTACATGGATCATTTCTAAATTTCCGGGCACTGTTAACAACATTTCCGTAAAAATGAAGATGTGCTATCCCGTTTGAAGTAAGTTTTCTACAGGTACAACCAAAGTTCAAAACCAAATCTTTATATCTATGGAAAAATGTAGTAAAAGTTTTAAGTAATTTATGGTAACGATATCCCTGGTTTAATAATTTACCATTAATACATAGGTTGCGTTCGTTAAAATCAAAAACGACACAATAGACACGGGCATAGCGAACAAGTTGTGAAATATAAACACCGTAAGCTGGTGCCAAAGGAACATCACGATCTAAAAATGAAAAATTAACAATAGGGAGTGAAAAATCGTCTCTTTTGTCGTAAATTTTAGTGTGGAGTTTCCCGTTTTAAACCGAAATATCTAAATCCAGGAAAGGACAGTTATTACCGAATAAATTTGAATTATTTAAAGTAAGTTCCTTTGGGTAAATTTCAGCAGTATATTGAGAAATTTCTTGATTATTTAACGAAAAAATATCATCAAGATAACGGTAAGTGTTGTTGAATTTATCAATTAAATGCAATTTCGACGGGTCTTTACTGAGTTTAGTCATAAACTGTGATTCGTAACAGTACAAAAACAAGTCTGTTATTAAAGGGACACAATTAGTGTCCATGGGGATACCTACAACCTGTCGATAAACTTTGTTGCCGAAACGTACATAAACATTATCAAGGAGAAAATTAACAGCTTCAATCATCTCATCACACCTCCAGTAAGTATATCTAGCATATTTCCCTTTCTCACGTGAGAAGAAGGCTTTAAATGAGTTGCAGCAACTATATCTACATTTAGCTTTACCAAACAACCATTTAATTAAATAGGAAAACTTTTTGTTTAATAAGATAGTGTGGAAGTGTAGTGTAAAGAGTAGAAAAATCAAAACTATTAACAGAATCAAAAGGACCATCAAAAGCACGTAATTTATCTAAAACATCCAAAGAATTTTTTACACTCCAAAAATGGTTTATACCACTATGTTCATATATCTTATTACAATAGTTTATAATAAGCTCTTTAATAGTAGTTAATGAACTAGTTAAGAGCACTGAAAGATTAGTTGTAGAACACTTACTAGAGGCCGAGATGAAACGATATTTAAATGTTTTTTTTGTGTAGTTTAGGTAGCCAATACATAGTAGGGACCTTCAAATGTTCAGAAGAAGCCTTAAGCTTTGATGTGGTTGTGCTATGCTTGTTTACTATATGGCTCTTTGTGGAGCGGATGGACTTGAATGTAGATGAATTTAAAATTTCATTCTTAAGAACGTCCGTGTAGTATTTACGGCATACCACCACAACATTGTTGGCTGCTTTGTCGGCCGGTACAAACACAAACCGCTTTGAAAGTATTTGAAGTTCATTTCTTATTCTGGAAATAGGTGTATTATGCACTCTATTATTTACTTCTAAATTATTTTCAAAATGTGATATTCTCTTATCTACCACATTCATACATTTATTTGAATAAGAATCAAGAGATTTTTTATCAGATTTTTCCCGTTTACACCATTTTTTACAAAACGAGGAAAGAGCATCTTTGGTGACTTAACGACACTCTTTCCAATCTATTTTAGATGGAGGACGATATTTTGGTCCTTTTTTCAAAAAGACTTTAACCTCTCTGTCCTGGACAATATTGAGGTCCCCTGTAATAACATGGCCATAGGGAACATATCTAAACTTCGACGATTCACAGTTTCAAGTCAAGGGAGTATTACTATCTATATTCACGTCTAATGTAACTGACGTATAATTAAGAATTAAACTTCTGCTGGATTTTTTGTATCTGTATGAAATTATAGGTGGTTCTATATTGTCAAAATAGGGAGGTATAAAGTTTTGAACGGTAGAGTCATTAAATATACTAGATAAGTTGATAAAATCAATACCTCTGCTAATATATTTAATTTTCAAAACATGACGTTAATGATCTTCAGGTTTGTCGATACGCGGGAACAGCCTATGGTGGCAAAAAGCTGTAATTATACGAGAATATTCATACAGTGGGCTGAAGAATGAGATGGTGTCACACTCTTTGAAAATATCGTGTAATTTACTAATGGGTATTTGACCCAGTTTACATAATAATTGATGCCTACCATTATATTTAAATATAGATAGGAGATTATCAATTGTATAATTTATACGATGTTTAACTCGTTGATTTCGATTGATACGTTTCCCATGAGACCTATTATTTCGTTGTTTTTTATCAATAATATTCATGATATCAATAGAGGAAGTAGTAGATATATTCCCTTGTCCAAGTATATTGTCATTTAGACCCAGGGGGTAAGCTGTTTGAAGTCGTTTAATCCAAGACAGTTCGATAATTTAACGGGAATATTCAAATTGTTTTTGCGACTGCCCTTGTTGTTTCTGGACCGTTTCGAGCGGTTGAAATCTAATAAATTGAATATTGTGGTTGTGTTTACCTAAATGTTGATTGTTTAACTGATTATATAATCAAACTAAATAGCGGAATTGAGCTGGAAGACAGAGATACAAAATAACTACTGGATGAATTATTTATTTTTTTTATAAGGAGGCGTGTACAGAAGGTACAACTGTCTGCAACCGAAAAATATATTGACATATACTTTTCGTATCGGGATCGGATTTGACTCGGTTAAAACGCTGATGTGATCAATATTTTTCGAAAGATAAATTTCAAAGTGATAAAATCAATAAAAAGGGATAATCACAAGGGAAAGATGGCATGTATGCAGATTTCATTCAGAGTATTAGTTATTGATACAGAATGAGCTTACGTAAATATTCAAAGAAACTTCCTTTGACAAATTGCTTTTCGAATCGAAGAGTTTTGAAATGATTACTTTGTCATATAAAGTAAAGAGAAGGAGGATATTTCAAAAACGTTCAAGGACAAGCTAAAAGACGTCAATCTACAACTATAACCACATAAAATGGCTATTACGTTAAAAATATATGACATATACGATAAACGGAATAAGCTAGTAATCCCAAAATGAAGTATCGCTGAAATTACACCAATATCTGTTCATCTTAAAAAAAGTTTCAAACTGTGACATGTGTGAAATACAATGTAATATTTAGTATGATTCGAAATTTCATTCAAATAGCTATGGAGAAATATAATTGAAAACATATGTTCTCTGGGAAAGCATTTCAAATTAGCCTGATAGTTGTGAAAACAATTGCCTTCAAAGAGGGAAAATGTGTTGGATGGGTAAATACAATAATGGTAAATGCTTTTTTTGTTAAATAAAAAAAAATCTCAGATATTGTTTTACAGCTGTTTTATAATAAAGATTTCCCAATCATAGAAGAACGTATCATACAAGGAATACAATGACTATGAAAAAATATCATATCAGAACAAAAACCATTCTGAATAGTAAAATGGAATATTTGCTAATGTAGGGATATAATAAAATTTAAGGCATTTGTTTTTTTTTTATGTTCGTTCAAATGTGTTTGTTGTTCCCTTGTGTTCTTCTGATGCGTTTCCTTCTGTTTGAGTTATAAGAAAATAAATAGATATAGGAAGTTGATGAATGAATGAACAAAGTCGATCATGTAACCTATTACAATTTATTGCAGATATTGAAAGTACAAATGAAATGTCAATTATTATCAAAGATAATGAATATGCCTTTAGCATGTTTAAAGTGTCTATTAATATATATAATTCGTATAGATCATATCCCAACCATGTTAGATCTATAAATTTGCATTATTAATTTGTTTTTATTCCCTGTCAGAGAATCGAACTCATGCTATATCTTAGCACAAAATCGCGTTACATTTTGACTGACGCGCTAGACTACTCGACTACTTAGACTTTACATAATAAAGGATTCTGTGGCCGAGTTTTACCTTTTCTCGTCAGCTTTAATCTGGTGCGTAACACAGTTTATGATATATAAGCCATTAAGATGGAATTAATACAAATCAGCTGAAATTATTACAGAAATAATCATATAATAAGTACGGCTCAACTAGTGACGACTCTACAACATATTGATATATTGATTTATCATATGTTTAGTACAAAATACAGCATGTACAGCAATTTTGTATATCTAATAAAGGTTCTTTTTCCAGTCTGTATCACCTACCCTGTATCGCATACCCCGTATCGCATGGCTAAACCCGTATCGCATACCCCGTATCGCATGGCAAAACGCGTATCGCATACCTGGCATGACGTCACAATTCGAATGACGTCAACGTTTGACATATGACGTTCAGTTGCTGTATTTCCTGGCATAGGAAAAAAATGAGTTCCGATTAAAAAAAAATGTCCTATCATTTCCAAAAATTATTACCCAGTAACTTTCCGAACGATTTTTACATATAAAAAAGACATAATAAGATATAGAAATATATGAAGTTTTATTGTTTATTTGGTCATAATTATGGTGAAGTTCGTTTTCATTACCTGATGGATTAAACACAAATGCAAATTTTTACGGTTTAAATTTTGGTTAGAATACATGTAGATAGCAATTTTTTCAAGAAATATTTGTCTTGCTGTTAAACTCTTCAGCAAATTAAAATGATCATGAATGATATCATAGCCAAATAAACAATAAAACTTGTAACATTTCTACATCTTATATTGATTTGATAAATGTTAATTGTAGTTGAAATAATAGGACAGTATCGTCAGTGGATGCATTTTGATACATGGCCTTCAACATATATTGAGAATGTAATAAGATTATAGGGGGCATTACGATGTGGATATTAAGCAAATAAGGATGTCTATAAAAAAAAAACGAAGTAAGCTGGAAAAATACAGGACAATCATAATAGAATTGAGAATGGTAATGGGGAATGTGTCAAAGAGACAACAACTCGACCATAGAGCAGACAACAGCTGAGGTCCACTACTGGGTCTTTGCTAACTTATAATTTCAGACGATTTAAAACAAAAAAATGGATATCCCATAAATTTGATTCTATGAAAATATATGATAAGTAGAATAATACATGGCAAAATTCGTATCGCATGCTGTATCACCACTCGACCAATATCAGCCCTCGGGACCTTCGGCCTCGGGACTAATATTGGTTTCTCGTGGTGATACAGCATGCGATACGAATTTTGCCATGTATTATTCTATATATACATAGATTATAACATCATCAGCCCTAGGTCATGATATCAGCCCGAGAGCCGACCATGGGCTGATAAGGGGTCTGATATGAAAAATGACATAAAATGTTCTTTTTATCATATACTTCAGAAAAAGACATACAGACAAAAAAAATGTTTTAAAACTTTGAAAAAATGCATTTGTTATAATATTTGTTTTGCATTTTTTAATAGAATATACTCCTCGTTTCTAATAAAATATTTTATTGAAATTTCTTATTTTTACGCCAAAAAAAACCGTCTCATTGAGGTGGTTTTTTTCTGAAAATTAACGAATGACGTCGAAATGAAATTTGAAATAAAACGGAAGCAGTTGATAACAAAAGTCATATAAGACGGCTAAATCAATTTTTCAAATTTAATGAATAATCATAATTTTAATTTTTATGTACGAATTAGTTTAATTTTGGGGTACAATATACATGTAATACCATTATTTTCTATAAGTTTATGATAAATATTGATATATATTTAATATATTGATATATATATGTATATGTATTATTTAATTTTTCAATTTCAAACATATTTCATTAAGTATCAACTGTTACAGCATGGGAAGCAACTGAGGGGCCTCGAATTATAACAGTGTAATTCGACGGGAAACTACAAACAAAGAAAAAAAACTCCTATTTTAACTTATAAACATGTATATCTGTATAATATAAATTAATGCATGAGCATGGCGGGGTAGAATTCGGTCCCCGTATAATAAAAACTATGAATGAGGTTGTAAAATTCGATATACTCCCGTATGCCTTTTTTGTGTTTCCGGTTTAGATATTTGATTGTTTTAAAGTGATTAAGACTATATCACAATGTTGACTACTATACCTTATTTTGAAATTTTTACCTAGTATGTCTGTCTGTTTTGGTCACACATCGTTGTCATTATAATGGAATTTGATGCGACTGTCATACAAGAGTGAGGTTTATATAGCTATAAAACCAGGTTCAAACCACCATTTTCTATGTAAGAAAATGCCTGTACTAAGTCAGAAATATGACAGTTGTTATTCATTCGTTTGATGTCCTTGAACTTTTGATTTTGACATTTGATTAGGGACTTTCCGTTTTGAATTTTTCTCGGAGTGCAGTATTTTTGTTGATTTTACTTTTATATATATTTGATCTAATGTAGAATGTTATACTATAGGATCGCATTTTTTGTCTGTTCAATGAATATAAATTTAGTGTATGTGTTAAACATAGCCAATAGATTTACTGCATATAAGAGACTACCGTTTATCCCTGGACGATAGAACACTATGAAATCAGGGTCTTACTTCCCTGGATTGTTCAAGGTAAATCATTATTGGATGTAATTTCAATAAATGCATTTTTTTAAAAACAATTCAAAAGAAGTTAGAGGTGTTTCGGAAATGTGAAACCTTTCGTACTGTGATGGTACGTAATTTCAATGATCGTTTGCTTTTGATAATGTCACATTCGCGAAAAAATGTGGTCAGGATTTCTTAAGATATACTTTATTGTTACAGTTGTATAATAGTTTTCTGAACACCAATCTTTAATAAATGGAACAAGGAAGGGAAAGCACGATCGTGAATATAGTATCAAATGAGAAATAAAATGCTCCAGAAGCAGGCGAATGTTCCAGAAAAAGTTTTAAACATTAAAGCTGCCGTTATTATTTGCCCAACTTTGTCCAAAAGTTATGACAAACGCGATGATTTTAATTTTCCTATAGTCAACTTTCCATTTCTGTGTAGCAACATCCCAGCGGCACCAGCATATTATGGAGTATATGTGTCTCAATTGACACGTTACTCTAGAGCTAGCTCAAAGTACGTTGATTTTGTTGAACGAGGAATACTACTTTTTTCAAAACTTGCTACGACAGGGCTATGAATCAATCAAATTAAGGTCATCACTCAAGAAATTTCACGGTCGCCTTAACGGTGCAGGAAATGCTTACCCTTCCGGAGCACCTGATTTCACTCCCAGTTTTTAGTGGAGCTCGTGTTGTTTCTTAATTATTATTTATAACTATTGATGTTAATGTCCTTTGGTTTTGTAAGTCTTTGTTTACTCCTTGGTTTTGATTGTTATTGTGTGCCAAAAAAAGCTTGCGACTTACCTTTACTAATTATTTGTCGATTTCCTTAATTTTTTATATCATGTAGCAGTTTTGTGTATTTGTATCCAAATAATCATCCACTTAACATCATATCCTTGTGTGATTTCAGGCGATCCAGCAACACGTGCAATCACTTTTTCACATTTCGATCTATCCCCAAAACCTATACGTGTTCCCGGAAATATCACTACTGCTTACGATATAACGATCCACCGAAAGATTGCAAAAAGTACTCATTTGAGGTTAAATGTCACTATGGATATGAAACTGTTGGGTCATTGGCATATAGTACCATGTAAAACTCGCGTCGGTACGTGGTAAGTATTTATTATCACAAAACTATCGTCTTTTGTAGACGAAACGCGGGTTTGGCGTAAATTTAAAATTTTAATTCTGGTTTCTATGATGAGTTAACGTTTATTTGCAACATGGAAATAAAAATGTGTTTAGCAAAGACTGTTATTACCTACCAGTAATTCATACGGGGCCATTTGTTGTATCAGGAATAGCAGATAGATACATGTACATATAACAGTTCTTGAAAAATTTGTATGTTTGTTGAAATTACAAAATGAGAAAATATGATTTTCACATGCATGAATGAAGTGTTTTGTTCCTAGATTTCAGTTTTCTAAACTTTCTCTCAAAATTACCATACTGTTTTTAATCACCTCTCATAAGTGTACAGAATTGTAGTGTGTCTATTAATTTATATTTTCCTTAATTTTTCAATTTTATTAGGTATCAAATGTTAAATCAATCAATCACGATATATCTATCTAATGATTTATTTTAGGATCTATTGAGTTTGTTTGAAATTTCTAACAATCGCAAAATATCGAGACACTAATTCCTTTGCCTAGTATTTGTTGGCCTCAAATGGTTTTGAAGGGATTATCTGCCCTAAATGAGAATTATACACATAGAAGAATAGTTTTGCTATATGTTTTAACGAGCTTTAGCATATACTTATACTTGTAAAAGACATAGTAAAGGAAATTAATAATCTATTGATTTTCATTTATTCGTATTTTTAGGGAAGAGCATTTTAGATACCTTAACACAAGTCTTTTAGATTGATAGATATAAACATTCCCCAATGAAGCGGAGCTTGTTTGCCTTGTTATAACCAGTTAGATATTGAGTTGGGAACTCGAGCATCAATTAAATAAAAACATTTGTAAACAATGGGAAATATTTATGTTTGTATATACATGTAACTACAAATATAAGAGACAATCCTTGTCTACGTGTACATGTACAACGCACAATGCAGAAATATATGTTCAAACTCAGTTAAGTATTGTTTTCATTTAATTTGTTAAACCACCATTTCGACTTTTCAGTGAACCTCTGTATGGACCCAAGTTTTATTACCAGTTTCTCCACAAGGCACGTTTTGTAACAAGAGAAGCGCGACATGAGTTTGGCATGCTTCTAATATCTAGAGACATTTATTTTGCTTCATATTTAATTACATTAACGGTAGTATTTTGGATGTAAAAACGTCGTTTTGTTTGATCCGATCAAAATAATGAAACTCCGAGTTTTCCTTTTTTTTTATTAAAATAAAACAGAGTTGGAAAATACGCATGTAAGAACATGATTTCATTACTTTATGGCGCTCTTGATTTAAGAAAATTTTCTTAGTTCAAAAAACAATATAATATATTTTGCCTCATGATACAAAGTTTAATCATAAGATGGACAGATTTATAAATTTGCAATCATTTTTAAATCTCATACAATATCGATCTGAGATAGGTAAATTCATAAAACATTGTACTACACAATGCGGGTGAAAAAAATCAGCGGGACAGTCAAATTCATAGATCGAAAATAAACTGACAATGTCATGGCTAAAAAAGAAAAAGACAAACGGACAAATAATAGTACACAAGACACAACATAGAAAACTAAAGACTAAGCAACCCGAACCGTACCAAAGACTGGGGATGATCTCATGTGCTACGGAAGTGAAAGCATGTCCGGCTCCACATGTGGCACCCGTCGTCTTGCGATTTGATCATGTTGAATATTCAACCAACTGTTTTTGAGGGTCATTAAACATAGACAAGTTGTGATAGCAATGAGTTTGTAAATTATAATCGTTCATCATTATGAAGTCCGATACTGCGTCGTATTTTTATTTCAAAGTTTCTTTGTTTAGATATTTTCGTGTCGACCTATTGCTTTATCCATTTTTATTTAGAATTTGTAGATTCGAATTTGGTGAAAATACTTTGCCTACGTATCTGAGTGATTAAGTTATCAATACAATGTAAGACATGTTAAAGGAACTCGATCTCGCAAACAAATTACACATCCAGAGCAAAACAAAAATATGGAAAGGGATCTGAAATGGGTTTTGTGGATTTATTTTCATTTCTTTTATCATAGATTTCATATTCATTCATCGGGAACGGTGTGTAACATAAATCAGAACATATTGAGCAAAAAATAAAAGTGTCTTACGCAAAAAGAGAACACACGTTTACTAAATCGTCCTTGCATATCAATTCGAAAAACATAGTGCATTCAGGTATCTCTGCTATCGAGATTTATGAAACATTTATAAAATGTATAATTTTATCTTTAAAAAAGGTATTTTTTTTATGATTATCGATAAATCTAAAGCGAACAAGTATTGTTTTTTTCGATCAGGAGTAGCACGGCAAATCATATAGATCAATGTTTCCAATAACGTCAGACGCCATAACTTATGACGTAACGTCATTTCGTCTCATATTACCTTTAATAATTTTTTTTTTTTTTAATTTTTGGATTTAGACCAGGTTGTAGAACATCAGATCATATTTTTAATTAAAGACTATTCTGGATAAATATTTGAATAAATCAAAAAAGTTTTATAAAAATATGCCTGTTTTATTGATCTTAGAAAGGCATTTGATTTTGTCCTGCACCCTGCACTCTTATTAAAATTAATAAAAGCAGGGGTGGGTGGAAAGTTTTTATCCTTACCGAAATCCATGTATAGCAATATAAAGATTAGAGTTAAATTAGATGATTCTTCACTCTCAGAGGTTTTTTCATCTAGTGTTGGTGTGTTCCAGGGAGACAACCTTAGTCCAAGTCTTTTTAATGTACTTATTAATGACATAACTAAGTTATTTGATGCTTCATGTTGTCCTGTATCACTTGGATCACAGTTCATTAATAGTTTATTGTATGCAGATTAGTTACTTCTTTTATCAGAATCAGCTGAAGGGTTACAGAATTCTATGAACAATTATGAAAATTGTGGGCTTGAAATAAATTATGATAAATATAAAGTGATGATATTGAATAAAAGTGGACGAATGATATCTAGAACATTTTTAAAACGACAAGAGTATTGAGTCTGTTTATCAATATAAATATTTGGGTGTTCTATTTAGTTTGAATGGGAGTTTCAAACGTGCCCTCAATGACCTAAATTCTAGAGGTCAGAAGGCATTTTTTAAATTGACTAATATATTTAAAAATACTCCTTGTGACATTCACAATTTTACGTTTATATTTGATCATACTTTAAAACCAGTTGTACTGAATGCTTCTGAAATTTTAGGCACATTTGACACCAGAAAATGTAATAAATATAACAGTGAAAATATATTTCACCAGATTTTTAATACTGTACCAATTGAAAAGATTAATCTAAATATGTACAGATATTTGCGGAAAGTAAATAGAAAAACATGTAAACTGGCATTGTATGGTGAGCATGACCGATTTCCATTATATATTGATATTATTATGTCAATGGTTAAGTACTGGATTAGATTATATAATGATAAACCTAAAAATGCTTTACTGTCAGAAGCATTAGCTGAAAATTTTACTATGAAAGATGATAACCAACAATGTTGGCTTAGTTGTATTAAATGTATTTTGAATGAATTTAAATTGTCACACTTTTATAAGAATCCAAAATCTATTAAAAATAATTTTTTGTTAGAAATTGTCTTTTAAAGTGTAAATTTGAAAACCAGTGGTCTCAGCAATTACAAACAAGTGATAAATTTTGAACACATAGATTATTCAAGAATATTTTTAAATTTGAAAAATATTTATCTGTTGTAAGTAATGATAATGATAGAGTAAGTATGGCAAAGTTTAGAACAAGCAGTCATCAACTTCATATTGAAAATGGTAGATAAACTATACCAAAAACTCCTATAAATAACAGGATTTGTAAGAACTGTAATATAAATTTGGTTGAAGATGAGTTACATTTTTTATTAAATTGTCAAAAATTTTCTCATTTAAGGAAGGAGTTAATCTACAACTGTTTAAATAAAAACATTACTAATTCCACAAATACTGATTCTCAGTTTATGTGATTGTTAAGGAGGCTCGAGGGTATAAAAATTTCTGAAAAAATTAAACATTTGGTTTTCACTACAAATTTTATTTATTACCTTTTGTAGTTGTTACTTTATCATATGGTACAAATATCATTCAAAACAATCAATTCGCGTTGGCCCCAGATGACATTTAAAATGTAAACATCATTGAAAAAGTTCCAAATTATCTCCCTTTGGTGGAAAAATGCCTTTTTTTGGCTTTAAAATTGAAATATCTTTTTTAACTCATCGGTGACATATATTTTTTAATATAATTTCCCTATAAGCTGTACTTAAACTAAATTATTGTAAAATTTGAGCGATTTCTGTAATAAATTTCTTTTTTTATTTCGATGTTACCTATATTTCTCCTATTACTTCAACCACCTTTACAAAAATGTATGCTTCTTTCGAAGGCAGATTGTGAGAGCAAATGAACGGTGACCCCACTTTTTTATTTTATTTTTCTATTAACTATAAGATAAAGTTCATTTATAGAAAAATATAGAGAAATCCTATATAAATGATTTAGACCCGCGAACCCCCTTAAGTAATGCAGACACTGATGTATGCAAATCTTTCAGTCAGTTTAATTGAAGTCTGGAGCTGGCATGTCAGTTAACTGCTAGTAGTCTGTTGTTATTTATGTATTATTGTCATTTTGTTTATTTTCTTTGGTTACATCTTCGGAAATCAGACTCGGACTTCTCTTGAACTCAATTTTAATGTGCGTATTGTTATGCGTTTACTTTTCTACATTGGCTAGATGTATAGGGGGAGGGTTGAGATCTCACAAACATGTTTAACCCCGCAAAATTTTTTGCGCCTGTCCCAAGTCAGGAGCCTCTGGCCTTTGTTAGTCTTGTATTATTTTAATTTTAGTTTCTTGTGTACAATTTGGAAATTAGTATGACGTTCATTATCACTGAACTAGTATATATTTGTTATGGGACCAGTTGAAGGACGCCTCCGGGTGCGGGAATTTCTCGCTACATTGAAGACCTGTTGGTGACCTTCTACTGTTGTTTTTTTCTATGGTCGGGTTGTTGTCTCTTTGGCACATTCCCCATTTCCATTCTCAATTTTAAACGTATAGCTAAGTACATTAACATGTGTTTTTTGCTTAGAATAAAAGTGTGAAATGTTTGTTTGCTGCTTATAATATAAAATGATTACTTATATTTTTACACTAGAGTTACTCCCTTTGGAACACATGTACTTTGATAATTGTGTAGACTAGTATTAATTTTAGTTAAGATTATTTAAATGTTAATCTTTGTTGTATCTATGCTATTAATGATTATGTTCATAATTGAGCTTTCTTTAATAAAGTATTTCGTATTTCGTATTCCGTATTTCAATTTTACATATTACATGCTACTTTTGAAGGTATGTTTTAGAAGTTATTTTTCTGAATCAAACCTTAAATCTAAAATACAACATCAGCGAGATATCATAAATTTTAATCAACTCTTTTTCAAATTTTGAGTTTTACATAAAACCAAAAAGTTTGGTTGTTACTTTTTTAACATGTCCTTTTTTGCGTTTTGATTAGATTAATTTCTTTAAATCATATCAGCAAATATTTAGAGTTTGTAAATATCAAATTCCAAAATTCGCACAGAATTTGCAGGACATAATAATGATAGCTTTAACGGAAATATATCTTACATTGACGCCAACTGATTTTAAAAGGAGTTGAAATTAAAAACAAAGTTGAGGGAAGATTACCAATAATTCACATATCAACCAGTAAGGAAGAGTCACATAGTATTGATAAAATTACCGATAAAACGAATCTCTATGTATCTATTGACTAGTTAAAAGCATAAGCAAGGCATTGACTTATCCAATACCTTATGGAATTATAGAAAGTATGCAGGACCATAGTGTTCATTCGTGTATTTAGATACATATCTAGTAAGTTTTCGTAATAGCTTAAAAGCACAAGAGCTATCAAACTCATGTTCACTGATTTGGTTCAGATCAGATTTATAACTCAGTAAAATGTACACCTGTATTGCAGGTGTCAATCAAAGTACAATTATTATATTAAAGTACTGAACATCGAATGACGCACTCCATTTTAGTTTGTAACACGGATTTTTTTTTCAATCGACTACTGTTGACTTTAGATTGATCTTAAAATTAATGAGTTAAATTTGATAACTTCCAAGTCAATGACAATGATAATATATCAGCGATATTTTGAATTCATTTTAAAAATTTGCACAACACTGACTGCTGATAACGATATAAAATTTCAAAGTTCTGCTTCTGCTTATACTAAAGGAATCGTATCTTACACTAACGTCTAAATCATAGTTATTGTTCCTTTAACCACACAATCAATTCTATAACGATTAAGGTAATATTAGACACCACAGTGTTAAAGGAATAGCCGTAACGAATACATGTAAATTGCAATCAGCATTGTTCTATTGTAGGGTGATTTTCGGGTCAGAATCGAACTCTTAGAACACAACAAAACAGTCGGATGCCTAGCTGTAGAGTTGTCCATTTCCACACCGTGCTCTGGCTTCTTGTGTGGTGGTTAACAGAAATCAATAAATAAAATGTTAACTATTTTTTTTCTTTTGTCACTTATTATTAATTGATTGTAGAATCAATTTTGTAAAACGGCTAATCCAGTGAATACCTAGATCAAGCATCAATGTCATAAACAAGGTCATGCATTACTCATGCTGTTTATGTCTTCTTTACATTTAATCAGTTTGGTATGTGTTCAATATGGTTGCTACTTTGATTTTTGAGAGCATCACTAAAATATTACTGACAATCGGCTTTGAAGTAGATTACAGTAACATTAAGTACCGGTCCAAAGTAAGGATCCGGCAGTTCAAATGATAGTAAAATGACATTATCAGCCTTTTTGAATCGAGCGTCACTCATGAGTTGTGTTCGGTCTGGCGTACATTATTCCAAACCTGGTATCTATTATGAGATAATTCCATTCATGTAACTTCAGTTTAAAAGAGAGGGGAAAGTAAATATATTCAGCTAATAAACCGGACATAAAAAATTCAAAACGTAAATGAATTGGACCCCTGTGTTCAATAATTTGGTATTTTCTAACTTTCCAATTTGGTCAGAATCTTTTGAAATTATGCATTTGCGTTGTTATAATTGAATTATTTAACAGTATTTATATTGTATATAAATTACTTTACAAATAAGGAAAAACATAATATTTTGCACAAATAACACAAACCTGTTAACATACAGATGATTTATCATACTTGCGCCGATAAAACATCTATCAAATTCTTTTATTTAAATAAAAGAAAGTTTTTTCATACAAATTGAAAAACTATAGAGGATTTTTTGTCAGGCAATAACATATTTGCATTTGTAAAAATTTAAATAACCACTGTAACTGCATGTCTATAAAGTAATTTTTGGGAATTAATGTATGAAGTGATTACTAAAAAAAAAAAAAAACACGAGAGTACAAGATTTATATTAGGTATGGGTATTAAAAAAACAGACATAATAATGGCAAAAATAGAAATTGATGAACATATATCAAATCTCAAAGAACCATAAGAAGGTAAACAAAACAAAATATCTTTGAATGTTATATATCTCCGAAAAGAATCATGTTTGTGAAACAGCTGTACCAAAATTTGAAATAATCCATTACAAAAATTATGGTCCACATTTTATCTTATTAAAGCTACACAATTATACAAACAGTGATGAAATTGTTTTTTTGTAGGTACACCTGGATCATAAATTTAGCAAATTGACGTAACCATATTGTTTGTTCTTAATGTCCTATCTGGATGTAAATATAACATACATTGGTTTCTTTGATTGCCATTTCTATACAGTAAAAGATAGAAACTGTCGTTTATAGGACAATCCTGAAACGGCTTTTATATGATGGGTGTTTTTAAAGTAGAATTATGAGCGTTCATATGCATAAATACATCGCAGCTTTAAAATAATACGATTTATTCACACTGCACTTATCATACAGACGTTACACAGTTGACATAAAAATCAAGACACCAGGCATACACTCGGACAGTTCATACCATTCCAGCTATACTGTTCATGTGTCACCAGTTCTATTCGAATATCTCTCTCGTCTCCTGTCATTATCAGACAACGTAAACTACGGGAAACAACATTCACACTGTATTGCATAAACACGGACATATAGAAAAGGTCATAATTAGTGAGTTTGCATGTTCGGGTTATTTTATCGACATCTTCATTAACAACCGTTACTAACAGAGCCACACGGCGCACATGCATTTTCTGGGTTTTGACAGAATGACGTTCTCGTATAGAAGTTTTTCCCTGAGCTACAGTGTGTAAGTGTTGAGTTTCCATTTACACAAGTATAGTAGATATCACATCGTCCCTGATCGTTTTTGTAGTTACCGTTTGGCCGACCAGAGCAATCGATACCATATCCAAGCTGATAATTAGATGGTGGTATTTCAAAAAGGTCTTGGCACTTGCCTTGTATGGTGCCTTGTTGGATTGACAAGGATTTTCACCAACATAAATATTTCTTTCATCAAGACATTCAAAATAGACCTCGAATTGATCCGGGATATGTATATTTCTGTATATTCCGTCAGAGAATCCTACGCAGTTAGGGGTGACTGCAATGCATGCTCTGCAAGCTACGTAACATACATAACCATCCGCAAGATAGTCACCTAAATTTAAAAAAAAAGTTCAATGCTGTAAAATATAACAACTAGCATTCAACTTCTTATAACGCATGATAGTGATTTTTGTAATTTCTAACCGTTAAATCCAGTTAAAAAGGATAATTATGGTACAAAACAACAGAACTATGTTTAAATGATAGGAACATTTAACTGTTTTCATGACTTTTTTAAGTTTTTTGCTTTCACTTTATTTGATATTTTTGCATATTTATTTACATAACTTTTAACATTTCAGCACATTCAGGACTTAAAAAAAGTAAAATCACAACAATACTGAATTGACGAACTCAGAGGAAAATCTTATCGGAAAGTCCATAATCACATGGCAAAATCAAATGACAAAACACATCAAAAACGAATGAACAAGAACTGTGATATTCCTGACTTGGAACAGGCATTTTCAAATGTAGAAAAAAGTGGATTAAACCTGGTTTTATAGCGCTAAACCTCTCCCTTTAATGACAGTCTTATCAAATTACGTTATATTTACAATGATGCGTTAACTAAACAGGCATAATAAATATAACAGTCAAAATGTGGGAACATCAGTCATCATCGTGTAACAATTTTAAAAGGAAGAATTTAACAGAACACAAAAACATCTATCTACAAACACATTCATTGATTCGCGTGTCTGACGTCAGAAATTTTGTATACGTCACATATATTTGTCGTTCAATGTATATATACACAATTTTAGAATTTCACATGGTCAAAATTGGCATACAGGGTTAAAAAACCAAAAGTATGTAAGAAGTAATTTCAGACATAGACCGTTATCTAAAATAGTCCAAAAGTTTTATAGAATTTATAAGAATCAACAAATAGTTCATTCCACTACGCGATTGAATAATTTTAACGTTTGTGGTTCAACGTATTTTCTAATTCATAGCAGAAATATATCATAATGACATATAATACAACAATTTCATGCTGACGGGATCTTTTAAAGTACAGAGTCAAGTTACAAAGAAACACAAAAAGTCGCATATACAAAACACACCAGCAAGAAATGAACGATAATACAAACGCATTGACGGGATGTTAAAGTACATGCTAGAGAAGTACTTTTTGTTCGCTTCTTTACAAAAAATTCTTGGGTATATATTTTTTTTTACTGTCTCATCGAAATACACTCAATATTTCTATCTATTCATATTTACTTACATTTATTTTTGGTTTCATATCTGGATCCACATGTAACATCTGAATAATTTTGACATGACAGTGTTGTTGTTGAGAATAGTTCAGGATAATGGCATTCGTGAAGGTAGGCAAGGCTCAGAGTTGCTCGGCCTCGTATGTTCTCTTTTGGTAGGGGAGACACTGATTGACTGCAGTTATAGTAGAGTTGGCATGTATTTGGGTGTTGTATTAATGTGTTGGCGTTAGACTTGCATGTTTGGTTGACATCTAGAAAAAGGCATACGCTTGTAAATAAGTTTAAGAATTTACAACTCATTGGTCTCAAACTCCTGTTTATAAAATAATTTCAGTATAAGAATGTTCTGTAATGCTGTTATGTGAAGATGTTAATCAATCAGTAATGTTGAAGAATACCAATGAGTGTCATTTTAACATATGGAATGGTCTAACTTGTTATTATTTGGTTGGGATTAATTTTTATCTGAAAGAAGGTATCTAGCATTTCAAGATTAATTCGAAATACAACATTTATGATAAGAAATGACTAGGCTTCCAACATCACTGCAGAAAAATATAGTGTTGAAATGTGCATCTTGTGTAATTAAGTTATTATCCTTCATGAAAGACTGAGCGATAGTTTAATAATGTTTAAGTTTAAAAGTATCGATACATTTGACCATTTCTTAATTCTAAAATGACGCAAACCTATTTCACACTTCGATCCAGCGAAGCCATCGTTACAGAAACATGTATCGTTCATGCATGTTCCATCGTTCTCACAAGGTTCAGTCGAACATCGCACTAAAACAGACAAACGTTTATGTTGTATTTGAATTGTGTTATAGGTAAAACTTATTTGTTCAGTGTATGTTTACTTATTTTTACTTAAATAAAATATCTTTTTGGTGGTATTAAGCCATTTCAATTGATATTTGAGAGTGTCTTCGAAAGTTGTTATGTGACACTTCTGTCTCTCAGTTTAGGATGTAGGTTGGCACTCATACCACTTTTTTCTTTTTTTTATGAGAAATTGTTTTGTAAATGAGGTCGTTTTTAAGGGTTGGGTATACTATATACTTCCGACATTGAAATCCTAGTTTATCAAATTACAAATAATTTAATAACGTTTTACATGATCATTTTTGCTACTTTGTGTAGGACCAATATCTCATCAATTCCAGTCTTTGAAAAATCGTTATATAGTTATCAAAGGTACCAGGATTATAATTTAGTACACTAGATGCGCGTTTCGTCTTCATAATACTCACTAGTGACGCTCATATCAAAATATTTATAAAGCCAAACAAGTGCAAAATTGAAGAGCATTGAGGATCCAAAATTCAAAAAAATTGTGCCAAATACGGCCAAGGTAATCCATGCCTGGGATAAGAAAATCCTTAGTTTTTCGAAAAATTCAAAGTTTTGTAACAGGAAATTTATTAAAATGACCACATTCATTGACATTATTGATGTTCATGTCAACACCGAAATGTTGACTACTGGCCTGGTGATACCCTCGGGGACGAAACGCCCACCAGCAGTGGCATCGACACAGTGGTGTAAATAGTTATCAAAGGTACCAGGATTATAATTTAGTACGCCAGACGCACGTTTCGTCTCCAAAAGACTCATCAGTGACGCTCATATCAAAATATCTATAAAGCCAAACAAGTTCAAAGTTGAAGAGCATTGAGGATCCAAAATCCAAAAAATTGTGCCAAATACGGCTTAGGTAATCTATGCCTGGGATAGGAAAATCCTTAGGTTTTCGAAAAAAAATTGTTTTGTAACAGGAAATTTATTAAAATGGCCACATTATAGATATTAACCGAAGTGTTGACTACTGGGCTGGTGATACCCTCGGGGACGAAACGTCCACCAGCAGGAATTAAAGTTCCTTCTAAACTTCGCATAGTGTTTATTTTGATTACATTATATCTAACTTATAAAAAATACTTTGTCCACAAAGCAATATATACTGTTATTTATTATTATTGAACACAGTAAAAAGGATATGTTATATAGTTAAAAGCGAAAACAATTTCTTTCGCGCGCAAAACATGCCTTTAAATTTGTAGAAAAGAAAAAAAGCGAGTTTGCAATAATTTTGATCATGGACATTTACGTCGTTTGAAGAAGAAAATACTAGTACCTTTACAAGAACCAGCTTCTCTGGAACAAGGCTGATTATCAATTGTTTCATTGTGTCTGCAAATCACGGTCTTATTCGTCTGTTGTCCTACCTCTGTATCGTTGTCACATGTGGTAATGCATAGTGCGGTGTCTTTTTCATTTGAAAAAAAAAATTAATATTTAATAGCAGAAATTCTTAAAAGCAATATGTATAAATCATATGTTATCCTTACACATAAACTTGACTTATACTAGTTTAAATTTCCTAACTCACTAAAATACTATTGTGACTCCAGATGATTTAACTCCAATTTGCTAGCCTTAAATTTACAGTACACGCGGGTTTTTTTTTGTATACAAATACTGGTAATGCATGCATGAAAGGAACCATGTCGTCTAAAAGGTTATTAGTTTTATTATGGAAGAGATAACAGTGTTTTACATAGATATAGGAAGATGTGGTGTGAGTGCCAATGAGACAACTCTCCATACAAATAACAATTTATAAAGTAAACCATTATAGGTTAAAGTACGGCCTTCAACACGGAGCCTTGGCTCACACCGAACAACAAGCTATAAAGGGCCCCAAAATTACTAGTGTAAAACCATTCAAACGGGAAAACCAACGGTCTAATCTATATAAACAAAACGAGAAACGAGAAACACGTATATATTACATAAACAAACGACAACTACTGTACATCAGATTCCTGACTTAGGACAGGTGCAAACATTTGTACATTTAAGCTAAGTCGTTTTATTTTCTTTATAACTTTAATGAAAACCTAGAGCTCTATTTGTCTCCACATTTCTTTTTAATAGTTACTATCAATGTATACTGATATTTTTGTAATCTATTTCTTTACTTTGTAAATATAGAAAACACTTAACATGCTTAATAGGATGAAAAGCAACTACTTAAAATACTGGACTGTACAGAAGAACAGACAATTGATCGTCATCCTTTTGAACAAATATTTCTTAAAAAAGGAACAGTTAAGTATGATACATGGTTAAGAACTTTTTACAGACATACTTTTGTAATTGACTGTCCCTCTGGTATATTTCGTCCTTCTTTTGTCTGAGTAAAAAAAAAGAATTCTACTTTTAGAAACACAATTGTCATTGTTCCTTTAGAGATAAAATTTCGAAAATATTTAAACATACAAGCAGGACAAATATGCATATACTAACACTTGTTGTTTCTTTCCATCAATTGTTTTGTGGGAAAGAAAGTGGCAACTGCTGTTACGGATGCTGTGATTGTGATGCAAAATAGTATAAGAAATAGTTGCCTCAGTTGAGCTTGTTTCTTTTGATGAACTTGATTGTCTAACTGTTTTGAACCGGCTTCAGGATTTGATGTCAAAACTATATAATCATGATTTGAAGAGTTTCTTTCCGTTGATAGCTGTTCATAAATGGATTTGTCGACATTTTCTCCACATTCTGCATATTCTACGGTATTATCCACATCTGTTGGACGTGGATCAATGATGGTATTAATGTAGCCGCTTTGCTGCATTGCAATTAGCAGTATAGTTGAGTCGCACAAATAAAAAACTATAACAAAAAATAATCTGACAATAGCAGTAATTTTTCATCATGTTATCCTTACTTGTCTTATCTAAAATCACTTGTTGTCCTTATTTCTCCAGAGAGAGAGAGAAACTAGTGTCTTAAAGAAATAAAAAAGTTCTTTGCCATGTAAAAATCACCAGCTTCTTGTAAATGTGTTTTTAGTTTGTAACAAAAAGGGCTGTGCCATCTTGGCAGAATTGATTGCATTTTAATATCCTTTAAAATATTGTAAAAGATAAACACACATATTGTATAACATACATTGTATATCCATATCATCATTTAATACGTATAAATTGAATTGTTCAATTGTTGTTTTGCGTTTTTTGTGTATTTGTTTAATTGAGGTAATTTCATAATTTTCAAATATTTCTACACCAAAGGCAATCAACGGCAAAAAAAAAACGAAAAAGTTTAATGTAATAAAGATATAACAAAGACATAATTCGAAAACTAAAAGAAATATTTGTCGTAAGTTTTGCTTCTTGCTATGTTTTGGTATAGACTAAGTTATTAAAGCCAGCAAATACGAATATCTCATAAAACTAGTAAATACACGGAGTAATAAATAAATACGGCCGTCAAATCTGTTGTCTGTTCTCTCTCATCATTGGTAGCGTGAATAAATAGTCAATAAAAAAATGATACTTTTATTAAACTTCTAGACCAGCAGATATATTTCAATACAAGTACAATATTCCAACAATAATATATAATTTACATACGGAGCGGAGCTACTTATATAATAGTCTTGCTTGTATTTTCGTACGGACCAAACGGGATTATCTTAAATATTACAATGAAAATATAAATAAAATGCAAGGCATACAGCTATCTGCGCAGCTTCTAACCTCTAAATTATAACCCTTACTTGTAGTATAAAATGCGAGGCATACAGCTAATGCGCTGTTTCTTACCTCTAGGAACCCCCGGGATGATATAAAAAAAGAGGTGGTATGATTGCCAATGAGACAACTATCCACAAAGGACCAAAATGACACAGACATTAACAACTATAGATCACCGTACGGCATTCGACAATGAGCAAAGTCCATACCACATAGTCAGCTATAATAGGCCCCTATAAGACAATGTAAAACAATTCAAACGAGAAAACTAACGGCCTTATTTATATAAAAAAAAAATGAACAAAAAACAAATATGTAACATATAAACAAACGACAACCACTGAATTACAGGCTCCTGAAAAGTAAGGGTTATAATTTAGAGGTTAGAAGCAGCGCAGATAGCTGTCTGCCTTGCATTTTATTTATATTGTCATTGTAATATTTAAGATAATCCCGTTTGGTCCGCACGAAAATACAAGCAAGACTATTATTTCAGTAGATCCGCTTCGTATGTAAATTATATATTATTGTTGGAATATTGTACTTGTATTGAAATATATCTGCTGGTCTAGAAGTTTAATAAAAGTATCATTTTTTCTGTTGACTATTTATTCACGCTACCAATGATGAGAGAGAACAGACAACAGATTTGACGGCCGTATTTATTTATTACCCCGTGTATTTACTAGTTTTATGAGATATTCGTATTTGCTGGCTTTAATAACTATACCAAAACATAGCAAGAAGCAGAAATGAGCCTTGTTGCAAGCCAAATGTAAACACAGCAAAGACTGACGAACGTGACGTTGCACTGGTATTTATTTCAAATTACCTGAAGTAAATATTCTAAGCAGGAAGAAAAACATAACAAAAAACGCTTACATAAAATATACGAGTCCTCGACTCAAAATGCTTATAATAATAAAATCTCATGAATAAACAAATCTAGACATACTAATTCTTCCAGTTAAGAACTCTTTAATGAACACTTTTGGGTTCATGCTTAAAAGATTGACCGTTTTTTAACGTTCTGAACAATACATGACAAAGTTATGCCATATATGACGTTATCAATACAGCGAATAGCATACGTTAATTACTCATTCAATATAATAAATACTAGAAATAACTCACAACTCATATAAACTCTCATAATACAATAATAACAATAGTTCTTTGCTTGGAAATAACCAATATACACATTTACAACAATATTAATAAAAGTTATTGCACAATTTAAAATATATAGGTCAAACCTGTTAAATAAAACATGTGAGTTATGTACTCAGTAGTATATTCATATGTGTGTTATGCTGATCATTTTTTTTAGAGGTTCAGTCTGACAGCCAGGTGTTCACGGATTTGTTTTAGTTCTAAATCATCTGTTTTAAAAATAGTATTGTCAACCTATTTTTTCGAAGAATTTGGCATTATGTAAGTGAGAGAAACTGAAAAAATAGTCGACTCGGATTCATACTATTTCGTTAGAATTGCATATATGTAAATATTTGGACACACGTGAAGATATGCTCGTCCTATAGAAAATGTCGTAGTTTTCATCATCAGTTATCTTAGAAAAAAATCTAATTTTTAGAATTTATCCGCACATGAAGTTATAAAATGACATTACAATTATGGTATAAGGTTTACGAATAACCTTGTGAAAGCATGGTGATAAATGTTGAAAATCAAACTGAATTATAATTTTAGGATTGATATTTCACTTTCAGTTAAGTGTAAGATACCAACGGAGCATTAAATGCATAAAACAAAAACAAACTGACAACGCCATGGCAAAAAAGTGAATTAATCCAAACAAACACAACAGTATACACCACCTAGAAAACTAAAGACTGAACAATATGTAAAAAATTCCTGCTCCTTGTATGGTCCTGTTGATGATGTAAAGACAAACCATAACAGAAAACCAACTGTTGATGGTCTTCGTAAAATTTTAGAAATGATAATTTCCCTATAGGAGTCGTGTGCAATATTTTCATGTTTATGTTTCACGTCTGTTTGTTTTGTTCACACATCGTTGTCAATGTAATGGAATTTTATCCGACTGTCATACTGGTGAGTGGTTTAGCTAGCAATGTTCTACAAAAAGAAGTACCAAGTCAGGAATATGACAGTTGTTATCCATTCATTTGATATCTTTGAGCTTTTTATTTTGCCATTTGAATAGGGAATTTGCGTTTTCCTCGGCGTTCAGTCTTTTTGTGATTTTACCTTTTAAGACCCAATTTTCTTAATTTTAAATGATGATGAAATTATGACCAAATAAAAGTTTCAACTAAATACTTACATTCGTATAACATATTCTATTGTCCTTAAAATAAAGTTAGTCTGGCTACTTTTTTTCTGGCAATTAAAAGAATAGTGAAAAGATGTTCGTTTTTTGTTCTAATTGTCAATGATTTTGTTGCATACATATTTGAACGTTCACAAAACTGTTATCTGATCAACATCGTGTCATAGCTCTTGCTTCTATTGTTTGAAGTGTATATAAAATGTAAAATGAGATATAAAGTACATTTAAACTACTGTGTGAATGAGGAAGAACATCCACAACTGAATATAAACAATGTACACGGATCACCACTCATGCATCTTTCATTTGATACCTTAATTCAAAAATATATGCTACAAAGTTTAAGATTTACTCTTTATCGTAGGAACTATTTTCTTTTAAATTTGTTCTTCTTACCAGTATGATTTTTTTTTCTGACCGGGCCCGATTAGGTGATGTTACATCATACAAAGTATATCAAAATTTGTTTCGCTAAGAACTCTGCTCAAGCCGGTGCTAGGGGCCGGCAATAAAGTGAGAGTTTTTTCCTCCATACTGTACACCTCACTTTAATTTTTAGATGAAGAACAGTAATAAAAGTGATGTTCCTTTGCTTTTTGTTTGCTTTTTATTCCTGTGCATGATCTGATTTTGTGTTATATCTTTTGTTTTCTTATATAATGAAGGCAAAAATAAAAAACCTATGCACTCATCAAAAAAATGTACTTTATAAACGGTAAGATCAACTGCCTGTGTAATTATTGTACGCAAAGGTTTAAACTTAAACATTTTATTTTATGTTGTACTGTCAACTGAGTATGTATGAGACAAAGTCAATAATACAAATATTTTTATAATATATTAATTTTCATTAAAATGTTATTCGGCACTACATGTTGCTGAAATACACTTTTAAAAATATGATTTGTAAGATTTCTAATGAGATACATATGCATTAAAATACGTAGATATGAACAAGTATAGGTCACTGCACGACGAAATTTGTAATTTTTTTTCTGATCACGATGTTAAGAAGTGGTTAAAATGTAAAACGTATTGTGCCACTGTCATACGTTTGAGGCAACATTAGTTAACATTAGTTAACGTAGTGGTGAAGCCTCATAAATGCCTTTAAAAGATACAAATGAAAGATAAAAAAAACTGTGAGAATTTCATGAAATTCAAAATGATTCCAATCGACGTTTTATTCTTTTATTCTAAACACAATTAAATAAATGATTATAACAGACTCGTACAAAGTAATAACATCTTCTGTTTGACGTGGCAGTGGAATTGTTGGAATATTTTACTATGTACACTACGCGCCCACGGTGGGTGTGTGCATTGGGTGCACATTTCGGTCCACGCCCGCCCACGTGTCCACTTGTCCACGGTATGTCGTGTGCATTGGATGGACATCTGTGGTCCACGCCCACCGACCGGTCCACGGTATAGCGTGGAATCCACGCCCACTGCTGTCCACGGGAGATCGGGTGGGCGGGGTCGATCCGTGAACGTTATATAACGGTACATTAGTTGCCATATGTTTATTTACCAACCGTGCAAGAGCTGTATAGCCAGTCAAGGTCGTTAAAAACTTCCATTTGTTGTATATGTTTATTGATTTGTAAATGTATTGATATGCACTTGTAACACTTTGTACATGGAGTAATTTATCCTATAATAAAACGTTGTGAAATTTTTGCATTGTTTTGTACGTGAATTTAGAAGCCTTAGGTTATTTTTTTGTTTAGAGATCAGTTTGTATTGATTTGACACCAATGAGTAAAATTAAATTGAAATTATGTGAATTTGCCATTTTAAAATTGTTGTCGTAAATACTGATTGCCGTGTAGATACAATAAACCAAGAAGACACCTGATTTATTTGAATAGAATAACATGTGCTCTTATATATAAACCATATTTGTTTAATCTTAAATATATGCTCCTGTTGTCACTTACAACTGATTCAACCCGAACATATTTGAATATAAAAAGTCATGGAAAAACCTTGTTAATTCCCGAAAAAAAATATTGCTTATTATATAAAAAATTGTGCCGTGAATTTTTTTTTTCGACCTCATTTCGTTATTTCCAGAAGGACAAATAAAAATACTATGAACTTTAAGGAATACAAAAATAAAAGAAAAGATCACTGACGGACGCTTATATATGTACCAGTGTGAAAATCAAATTCTCGTTAAAACATCAGTTGTCAATTATCTTCACTATCTTTTCTCATGTAATTGACAGGTAATAAATCACACAATATATTAGGGTTGTTTGTACATGCAGTCATTGAGCTGTGATTCGATCATCAGATATAGTAATAGAAGATTTTGTGATTTCAATTGCGATGTTAGAATTCGATTAGATTGTCTAATGTCTGTTTACCGCTCTTCAATGAATTTAATTGAAACATAACTTAATATTGGTATCATTGATTGACTGTAGCTTTTTTAACGTCCAGTAGCAAATATTTTATACGGGTACAAGTTTAATTTACAACTTTATTTCAAAATAACGCAAACAGGTTAAAATGTAAACTTTATAGATTTGTACTTTGTAAAGTTAATATCAATAATATATTAGTACATAGATAATTGACCAAAATGGACCTTACTTTCGCAACTCCCTGTATTGCTTTATTCAGTCAGCCACACCACTAGACAAAATGTCTTCTTTATTCAATTTAGATTTAGAGTCAAGTTTATTAAAATTATGATGATTAGTTTCAACTTCATTTAACATATATTTCTAGTATTACTGCTGGTTTGCTGATGAAGGATTTAAGTGTTCCTCATCATCTATTTTGCGTGTTTTACACGCTCTATTTTCTCTTAGTTTTTTTTTCTTAAATAAGCCTATTTCAATTTTTCAAGGTGCATGTTTGGTCATTTATACGTAATTTTATTAAAAGCTGACGATTATTGTTTTTAATTGGGGTTTGAATTGTGCAACTAGTTTTCCAAATTTTTTTTGGGTTCCTGATGGACTGTTTTCCAGTGCAGAATTTATTATACATATTCAGGACGAATACTCAACAATAATAGATACATGTAGTTAACCTTGCACCAACATTTCAGCTATATTAATAATTCTACAATGTCCACACAAATGGGGTTATTGCAATGGTTGTCGACGAAGAATGGCACTTATAATGTTTACAAAAAGTTAAATATACCTATTTAAATAAAGATGATTTTGATTTTTTGGTTTTATTTCTTTTGTGAGAAAACATGACATTAGCATGATTCGTTTTATTATAGTATGTACAGCATGCCTAGCACTTTTCTTCATACATGTATTATAATGCATCTTGTCAGCATCATTTTGTTAATTTTGTGTATGTGACCAATCTCGAGGAGGTAAAATTGTATGCATATAGAGAAACTAATCTGCGGAAAGCAAGGCACAAACATAAACAAAATAAGATTTGTTTACTCAAAGTCACAGAATATTTCAAATTGCTGTTAATTTGACACAATTATGTTATCATTGTTGAAGGCCGTATACATGTAATATGACTGTGAACTATTTAAAATAATGCCACATCTCCTTATTTCGGAGCTGATGGATTGATGTCTGATTTGTCTCCTTTTTATATCTAAATTTCGTATACATATGTATATACGGTCACAAATTTGATAGGACAAAAAGTCACAGGACAAAAAGTCACAAATAATTTGTTGACAATTGATTGAATATACGAGAGAAATATCTTGAAATATTTTCTTTTTGTAACATATATTTATTTCTAAGTTTAAGCAATTGTTCATAAGCCTTGATAAATGAAAATTTATTAAAGTTAATCATTCAAAGGACATATTTCTTGGCAGAATGAAGCCATTTAGGTAGTTAGCCACTGTGACATTTTGTTTTCATAACAATTATTTGATCATAATTGATATTTATTGAACACATTTTGAATTACAAAGTTGCTTCATATAAAATAGTTCAAGAAAAAACAAAAAAAATATTTAAAAAAATTAGTGTAGTCTTGTTCAAAGAAAAATAATCTCAAAACTGAATTGTGACTTTTTGTCCTGTGACTTTTTGTCCGTGACTTTTTGTCTGTGACTTTTTGTCCTGTGACTTTCTGTCCTACATTCGTATATACATATTAAACGTAGTTTCGTAACCATCTAAAGCCATGTCAAAAGAAATCTGCATAGCAAGATCGTGGTTTATTTAAACACGTGAATGACAGAGTATGCATAGGCTTTAAAATCCATACAGATCTATCGTGTAAAATCGTGGACGTCAGCATAGTTTGATCATATTATAATAAGAATATTATGACACAGGCCGTTTAAGGTCTAGAGCTTAATTTCATATATATAATTAATTTCAAGTCCTGTATGTAAAAACATGAGAACACAAGCTTCAAAATCCTATACAAATATGATACGTGTATTGGAATTCTTTACATTTGAGAAAAGAAGACCGTTACTTTGTCTTCCTCCTGTTTAATTTTCTATATCAATAGTTTCATCTTTATTAAAATTATCAATTGCTAATTACATGTACATGTATGTGTCTGCTTAAGTGAATTCTGTAATTCATTTCAACTAGAATCCCCCAATTCAAAAAAAAAATTCTCAAAATAAATTTTAAATGTTTCAATTATATATGAACATTTTTAATTATAAAAAATCCGTAATCAAATGTATGAATTGGATCTTATAAAATCTTACATTCTTTATTATATCAAATTCATATTTTTCAACTAAAGTCAATATCATTTATTTTAAGAATACTACTTTTTTCGGTTGGATTTTTTTCTATATATGCATACTGCTCTATATCTCTTTTTTATTTGTACATATATTCAATTAATCCAAATTGAATGCAGACAGGTGCTGTTCCCACCGAAACAAAAAGCCATATTGTTTTGCATTTGACAGCGACGGTATACCCCAATTATCATATCATCACACTGACAGGGACCTTCAAATAAGCAAGCTTTTTAAAAATAGTAATCCTTTTAAAAAGTTTTGTTTTATTTTATCTCCGGATGGAACTGTCATATCATTTATGACAACCTGTGTGCTTTATAAGATCAATAATTCTATTTGAATTATCATTGTTAAAAATGTCCGTGTTACCAAGATCTCGTGTCCTCAGCCTTACGACCAAAGCACCAACACACTACCTTGTGAAATATATAGTATGCAACACTTACCAAGTCAGAAGCAGAAGTTTCTTCAAGAGGGATGATAAGGTATGTACAATTTTTGCTTATATTATATTAACATATTATTTTATTATAGGCAGTGTCTGCGCGTACCGACATGCGGGTACGCGTAGCCGAATTGATTTCCGTAGGCTTCGCGTACCCGCAACCTATTTTATAGTAAACTGTCGGTTAATTCAGTTTATATAGTGGCAAATAATATGTTTTAATCTGTATTAATGTATTAGTAAGAAAAATAGAAATTAAATGTAAATGCTCGTGAAAAGAATAAGATCATACTGAATAAATTAAATTATACTGAATACATGTAAATAAAATTCGAAACAGAAACAAACATTTTAAAATATCTAAAACGATTAAAAATAAATTTTAAGTGTGACACAATTTAAAGCAATACGATAAAAATTCAAACTCATGAAATCCATTTGATAATTATATATTCATTCCGAACGCGGGATTAATTGCTTGCTAATTCCGTTTCAGGTCTTCATATTTAAAATTTAAAATGAAAATTAAGTCACGGTTATATATGATGATAATTTATTTGAATAAATAATTTGTTATATATATGCATAGTTAATCTATAATTATAGTTAATATTTAAAGAAAAATATTCAAAAAAATATTCTACGAAAGCGTATTAGGGACGTAGTAAAAATGAAATCGGATTACTGATTGTTTTTAAAGTCGAAATGTTGACATCTCATATCTTAAAATCTCTGTGAATTATATTTTTGTTTCACTTATTGTGATAATTTACCGGTTTAATACACAATCTTATCTCCATCCGATAAATATATGAATATTAGGCGGTTACGCGTACCCTACGAAGTCCTGCATGACGCAGACACTGCCTTTATTATAAGCTTGTTTCATTTCATTTCATTTCGTTTCATTTTCTTAAAAGAAATGATAGTTTTCGCGATTGTTTTAGCCTGGGTAAAAGAAAAACACTAAAAAGCGATAAAAATTTATTTCAAGCTTAAATTGTATAATAAGAACATTTGAACTTCTGGAAATGTTTGCAAAAGTTTGTTTTTTTTAACGTAATTTTAAAAATCTAAAATATGTCCCTAGACATTTTGAGTTTGTCATAACCAGGCGCGGTGTTCTCGGAAGTACCCTTTCGTTTGAAGACACACTATAAGACCGATTTTGGGATGGACTTTAGATCATTTTAGAGCACAAATAAGTTTGAGTGTTCTAATCATATCTTACATTTTTTTTAATTGTATGAATTGTATATACTTCAGAGTAAAACAGACAAAAGAATAACACGGATATCATGTTAGCCTTTAGAGTTAGTCATGCAAAATTTGTAATCCTCACAACTGAAATCTTTGTAATTATGTAAAGGGATTTTTTTTAACGTACTCTGTATATTAAAATATGTACTTGAATGCAATAAAATCAAATGGAGATAAGGTTTTTACGTCAATGAGACAAAAACAAAGCGACACAAATTAAACAAAAGAAAGATATGCATCCCCAATTGCAATTATATACCGGCATTTCATTAAGAAACTCGATAAGTTGACATCTATAGTTTTCTTTCATTGCTTTTTTTTTTTTATAGAGAAACATAATTTTCTAAATACACATTGCAACTATATTAAATTTAACCACGTCCCACCTTGAAAACCATTATTGGTCCCTTTAACGAGACAGCAACCAAACGACATAATTAAACTATAGATATATACAGTCCCAATTATTCCTCCGGTATACAATAAAGATACTCGAAATGTGTAAGAATATTTCAGGTTGATATCAGAGAATTGTTTAATATCTTTTGATATTTTAAAGAGAATTTTCTTTTTTTTTTTTGGTATTGAAATTAAAACAATTGATTAAACGAAGTGAATATCTGTACTTTGGAAATCTTTAAATTTGTAAGAATATTTAAATTTGATATTTTGTTTCTCACTGGGGTAATATTTTAGAGAATCGTTTTTTTGTATGGAAATTAAAACATTTGATATAACGAAGTCAATATCAGTACTTGGCAAATCCGTATTTTGCTTTAAAAAAAAACATAGTTTAAAATCAAACATTGTAACTGTTGACTTTAACCACGGATTTGTTTAGATTAATATATAAATCCTTGATTTAACCAAGTCCGACTTTTGAAATTCAAGACCATACGACGTATTCATGTGATAATTCATTTCGAATTAGAATTTTTTTTTATCAAAATGTATCCGTTAATGTTTTATGTGAATATAAGGGAGATGTGGTTTATACGTACACAAGACAGCAACCAAACGACATAATTAAACATAAGATATACAGTTCTAGTATAAGACACGTAACTTTGTAATATATTTAAATAAGTTAATATGTTTTTGTAAATATCAGATTATCACAACTTTTTTTAAGGTAAAATCCGTATTTTAAAAATGTTTATTAGCAAAACAGATTGAAACTAACTAGTGTAACAGTTAAGTACACATGACTGTGTAATCATGTCTGACCTTGAACGACCGTTTGTATATACATGTAACTAGTTTGATACGCTCAACTTGTCAATTAGCGCTTTTACGACATTCCTTGTCTTAGCAGGTTGAAATTTCTATGCATACATACAAATAGGAAGTTTTATATTAAAATTTGTCGTTGAATATAACATATGAAAATAAAGAAGATGTGGTTTATTCGTCAATGAGACAGCAACCAAACGACACATATGTATAATGAATTAAACAAAGGTATGAATTATACAAAGGTAATCATACAGTACAAATCACAATAATTCAACATGTATTTCATAAAGAAACTCTTAACTCTGTAAAGGAAGATTTAGAAAGTACTTTTTGGAGAAAAAATGGCTAACCTCGTTAATAAATGAAAGGAAAATTGTACAGAAATTAGATATCTTTTTCTTTTCGTGTATTTAAGTTTGTGAATTGAAAAAATAAAATCCAATTTCTCCAATCTCCTTTACATACAAAAAAGCGATTCCCTTTAATAGGAATAGGAATTTTCTATTTCAATTCATTTGTCTTTAAACAGAGCGGCGTAAAGCAACCAACAATCAATCAATCTTTAAACAGACACTCTTTAATTAAACTCCAAATCTGATTGGTCAAACATAATCTGTGGGCGGTCTTCCCGTTATCATATCTTTGGTCATGTACACCGCCCAGAATTCACGGATAGAGTTGATCAGGGGCCTGTTTATCGAAACTGCCCTAAGTTCCGTCCTAAGAATTTCTTAGGACAGAATTTAGGATAAAGTTAGGACCGACTTACGACACGTCTCAGCATGCACATCGAAGCTATCTTAGGAATATCTTAGCTAGGACCTCATAACCGATGTCCTATAAGTATTGGCGGAAAAGAAAATACAAATTAGATATGAAAAATACAATATGATATCATATTTTATCAATAATTTTGTTTTTTTCAAATATAGTTAATTAGAAACAAATTATTAGTGTTACATTAAAGATAATAAATGATTATTGTATAATATTTGTACATTTAAACTGTATAAAACAAAACATAAGACAAAAATAATAATTACGTATTATATAAAAATTTAACAAACTAATTGTAAACTAGATATATAATCGGTAAAAATCGTTACATGTTTTTGAGTGAGTTGAATTCGAAGTGTCAAGGTTTCAATATTTAACAGTCCAAAGACAAATCTCGTGCATTTTTCATGTAAATCCGTAGTATTTCAACTATTTTACTACTGGTAAAAACAACAATACGTGTGAAAATGACCAAAAGGCGAAATTGAATATATCCTAAAGTTAGGACCATCCTAAGACCATCTTAAGACACCTAAATTGGTATCCTAAAGTTAGGACAATTCCTAGGATTTTCCTTAGTTGAGACATGTTTGATAAACCCACTTAGGACTAAGATGTGTCCTAAGTTAGTCTTAGGACACGTCCTAATCCTAAGAGAGCTTCGATAAACAGGCCCCTGGGCTTCTTTTGTAAACAAGGTCTTTTTGGCTAGGTATCTTTTCAGTTGGCTCCACACCATTTCAATGGGGTTAACATCTGCACTTTCTGTAGAAAATAAACATAGAGGTTAATTTTACAATAAACAATTAAAATTGAATATGACAATGTAACCCACACGAGACATTGTACAGCATATAATGTGATAAAAATCATAAAAGACACTCTGTACTTTGACTTTTAATTGTTTACTTTTACAAATTTTGAATTGGATGGAAATTTGTCTCATTAGCACTCATACCACATCTTCTTATATCTAACTACGAAAATACCATCAATAATAAAATTCATTATTAGTACTAGTACTAGAAAAATTATCGAACTGTCACAACATTAACGGTACCCTTCATATCAAATTACCATTATCTAATCAAAAAAGTTTATAATGAGACACACTTACCTGAAGGCCAGTCGTTCCACCAGTTGATGCCATTTACAGCCATGAAGTCTTTAGAAACCCTGGACCGGTGTTTGGGGTCGTTGTCCATCTGGAAACGATGATGATCCGCAAACTTTCTGTTGATGAATGGCAGAGCTTCATCTTTGAGGATGGCGTTCGTAAAAAACTCCTGTCATGATACCGTCAAATATGAGAATCGGAGTAGCTCCTCTCTTGCTGATGCCAGCCCATAGATGTACTTTCAATGGATGCTTTGGCTTAGGAATTGACGGTCGGTTAGCTGTTATTTTTCGGTAAAATGTCACTTTGTTGTTGTGCAACTGTGCGGAACACTCGTCCGTAAATATGATGTCTTCAAATTGGTCGTCTGCTGCAATGAGAGTCTTGCAGAAGTTGACCCTCTTCTCTTTGTTAACATGTCGAACCATTTGAGCATACCTTGGCTTTGTGTTGGTATAGCCAGCATGAAATATTGCTCTTTTCGTTGTTGTAAGACTGATCTTCGACCCTCTCTGTTTCAAAAATCGGTAAAGTTGTCGGCTGGTCGTTCATAGTTTTTTGGTTTTTTGGCTAATGTCTTACTGACGAGGCGTACATCTGCTCTTGAAAGCTTGTTGAACTTTTCCCACTTGGTCGGTGATAAATTTGTATCAAACTTGCCATTTCGAAATTTGCTGCACCCAATAGCTAACAACCTGTTTGCTAAGGGACACACCCTGTGACTCTAATGACACCTTAATCTCTGTGTTGCTGTAGGACTTTTTATACAGCCTTATATAGGCTAGTATGTCTCATCGTGTATATATTCGTAAATTTAAGTTAATAGTTGATGTTGTGGAGTCTTACGTTGTCTGCTCTATTAGAACACTGATTAAGATTTTAGTTTATATACTCATGTATTATTATTTTGAATTTCTTTCATTTCGTCGAATGATATACACCTTCTTGTTTCATGATATATAATAAATCGTATATCAACCTTTCATGTGTGAAAGCGTGCCCTATATTTATGGCTTTGTATATCACTAGGTGTGAAAGTATGCCCTACTTTTATGGCTTTGTATATCACTAGGTGTGAAAGTGTGCCCTACTTTTATTGTTTTGTTTATCACAAGGTGTGAAAACACTATCTAATTAAAAGATTCCAAATTAACCACGTGTATTACTTGAAATCGTGTCCTTTGATGGTGGTTTTGTATATGTGACAATGTGTAAACAAAAACAACTAACACTAGATCAATGGGACATCAAATAATAAATACATTTTCACATAATTTTCTGTTTTAAGTTGTATTTTTCATAACACTGGGTTTTGAGAGATTTTCCTCCGAATGCAACTGTATGATTTAGTTGAAAATACAAAACAAAACAAAACGTGTCATAAATCTATGAAAACGTTATACTATTGGAGTCTTCCTCCTATTCCCACTTTTTCAAAATACTATTAATTCTATTCCCACTTGCAAATAACAATAGATATTTTGAGAAATAATTTGTTTTTATAACAATCAAGGTTAAGTAGAATTTCACCTAAGATATACCTGTATTTTTTTAAAGCATAGCATTATGGTACACTGTTTAGTATACTTGTTTATTTGTAATATGTTTCTATTTTCATCAAAGAAATACTTAAAAATAAAGAAAAAATGTGATAAATATATTGGAGTTGAATTTAATTTTAACTTTTTGAATTTGTACTTAAAAATAAAGAAAAAAATATGATAAATTAATTGGAGTTAGATTTCATTTTGAAATTTTTGAATTTGTACTTAAAAATTAAGAAAAATTATGATAAAATGATTGGGGTCAGATTTATTTTGAAATTTTTGAATTTGGAACAGCTATCATGGCTATTTTTCAAACCGATTATCATTATTACATTTTAATCAATTTTACCCTCGTATTTAAGTTTTCAACTCAAATGTATGTTTATTTCTTATGCAGCAAACATACTACAATCTGATTGGTTAATACATGTAACCTATGTGTAAATAACATCCGCCCTTGTTCACCCCGGGATCTATAAAATTTTGTTAAAAAAAAATTAACATTGACAAAATTGCAAAACTAAGGATTTGTATAATTATTCAAATCTTTGGCAAAACAAACCACGGTGGGTATGGTTGTCCTGCGAGAGAACGTTCTGTGCTGGTGATTCGGTCCTGACGGGTGCTGGTGATCAATGAAAAAATGTAAACAAAGACGAAAATGATGATTTTTGACGTTTTCACTCAAAAAAAATGGAAGAAAACAGTTGAGATTTTTCAGTTTTGTTTCTAATGGCTTCATATGTAAACCATTAAAAAGTTGACCCTCTAAACTGTTTCAGTAAGCGTAACACAAAAATGCTCATTTTCAGAAAACTAGAACTGAAAAAATAAAACAATAATGCTCATAGAGTCCGCTTTCTATACCGCAATCCATACGACAAAACTATTTTGTGAAAAAACATTGCAATTTATTAAAATTTAGCATTTTCTCAATTTATTCATGTCCTGATACTGTGCTGGTGGGTCCTGTCATTGTGTTGGTGGGTCCTGATACGGCGCTGGTGATTTTGGATAAGAAGTTGGTCATATTTGAAACAAATGTTACAAAATCAATAAAATTGGGCAGATAATTGTTGTCTATAGGATCTATGACTCCTATTTGAGCTCTTGTGCATCCATTTGGCTGTTTAATATGTGTTTTCAAATGATCGTAACTTGTATTACATAATTACATAAAAGGGCAACATCTTTCGTCCAATATCAGATAACAATATATAGTATCTAAAATAAGAATAGTTTTATTAAGATATTAAATGCCCCTTACATTGATGCTTCAACAATGATCAGAGCATATGCCGCATAGACATGTTTGTTAGCGCTCCGCATATATTTATAGAAGAGCTGTAAATTCTAAAAAAAAATTCTTGTTGTCGTAGATGGTTAAAATGAATCCTCAACAAAATCTCAATAACTTTGTTGGAACGAATAAAGGCTTTAAATCAAATTTTCGTGGACTTTTTAGCTTCCACCCTGACGAGGCATGTTAGCTGTTCGTATGCTGTTGCACCTGACACACGGAAACTTTCACATTTCCATCTTCTTTTCTGAAATATTTTTCCCAGCTCATACTTGACAGGATTGTTATCCTAGTAAAAGGTGTAACCAATGAATTGAACACAAGTTAAAAATTCCACAATACTATATAATTCATTTTATGTGTCAATTTGTTCGAAAAAAGTCGAAAAGAAGAGAGTTTTTTAATGTCATGATTATCTGTCGCTTTCCAGATCTATGCTTAGCATTTATTTCGGATGACATGGACTCCTCACCCTGGTGACCCTGTTGCCTTTCATAGCTTTATCCGTATACATATATTAATAGATAAACAAAAGGCTGCAACTGGTATTTTTGCATTTAAAATGATTCGTTGTAACGAGAATATTTGTGGTGAATGGAAACTGTGAGGGTCAAAATCTTAAATTGCTTATAAATGTTGCTGGACCCAGTTTCGTTATCTGATCTGAATTTTCTGAAATGTGCAAGGTAGATAGACATTGGCCTTTTGATTTTTTTTACTCGGTAGGTTTTGCCCTAATTGCTTGAACTTTTGCAATATTAAAGCCGATTTCAATGAGTGTGTAGACAAAGGGAATATCTTTGGTTATCTTGCTTGCTGAACAGAAAAGTCATTGTTAGGTTATGTAAACTTTACGAGTAGACTAGTCCGACAAAGGACACATCTTTCTGTATGTAGGACCAGGCTACTTCGAAAGGAGGGTAGTATACCTTACCTAACAATGAATTCACGGTTTAGCTAACAAGCAAGCTAACCAAAGATATTACCTTTGCCTACATACTCAATGGAATCGGCTGTAACTAAAATCTCGAAAACATTTTAATAGACAGTGGTCATATTTGCTGATGAATATTGTTTTTCCTAGATTCACTCTTGAAAAATCATTTGGTAATATTTGGTCAAGTAATTTCAGAAAAGATCTTTTTGTAATTGCGGACGCCAAGACAATACATGAACCTCACACGGCCCCTCGACACAGGTAAGCTTATATATGATCTTATAGCGATTCGGTTTGATAACCAGTAAAAGTAAGCCAGTTTTTTGTGTGTGTAGATTTGTATTGTTTTAAACTGTTATGACCTTTTAAAGTTAAATGTAGTTGTTTAATCTAAGAATTTCTTTTTTTTAAACTTATATACTTGTTTTATACTCAATTGGTAGTATGAAGCTACGAGATATTTGAAATATTTGAAATTGAAGGCACAATTAACAAAGCAAACGGTAGTTTCAAATACTTTTAAATAGAATGTACGCTTGTGTTGATCCCATGCTAAACATAACAAAAATATCTGTACAAAGGTTATCTCGTCTTCATTCTCTGACATTTTCTAGTCTGCCATTTCATAAAATAGTGAATTTTTTTTTAGTGTTCTATCGAACTTTCGAAGAAAAAAATACCTGATAACCGTTCAGACAAAAAAATTATGTTGAAAAAATCTTACAGATACAGCAAGTGATTCTTAATAGCTATAAAATACATTTTTCTTTTAAAATACAACTTTTAAATCTTACGAGAAACTATTCCAAGCTTAAAACTTTCACTGTAACCTCGCTCTAACTTATCCCCAATCCCCTCCAAAAAAAAAAAAACAAACAAACAAGGCACTGGCTACGGTTACATGGAAATGTAACAATAATAAAAATATTATTGTTACATTGAGGACTAAATGCCGGAATGCATGGTTGGATAAGGAACCGATTATTTACGAATGTAACAATAATTATTGAGGCTACGGTTACATTGCGTTATTGTTACATGAAAAACAGCAATGTTCGATGGGACTAGTAATATGTACTAAATAATAAAAGTTGAAGACATTATCTTATATTAACAATACATACAAGTATAACATACAATTTTTTGATTTTTTTATAGTATGTCCTCCATGGATTCTGAAATCGGACTCGGACATCTCTTAAACTGAGTTTTACTATGAGTAGTGTTGTGAGTTTGTTTTTTCTACATTGGCTAGAGGTATAGGGGAGGGTTGAGATCTCATAAACATGTTTAACCCCGCCGCAATTTTGCGTCTTTCTCAAGTCAGGAGTCTTTGCATGGCCTTTGTTAGTCTTGTATGATTTTTTTAATGTTAGTTTCTTGTGTAGAATTCGGAGTTTAGTATGACGTCCATTATCACTGAACTAGTATGCATATTTGTTTAGGGGCCAGCTGAAGGACGCCTCCGACGGGTGCGGGAGTTTCTCGCTACATTGAAAACCCATTGGTGACCTTCGACTGTTGTCTGCTCTATGTTCGGGTTGTTGTCGCTTTGGCACATTCTCCATTTCCATTCTCAATTTTATACATGTATACAGAAGTTCACAGTGTTAGTTCACAGTTAGCAAACTTTGCTTTTGATGTATCAATTTTTGGTAAGTGCGTTTGTATAGCTACATATGAAATTTGTGTCTTGATATTTTTTCAGTTTCGTTTCAAACGATTCCCATGCAAGATTTAAATTTTTCACCCAAAAAAAAATTGGTAATAGGAATCTCTTCATCTTTTGTTCAAAGTATAATGACAGTAATACGAGTAGGTGTGCAGTTAAATACTTAAAAGTGAACAGTTTTCTCAGCCCGAGTTTTCAACAACAAACCATTGAACAATATTTTTCGCCTTTGGCACTACTAATTTGAAGTAGTATCTTCAAGAACATCAAATCCATTAATACCTAAAACTATTTAAACACCATTTGTTGAATAATAATATTTATTATTTATTATTATAACAAGTATTATTTAGTAGACATGAATTAATTAAGCAACAAAACTATATAGAAGATTTAAGTTTAATAAATCTAGCGTACACATTGCTGTTTTTCATGTAACAATAACGCAATGTAACCGTAGCCTCAATAATTATTGTTACACTCGTAATTAATCGGTTCCTTACCCAACTTTGCATTCCGGCAATTAGTCTCCAATGTAACAATAATATTTTTATTATTGTTACATTTCCATGTAACCGTAGCCAGTGCCAACAAACAAACCCGCAATACTATTGTCATTCTTATAGTCAGCACTAAATTGTTCACAAACAAATGTGTTTTAAGCTGATAAAGACATATGATTCAAACGCTCAGAAAGTCCTTTGTTCTATATTTTTGCTCTCCATTTTTATGCAAAACCTTTTACATTTTTATTTTATGGGTTATTGTTGAAGGTCGTACGATGACGTATGGTTGTTAACACATACTTCCTTTGGTTTATTATGGAAATTTGTCCATTGACATTAAACATACCACATCATCTACTTTATATAAGTATTGTATAAATTACAACGTATTTTGATGATCTTACAAAATGATGGTAATCCCGAAAATCGTAAACATATTTTCTTATCTTAAAAGGGGGCAAGAAGGTTTCCATTAACAGGCCAATAAATAAGATTACAGTTCATTTGAAAAAAAAAATAAAAAATAGGGCTATTTTTTCTCTCATAATAACAGTAAACAGATTCACAACAATGTCAATTTCAAGAAAGCAGACAACAGTTAATTAGTCAATAACAGTATCAATGATCTTGAATATGTGCCATTTTTAACTAAAATATAGAGGCACAGAACCAGGACATAGGAGCACAGAACCAGGACCGTTTTTCTTATCACCAGCACAGCGTCAGGACAATTCCGTTTAAGGAACTTGCACGACTTTTGCAATATAATATTGTTGTAATATACTTTGCATGGTACTTATGACGAATCAGAGAAAAATTAAGCAACAAAACAGTCCTTGTATTGCCGTCCTGATACAATGTAAACAAACCCACCAGCACAGAATCAGGACCCACCAGCACCTGACAGGACCAAATCACCAGCACAGAACGTTCTCTCGCAGGACAACCATACCCACCGTGAAACGAAATTTAAAAATAAAATGTAAAAATAAAAAAAATATTAAAAAATGAATAAATTTGAGGACAAAAATTTGTAAAAATAAAAAAATATTCCCGAAAAATTCGAGAGAACATTTTTTCTTCTTCTAAATTTCCCAAAAATTAAGGAAAAAAGTTATTTGATAATACACAGCAACATCGTTGAAATGAAATGTTACAATGGAATTGTTTCATTAGCATTTTTCAATTTTACATACCGGTTTTAAAATGAGTAAAGTAATTGTTCATTATTATTAAATTCGTTATCTAGGTGTAATCGGGGGTATAAGTAATTTTCAACAACGGAATAAAATTCTGTACACCCCCTGATTACACCAAGATAGTAATTGTATTTACGTCTAATAATGGTGTGTTATACTTGCCGCTGGACACAAGCTCAAAACATTGTTCCATTACTTTTAATTAAACACAAAGATGATTTCTCAAATTTTTAAGACACACGAATGTTAGCTTTGAATGTGGATACTTTATTTGAGACAGTTAATTATATCCACTGACTTATTTCTTAAAACATGCACTCTTCGACTCCTACTTGGTCCAGCACTGTTATATTCATGTAATATTTGCAGTTTAACTCGTCAAGTCAATGCACCTATTAAAAAGTTATTTTATATCTAAAGACAAGCAAAGGTGTTAGTATGTTTCCAAATATAAGCCATATATGTATATATACATGATGTATTTAGTTACATTCTAATTAATATAATTTCAAAAATCGTTTTTCTCATGGTCACTATCGATTTGTCCTTACGAATCACAATTTATCGACTGTGGAAAGTACTTTCAAAGAAATATTTTACTTGTTAAAAGAAAGTGGTTAATTTGAATACTATACTACGGAATTTTTGGCTCGTACTTTTTATAAGTTATACTTTTAACGTTCATAATTATAAAAAAAAGATGTGTCATGGTTGCCAATGAGATACATATGTAACTCTCCATACATGTAAGTGAGTTAATGTTTATAGGTCACCATTCGGCCTGCAAAAATTAGCAAAGCATATATCACATAGTCATCTATAAATAAACTCATCGTAGATAAAAGACTCCGCACTGACCAATGTAAAACAATTCAAACAAGAAAGCTAACGGTCTAATTAACGTACAAAATCATGAATGAAAATCAAATATGTTAAATAGAAATAAAAAAAAAGCCACCGAATTACAGACTAATGATATGGGACCGGCACAAACATAATTTGTCAGGAAGCACACGTGTACAGTACTTTAATTTTACAGTATTTGAATAGCCTAATCGTTAGAAAATTTAGAATCTTTACGGATAATTCTTGAAAGGACTTATTATTTTGTATCTTGAAAAAAAAATTCTCAAGTCTACGCAAGGTTAAAATAAAGCGTCTGTAACAGAAAACAGCATTTCTCGTAAAGGATGTATTTAGATTTTTATACATTTTTTTTAGTTTCCAACCCTTGCCCCTCCCCAACGGAAAATCACATATCATCCTACAAGTACATGTACCTGACAATGAGAATAACTGATACGGATTTTTGTAGTACGAGTTGTAATTCATTACAAAGTATTTATCAAACAAAGAAAGAACACGTAACGACACGTTAAACAATATGGATACATACTAGTTAGATCGAATCTCTGATCGATTCTAATAAATTTTAAAATCCGTAAAATTGATTTGAAATCAATTTATAAAATATTATTCCACATTTTTAAATCGTAAAACGAACTTGACATCAATCTTTCATGTTAAAGTTAAAATTGTTATAACCAAGAATTGACATCATTCTACAATAGATTGCTGACCAGACGAGCTCTGATTGGCCGGAAATGATTAAGGTTCTTACGGAGAACGTAACATGTATGTCGATTCATTGGATTATGGAAAGTATCTCTTCGAGCTTCTTATCAAAAGGTTGCAATGGAATAAAAATGAAACATATCTCAAGTGCCGTGTGCTGGAAACCTCATGTTGAAAGAATTATGCAACGTTAATACAAATTATTGGTATCCTTGATTTAATATTGATACTATATTTGTAACGAAAAAATATTTTCACATCATTTATCTACATGACTGTTCCTTAAAAATGATTTCATTAATATGCATAAGCCGATAAGGAATGCTATTTTGCAATTGATAATTTCAAGGAATTGTATATTTAAATATACAATTCCTTGATAATTTCCACGTAATTATACGAAATACGTCTGGTTATTAATAAAAACGCAAGTAACGTGGGTACAAATGACTGCGACAGTTTAATTTTCAATTTTAAAGTCCGATCTCGGCAAGATGAAATCAGAAAATCCACGAGCTACTATGCATGCGAGAATATGTTTCTCTAATGATTAAAAAATGAATAAATGTTGTTAAGCGAAATCTCCTTCGGTAACCTTCCACATTCCACAAACTTGTCAATTTTATTAACACCTGTTGGCAAAGTTGATTCATTCGGTGAACTGGTAAAGGTTATGACCCTTAAACGTCTCTTACAAAGATGAAAAGTGCATGAAATATTGCAAACTACTTTACAAAAAGATTATATTGGAATAAACTCCTTAAAAAGCATCTAACGTATCCGAAAATACCGAGTTTTATCCAGAATTGTGCATACTTCTTTCCATCGTATACCGTGGGCATTGTATGTCCACGGCTGTCCTCGGTATAGGGTGGACACCACGCCCACGGCTGTCCTCGGTATAGGGTGGGCACTACGCCCACGGAAGTGCAAGGCATACGGTGGAAAACGGACGTGGACAGAGAGTGGACGGCATTGGTTTGTCCACCGTGGGCGAGTGGAAATGACAATGTCTACCTGAACTGTAGTGTAGTTTGTATGCATTTAACATGCTGAAAAAGATATTTTGAAGAAAAAAAAAATCCATGGTATTTTGATCCCCCTATCATGGTATATTGAACCCCCTACTATAGACCTTGAATTTAAAAAAATCAAGCTATTCTAACACCTTTACATAGTAATAATACTCCAATAAGTAGTTTGTATGTATAAAACATGCTGGAAAAGATATTTTTAAAATTTTACTTAGCCATGGTATTTTGACCCCCCTGCGGTATATTGAACCCCCTACCATAGACCTTCAATTTCAAAAATTCCAGCTATTCTTAATCCTTAACATAGCAATAATAATCCAATAAGTAGTTTGCATGCATTTAACATGCTGAAAAAGATATTAGGAAAAAAAATAATTTCCATGGTATTTTGACCCCCCTGCGGTATATTGAACCCCCTACCATAGACCTTCAATTTTAAATATTCCAGCTATTCTTAATCCTTAACATAGTGATAATACTCCAATAAGTAGTTTGTATGTATAAAACATGCTGGAAAAGATATTTTTAAAATTTTACTTAGCCATGGTATTTTGACCCCTCTGCGGTATATTGAACCCCCTACTATGGACCTTAAATTTCAAAAATTTTAGTTTTTCAAACTCCTTAACATAGTTATAATACTTCAATAAGTAGTTTGTATGTATTAAACATGCTGAAAAAGATATTAGGAAAAAAATAATTTCAATGGTATTTTGACCCCCTACCATGGTATATTGAACCCCCTACTATAGACCTTGAATTTCAAAAATCAAAGCTATTCCAACTCCTTAACATAGTTATAATACTCCAATAAGTAGTTTGTATGTATTAAGCATACTGAAAAAGATATTTTGCAAAATTTTACATAGCCATGGTATTTCGACCCCCCTGCGGTGTATTGAACCCCCCTTACTTAAAACCTCAAATAAAAAAAAAAATAATGGCCAATAAATTGTAAATTAGATTATTTGCAATACTATTTATCAAAAACATGGGGGTTCAATATACCGCAGGGGGGTTCAAAATACCATATGTGAAAAATGACCCCGGGGTCAAAATACCATGCGGTATAATGATCCTGGGGTCATTTAACCGCATGGTATTTTGACCCCGGGTTAAATTTTTAGGGGGTTTAAAATACCATATGACACCGGTTCTTCGTTACATTTGGATCGAAAAGATTCAACGACTCATTGTTAGGGTTATGCCCCTATGAAAATTAACCAGTGTCGGTTGGCCACCAAAACTCAGAAACCGTAAGTCGTAGACACCTAGGATTCTTCACCAATCATCATCAATTCATGTATCTTTGAAAAATACCTCAAGGTTTTTTTGTATGTTGACCTTGACCTTTGACCTAACACCTTCTTATGGGATAATCTCAGAAACCATTATACTTACAGAAGTTTTGAATAGTGGGAAATGTTTGGGTGATTACGGTGCAACTTTGTTACATTTTGACCAAAGAGATTTGACCTTTTTATAAGGGTCATAACCCCTGTTTTAGGTTTCTGAAAAGACAAAATCAGCTTTTACTATATAACCAAAGGTCCTAGACCCATGGGGTCTTCAGCAATGACATTGGGGACTAATGACCTTGACAAAGGTCAAAAGGTCAAAGGTCAAGGTCATGTCCCATATAGCGAATTATGTGCTTTTGACCTTATTTAAAGGATTTTCAGTGTGTTTTAAAGCTTTTCAATACATTCTACGTCTATTGGAACATATATTTTACATTATAAAAGGAAAGACCTCTCAATTGTTCAAGACATTTTTATTATTATTAGGTCTTTCCACTTTTCTGTGGAAAGACCTATTGTTTTTCTTCTGATTATTTTTTTTTTTCTTCCGCCTAATTTTGTTCTTGCGATAAACATTTGTTTCGCAATATGTCGCTTAGATATTTGGTATATGATATCGAACAGTTTATGCGCTTTTGAAATTTACCCTGCGTAAACGAATACTTTTCTTTGTAGGAGTTATCTCCCCAAACACTGTTTTCCTTGTTAGCGCATCTCCTTCGCAACCGTAAAATATTATGACAAATTTATTTTACAAAATTGCTCGTTATATCCTTCGCATGATTTGTCCTATTTTGACCGAAGTGATATGAACGCTCCATATGAGAGTTATTTCCCCTTATGCATTTGATATAAGTGATATGCATTCCTATCTTGTAAACCATAAGTGCTAAAGACCAAGGATCTTTTGATTTGAGGTCCTTGGTCCAAAAAAATAAAAATTAGGTCAAGGTCAAAGGTCAAGGTCATATTCCAATTTTTGAATTTGGCTTATTTCCACTAATTTCCAGAAACTGTATAAGATATCGACAAATTATTTTTTCTAAATTGTTAGTTGCGACATGTCGTAACACGTAAATTTTGATTGCAAGGGTACGTTGAACGTAAAAGTGAGTTTTCTCCCCTCTTGTATTTAAAAATATGTGTATGGTGATATAACTGATTAACCAAATATAATTAAGTCCTATGGTCTTTTGATTTGAGGTCCTTGGTTTATGACCTTGAAATTGATCTCAAGGTCATAGATTAATTTGACGTTCTAGTTTTTGACCTTTGCTTTCAGCTCATATTTATACATGATATATCCATGAGACTTTTGGCGAAAGGTATCAAACCATTTAACCTTGAAAAAAACAACCGGAAGTGACCTTGTGTAAACCGGAAGTAGCTATTTTTGTACTTTATTAATAAAAAAGTATATAGAACCAGATCTTTTTGGAATCAGTGTCAATTAAATATTCAAATATTATCGGAAGTAACATTTTTAAACCGAAAGTAACAAATTATCTCCCTTGTTTAAAAAATATTGTATAGAAACCATATATTTCTGGAATCAACGTACAATAACCTATCAGTTGACGATTGAAATGACATTTTAAACTTAATTTTACAACTTTCATATTAAAATACATTGTTTTCAGTGGAAAGACCTTCAATTGTTCTCTGAACAATTGGTTTTTAATTAGGTCTTTCCACTTTTCTGTGGAAAGACCTATTGTTTTTCTTCTGATTATTTTTTTTTTTTCTTCCGCCTAATTTTGTTCTTGCGATAAACATTTGTTTCGCAATATGTCGCTTAGATATTTGGTATATGATATCGAACAGTTTATGCGCTTTTGATATTTACCCTGCGTATACGAATACTTTTCTTTGTAGGAGTTATCTCCCCAAACACTGTTTTCCTTGTTAGCGCATCTCCTTTGCAACCGTAAAAGATTATGACAAATTTATTTTACAAAATTGCTCGTTATATCCTTCGCATGATTTGTCCTATTTTGACCGAAGCGATATGACCGCTCCATATGAGAGTTATTTCCCCTTATGCATCTGATATAAGTGATATGAATTTCTATCTTATAAATCATAAGTGATAGAGACCTAGGATCTTTTGATTTGAGGTCCTTGGTCCCAAAAAATGAAAATTAGGTCAAGGTCAAAGGTCAAGGTCATATTCTAATATTTGAATTTGGCTTATTTTCACTTATATCCAAAGACTGTATAAGATATCAACAAATTATTTTTACTAAATTGTTAGTTGCGACATGTCGTAAGATGTAAATTTTGATTGCAAGCGTATGTTGAATGTAAAAGGGAGTTTTCTCCCCTCTTGTATTTAAAAATACGCGTTTGGTGATATAATTCATTAACTAAATATAATAAAGACCTATGGTCTTTTGATTTGAGGTCCTTGGTTTATGACCTTGAAATTGATCTCAAGGTCATAGCTTAATTTGACGTTCTAGATTTTGACCTTTGCTTTTATTCTATATGTATACATGATAATGATGTACAACTTTTAGAAAAAGTTATCAAACCATTTAACCTTGTAAAAAACAACCGGAAGTGACCTTTTGTAAACCGGAAATAGCTATTTTTTTGTACTTTATTAATATAAAAGTATATAGAACCAGATATTTCTGGAATCAGTGTCAAGTAAATATTCAAATATAATCGGAAGTAACATTTTTCAAACCGGAAGTAACAAATTATCTCCCTTATTTAAAAAAAATGTATGGAAACAATATATTTTTGGAATCAGCTTACTTGGAGCTATCATTTGACGATTGAAATGACATTTTAAACTTAGTTTCACAACTTTTCATATCAAAATACATTGTTTTGATGGAAAGACCTTCAATTGTTCTCTGAACAATTGGTTTTTAATTATTATTATTTTGGTTCCGCCAAACTTTGACAAAATTTCCCTCCGTAACCGTAAACCATGTCGCTTTCATGTTCACACTTTGTATCGGTGTCATGAATACCTATCCGGAACTCACCCTGTGAGTCGAAATATTTTGTCGGTTCGGAGTAATCCCTCCGAAACCCAAAAACCTTGTTATCGTTCCAACACCGTAACCGTAATAGGTAGAAAAAAACGAAGGGTAAATTTGTTCAGGAACAGACCCCGGTTCTTCGTTACATTTGGATCGAAAAGATTCAACGACTCATTGGTAGGGTTATGCCCCTATTAAAATTAACCGGTGTCGGTTGGCCACCAAAACTCAGAAACCGTAAATGTAGACACCTAGGATCTTCACCAATCATCATCAATTCATGTATCTTTGAAAAATACCTAAAGGTCAAATTTGTATGTTGACCTTGACCTTTGACCTAACACCTTGTTATGGGATAATCTCAGAAACCATTATACTTACAGAAGTTTTAAATAGTGGAAAATGTTTGGGTCATTACGGCGCAACTTTGTTATATTTTGACCAAAGAGATTTGACCTTTTAATAAGGGGCATAACTCCTGTTTTAGGTTTCTGAAAAGACAAAATCAGCTTCTACTATATAACCAAAGGTCCTAGACCCATGGGGTCTTCAGCAATGACATTGGGGACTAATGACCTTGACAAAGGTCAAAAGGTCAAAGGTCAAGGTCATGTCCCAAATAGCGAATTATGTGTTTTTGACCTTATTTAAAGGATTTTCAGTGTGTTTTAAAGCTTTTCAATACATTCTACGTCTATTGGAACATATATTTTACATTATAAAAGGAAAGACCTCTCAATTGTTCAAGAACAATTGGTATTTTAATTATTATTCTTCTTGTTCCGCCAAACTTTGACAAAATTTCCCTCCGTAACCGTACACCATGTCGCTTTCATGTTCACACTTTGTATCGGTGTCATGAATACCTATCCGGAACTCACCCTGTGAGTAGAAATATTTTGTCGGTTCGGAGTAATCCCTCCGAAACCCAAAAATCTTGTTATCGTTCAAACACCGTAACCTTAATAAGTAGAAAAAAAAATGAAGGGTGAAATTTGTTCAGGATAAGACCCTGGTTCTTCGTTACATTTGGATCGAAAAGATTCAACGACTCATTGGTAGGGTTATGCCCCTATTAAAATTAACCGGTGTCGGTTGGCCACCAAAACTCAGAAACCGTAAGTCGTAGACACCTAGGATCTTCACCATTCATCATCAATTCATGTGACTTTGAAAAATACCTCAAGGTCAAATGTGTATGTTGACCTTGACCTTGGCCTAACACCTTGTTATAGGATAATCTCAGAAACCATTATATTTACAGAAGTTTTGAATAGTGGAAAATGTTTGGGTCATTAAGGCGCAACTTTGTTACATTTTGACCTTAGAGATTTGACCTTTCTGTAAGGGGCATAACCCCTGTTTTAGGTTTCTGAAAAGACAAAATCAGCTTTTACTATATAACCAAAGGTCCTAGACCCATGGGGTCTTCAGCAATGACATTGAGGACTGATGCCCTTGACAAAGTCAAAAGGTCAAAGGTCAAGGTCATGCCCCAGATAGCTAATTTAGTGTTTTTAACCTTATATAAAGGTTTTTTAGTGTGTTTTCAAGCTTTGTAAGGTTGACCTTGACCTTTGACCTTTCAACTTTTTAGTCGATACCTCTAAAACGATTGTACTTACAGAAATAGTAAATAGTGAAAAACGTTGAGGTGGATGAGGCGCAACTTTTTTACATTTGACCAAAGAGATTTGACCTTTCTGTAAGGGGCATAACCCCTACGTCTATTGGAACATGTATTTTACATTACAATAGGAAAGACCTCTCAATTGTTCAAGAACAATTGACATTTTATTGGTTATTATTATTATTATTCCGCCAAACTTTGACGAAGTTAGCCTCCGTAACCGTAAGACGTGTCGCTTTCATGTTCACACTTTGTATCGGTGTCATAAATACCTATCTGGAACTCACCCTGTGTGTCGAAATATTTTGTCGGTTTAGAGTAATCCCTCCGAAACCCAAAAACCTTGTTATCGTTCCAACACCGTAACCGTAATAAGCAGGAAAAAAAAACGAAGGGTGAAATTTGTTCAGGACCAGACCCCGGTTCTTCGTTACCTTTGGATAGAAAAGATTCAATGACTCATTGGTAGGGTTATGCCCCTATCAAAATTAACCGGTGTCGGTTGGCCACCAAAACTCAAAAACCGGAAGTCGTAGACACCTAGGATCTGCACCATTCATCATCAATTCATGTGACTTTGAAAAATACCTCAAGGTCAAATGTGTATGTTGACCTTGACCTTTGACCTTACACCTTGTTATAGGATAATCTCAGAAACCATTATACTTACAGAAGTTTTGAATAGTGGAAAATGTTTGGGTCATTAAGGCGCAACTTTGTTACATTTTGACCGAAGAGATTTGACCTTTCTGTAAGGGGCATAATCCTGATTTAGGTTTCTGAAAAGACAAAATCAGCTTTTACTATATAACCAAAGGTCCTGGACCCATGGGGTCTTCAGCAATGACATTTCGGACTAATGACCTTGACAAAGGACACAAGGTCAAAGGTCAAGGTCATGTCCCAGATAGCGAATTATGTGTCTTTGACCTTATTTTAAGGATTTTTAGTGTGTTTTAAATGTTTTTAAGGTTGACCTTGACCTGTGACCTTTCAATTTTTTAGACGATATCTCAAAAACGGTTAATCTTACAGAAATAGTAAACAGCGAAAAATGTTCAGGTGACTGAGGCACAACTTTTTTAGATTTTGACCGAAAGGATTTGACATATTCTTAAGGGGCATAACCCCTGTTAACGGTTTCTGAAAAGGTAAAATTAGGTTTAACTCTTGAACGAAAAGTCCTAGACCCATGGGGTCTTTTACAATGATATTGTGGACCAATGACCTTCACAAAGGTTACTTGGTCAAAAGTCAAGGTCATGTCCAAATTATCGAATTTGTTGTTTTTGTCATTTTTTAACGGTTTTGTGTGTGTTTGAGAGCTTTTCAATGCATTCTACACCTATTGGAACATGTACTTTACATTTCGAAAAGGAAAGACCTCTCAATTGTTCAAGAACAATTCACATTTTAATTGTCAATTCAGTACTGTTCAGTAATGTTGAGACAACCATGGTTGTTGTTTATGTGAACAGTGAATAACAACTACCAAATTGTTTGAACATAGAATGAACATATACAATGAAACCAGACTAAACAAACTCCTGTATAAACCAAACATGTTCGTAAGCACTGTCCTATCAAATCATGTGCGTTGTGAACCTGATAAAACAGAACATCGGCCAAAACCGAACAAAATCGTAAGTCCCCAAGAGGTTCGGTTGAAATAGGTTTCCCTGTATATACAAATTGTCTGAACCGTAATGAATGTAACGCAGTAAAATAAAAAGAAAAAAAACTTCAAGGAAAATTCAAAACGGAAAGTATCTTTTAAAATGGCAAATCAAAATATAAAATGAAAATATTTGGATTTATATTCGTTCCATGTCTACATTGATATTGGTTCTTTCAAGGAAAAACAAACATTAGCTTCGATTGTTTAAGAATAGCTATACTTCCTAACTATTACCAACAATAGTGTAAGGGTGATCTGAATAAGAGAAATAGATAAAAAAAAATCATATAAATTCCTTTCGAGTCGGGATAAAACCGCCATCTGGTGGACATGGTTCTTGACATGACTGTCCACTCAAACATCCCATCCCTTCGACATAATAACTCCCTTCAGGACAACATGATCCAACACTATGTCCATTTACACACAACCAATAAGCTCGACAAACTTTGTTCTTCATACCATAGGTAAAACCGTCAGATGAATGGCGACATACATCTACAAAGCGGATTGAATAGGATGTTGTTCAAATAATTTCAGTTATATTTTACTATTTCTGTCGGGTTGTTCATAATAATAAATTCTTAGTCAACAAAGGGTCTTGTTTAATTTATTTTAGTGTAACTATTTCTGCTGGATTTATTCGTAATGCTGATAATAAATACTGAGTCATCTTGTGATTTTGTTTTATCTTTTTCAGTTTAAAACACATATTTCTGGTGGGTTTGTTCGTAATAAAAAATATTAGGTCTTGGTCTTGGTCAATTGGTTTCAGAATACTGTAACTTTTTCTGTTTTTTTTTAATGATTAATTTTAAAGTGAACTTATGATCTTGTTCTATCTTTTACAGTTTCATTCAGCTATTCCTGCTTGGTATGAGTAATAAACATAAAGTCAACAATACGTAAGGCGGATAGGGAAAGATGACGTTGGAGTTTTCTATCATGTCTGGCCATTATTTGTTTTGAATAAGGAATTAAGAAGACACAATTGTCGATAAAATGTAACATAGCAAAATAACTGAACTATACTGTACGACTTTCAAAACGCAACACTCATTTTGTTGATTTTTTTTACCAAATCTTGTTTGATTCTCTTGCATCTACTTTTTATGCTTACCATACTTCTTTCTCTTTACAAAAAATCAAAATCTGACTTACCTGTGGTTATTAAACATACCAAATTTTTGAAGTCGCACGAATTTCTTAAAGCGAAATTTGGGACCCATGAAAGATTGTTTCAGTTTTTGTTTGGCTTTGTAAAACAGTTCTTTCAATCCTTTGCCACACTTAAACCAGTTTAAAAATGTTGCATCTGCATATTGCCAAGACTGAGAAATAAAAAACAGGAAAACATAAACGTGCTGTAACCATACTGTATAACTTCAGAAACTCGTCTTACTATCCTTCCGGCAACGATACAAGTAGACAAGATTTGTTGCTGGACATCAATGACCAGATCAACGTGTAGTGACAATGAAACGTCAACAGAATGTGATTACGCAACGTCATTTGCCATACATGTTTACAGCCGCAACGTCATCTGCTCATCAAATTGCCGAATGCCATTACATACAGATTCATGCCATAAATGTTTCCCATCAACTGCATTGCCAAAGAATAGACTGAAAGAAAACCTTTAAAGCCCTCGAGTACAACCGCATAATTGCCAAAACCAATTAATGAGTTGAACAAATGCAAAATCAGAAGGTGTAAAACAGAACCCAAAACATGTCAGACAGAATTTGTTGACCTTTCTGACAATTATGTTGGCGTTTGTAACAGGCAGTCATCGCTTTTGACGGTGACACATTCATTCAAAAATAACCCAAAAAAAATCTAGTGTTGCGTTTCTAAAGTCGGTCAGTATCTAAGAAAAATTTATAATGGGAATTCCTTTATCAAATGACAAAACCAAAAGCTAAAACACATCAAACAAATGGATAACAATTGCAATCTTTCCTATTTTGAAATAAATATTCCGATTATCCATGTACACTCACTCCTGATTTGGAACATCATTCAAGAGTACTTGCATTTCTATTTCTCTCTTTTTGAAAAGATTGTGTATATATATGTTGGTATACATGTAGTTCTTGTAGCTACCATGTATAATCGATTTACTTGATGAAAATCAAAATTAGAAATCATTGGTTTTCCAACTGTACTGACACGAGACCAAAAACACATGTGTCAAAGCGAATTATAATTTTTTTGGCGACGTTTTAATTTGGTTTACATATTTTTAAATATTATTAAAGTATTTTCATATCTTATGCTTATGTTTTACGTTTTTTTGTTTCATTATCTGCAAAAACCCAACCAACAGGTTTTGAGCAGTCACAACAATAAACAAAGGTTATTTTGTGATGTTATAATTATATTGTTTCAGAAAAGGGAGAAGATTTGGTACCATTAAAACGTTTAATCCTGCGTTGTCGCCTGTTTATGTGGTTCATAAGTGTTTCTCGTTTATTGTTTTTGTGTAGATTAGATCGTTGGTTATCCCGTTTGAAAGATTTTACACCAGTAATTTTTAGGGCCCTTTATATCTTGCTGTTCGGTGTGAGCCAAAGCTCTGTGTTGAAGACCTTGACCTATAATGGTTTACTTTTATAAATTGTGACTTGGATGGAGAGTTGTCTCATTGGCACTCATACCACATCTCATACATATTCAATATAAGGGCAATGTCAGACAAATATATAACCTTTTTGTATGAGGCTGAGAAACTGGGAAGGGCGAGGTTCTACCGAGCTCTTCCCCAGTTTTGTGCCGAATACAAAAAAATAAATTGATAGCATGTTAAATTGGAGCACAAATTTCAAACTCATTTTCATCTCTGAATGACCCCTTAATGGTGGGAAAAGTGTTCAATGATGACATTGTGATTGCACAAAAAATAGCTGTGCTACTATATAATTAGAAAAAATAAACAAAACTACAGATGAGTGCAGCCCTAATCGGAACACAAGTTAACTTAAAGCAGTCCTTACGACAGGTCTGCTTGGCCGGACAACACCAGACCTGTAAACAGGTCTGTTTGACCTGGAAAGACCTGTGGACAAGTTTTACTGTTGGCATAGTTGACATTTGTTTTCACTTAAAAAAGACAAATATCGTATGTTTTTTTTACTGATTGGAAGTCGATACTCATATGTTATTCATTGATCAAAGCAGTTCTGTTTAAAAGTTAACTTTGGATCATGTTAACTTTATCTTGTAGGAGCGGACTAGACCAAAGTTAACTTGAGATCAAGTTATCTTTATCTAAGAGGAGCAGACCGGACCATAGTTAACTTTTGATCATGTTTCTTTTATCATGGACCGGACCAAAGTTTACTTTTATAAGAACAGGTCTGGTTTGAATTTTAATAACAGACCTGCTCATAAGTTAACTTGTGTGCAGGACTGCTTGTGGAAAAGTTAACTTCGTCAACAGTTAACTTCAATACTGGCCATGGACCAGTCCTGACGTTAACTTTTCAGGCAATCATAAAACAGTCCTAGGACCAAGACTGCTTTTAATATTAACACAAATACTGTCCTAAAACCGGCAGCGGTCATTAAGCCTGTCCTAATTTAACGTTATATAGTTGGTTCGTATGTTGTACTGTTATACCACTGTCCCATGTAATTATGGGAAGGGTTGGGATCCCGATTACATATTTAACCCCACCACGTTATGAATGTATGTGCCTGTCCCAAATCAGGAGTCTGTAATTCAGTGGTTGTCGTTTGTTTATGTGTTACATATTTGATTTTCGTTTATTTCTTTATATAAATAAGGCCGTTAGTTCTCTCGTTGAATTGTTTTATATTGTCATTTCGTTTTTTTGTTATAACTGACTATGCGGTATGGGCTTTGCTCATTGTTGGAGGCCGTACGGTGATCTATAGTTGGTAATTTCTGTGTCATTTTGGACTCTTGTGGATAGTTATTTCATTGGCAATCATACCTCATTTTCTTTTTTATATTCAACCAGTCATAATGTCTGACCATTAAGTTACTATCTGTTTATGTTAGGACTGCACCCAACTGTAGTTGTAGTATAAACGTAGTGAGTATGGTAGTAGGGAGTACTGAAGAAACGTTGCAAATAGTCCTCATTGATAATAAATTCAACATGTTTAAGTAAAATAGAAAAATATGAAGATGTAGTATAATTTCCAATTAAACAACTATCCACTAGGTACCAAATGACTTACATATTAGATATGAAAGGTTTTGGCCGATGTTCTGTTTTATCAGGCTCAAAACGCACACAATTTGATGTGACGGTGCTTACGAACATGTTTGGTTTATAAAAGTTTTCGGTTTATACATAATTCGTTTTTTGCAGGTTTCATTGTAACTATTTGCATTACATCTACAATATTGATAGAAAATTGAAGTCCCGTAGAACTAACTGGACCGTTAGCCCAGCTTCAAAACATAAAATAGTTAAGCAAGTTCTCTCGAGGGTATCATCAGCTCAGTACTCAGAATTTCGGTACTGACATGATTTAACAAATATTTCTAAAAAAATTGTTTATAAATTTTGAAGTAATTAAGAAACTAAAGTTTCAACTCCCTCAGGAAAGTTGACTTTAAATGAATCAGGCTATTTATTTGAGGTATTTTTGTCATATAGCTCTTCGACGATTTCGGTACTTATACATCCTCGGATTTCAAATGTTTGTCTTTGAGCAATCCTGATCCAGAAAAGCTCTTCTGACGCATGAAATCGTTTTACGTTTTGTTTTCAATTTTGTCTATACTTAAATATAACATGTATAATAACAAGAGGAGAAAGAGACAGTATAATATATTCACTGCTCATCAACACCAAACATAACAGGTTAAGAGTCCACTTAAACAGTCTATAGTATTAAAGGTAGGGGATTCAAATTTAATTAATACACTATGTAATTTTAAGTCTCTTTCAATGTGTTGAATATAAATACTGTTTTCGTGTCTGGCATACATGTTTCTTAAATTGTGTTTTGTTTATTTTGTCACAAATCAGGAAAAGCCAAAAATACCATGGCAATTAACGAAAAACGCAGAAAGAGAAAGATCGATCTACAAACCACTACATAAACAACTAAATGCACAGCACAACGAACCATAGATATGGGTTTATCTTAAGGATGTTTGCTACTCTGTTTCAAAATATCAAGCTTTTTAAAAGACTGTTATAAATTCGTAGTATCTAAATAAAGGAACTACAAAAGCAGAAAAAACATAAAAGGTGCGTGAGCCTGCTTTCCCCCGCCCGTAGTGTTGACCATGGTAAGTATAATTATGTTTTTAGATGGGACTTGTGTGTAGGGGGGTGGTTGAATTCTTACAATTCATTTTTTCGCCCCGCTGCATTTTTGAGTCTGCCCCAAGTCAGGTATCTCTAACCTTTGTAAGTCTTGTATGTTTTATTTAGTTTTTATTCATGTGACTGTATGTTTTGGAGTTTTGTGTGGCGACCATTGCGTTTAATTACAACATACTATTGCTAAGTGGCCAGCTAAAACTGACCGTTGAGTGCAGGATTTTCAGACTTCGTTGAAGACCCATTTGTGGACTTTTGCTCTTTGGTATGATAATTTTCTCTTCAACAAATTCACCGTTTCCATTCTTTGTTATATAAACATATTAGAGTCATCTCCTCAATTATTAAACTTACCTTGTTGATGTGAATTCCGAATAATTAAACATATTAAAACTATAAATAGCAATACCTTCATCTGAAAAATAGTCAAAATATCAGGAAAAAGTGAAAAATACACAATACTCATTGTCAATTATTAAAACTTTACTCGATTATTTTTTTTTATTATCACGAATTAACAACAATTATTGATAAGTTCTTAAGTGTTTTTATTTGACTTTGAATCTCAAAATGTGTTCGCCATACTGAAGATATATTTGTTTTTCTTACATCCCTCAGGAGATGTTTATTTTTCAAATTTACAAGTTGTTTTTCTTTATGTTTTCAATCAAAACATAGTGATATTTTCTAAAAATATCATAAAATACAAATTTGATCCAAATATCATACACGGAGTTATCATCAGTTAATGTTTCACCAACAATTACACTTTCAAAGGGTCTCTGTGTTTTATTTTGAACAATGCAATATCGAAACTTTTCTGTGTGGATAGTTAAAACAAATTGATTATAGGTTTCTCAATTTACAAACCATTTTACACGTCGGAACAAAGAACAAAACCCGCCGCAATATACACTATCTTTAGAACGAATTTGAATTATATTTTAAAATTAACAGATGTGTTAAAAAACGTAACAGTATTTAAATTCGCAAATTTCAAAGTTTCTTTAAACTGTGTTAGCTTATAATATGTTAACATAGTATTCATATATAGTTTCGAAACATAACGTAGAAAATGATAACTCATGTATATTTAAAATGATATACTACAAATGCAAAAATTAAAATCGCCACCTCAGCGTCCGTAAAGAAAACCGTTAAATACACTAAGTCGTATTCTCAAACTTTAATTCTAATATGACGTGCTTCATTCGCTATGTGAATAAACCCATGCTCTAAATCCAATAAAATTAGTTTGCACATGCGTATATTGACAACTGCAAAATACTGAATTTTATCAAATTAGCATGCATTTAATATATTTGATTAAACTACAAACACATCCAACCTCTGAAATGATGCCCATGTTGTTACTAATGCATTTATCATGACTGCAACATGTTGCAATTCGAAATTGACATATTTGACCTAGACAATAACAATCGAAACCAAGTAGTAAACAAAGATACGACAACCGTTCATGTTGACTGTTTTAAACTCCTCTCTCTAAAAGATCACTTTGCCAGTCGTTTGCTTATTTCCAAACAAAAAGGGAGGTTCCTGGAAGAGCCTACACAAACGCTCCACGCTTATACATATGCAAATATCATATAACACAGTACTAATATAAAAGTATCTATACTAAGTAATTTACACACAACAGTATTTTCCGCTATACTGCGAAACGCTGAAAAATATATTGTCAGGTAGATTGTATTCTATAAGGATGTAAAAGTAAAGGTCAGATACGGAACAAAACTTACGTAATTCTAAATGTATATGATTTTCAATTATATATGTTTATATTTTAGTATATTTAAATTTGTAATTGACTAACAATTAGTTCGATATATCATAATTTATAAATGTATATACATGTAACAGATATTCAAACTAAAAAGTATTAACCAAATTGATCATATAATACTAATGGTTAACCGGGCCGGATAAGGTACCGGTATTTAATGTATCCACTAACAAATTTCAAAACTATCAATAAAATATGATTTACTTTAAAGACATTATATATTTATAGTGGATTTGGATTGTTATTGCAAGTTACACTAATCCCTTTTCACTTTACGGGTTCGACTACTGCCTTATTGGCAACTAGCTTGCTCTTTTTCGAAATCTACAAGGGTGTCTTTTACGTGCAAGAGATATGGCTCTATCTTAACACGGGTTAGTCATTTATCGTCCCCTCTGGACGGACGATCATCTTTCCCTCAAAACCAAACTCACAAATGGTGTCAAGGGAGAACCGAAAAATAAAGTTCCATAAATTTTCTCCCCGGAACATGTGTTGATATGTGTAAATAGTTTTCTTGTCTATTGCGTGGTAAAACGCCACTTTTCGTATACAGGTTTGTATTAAAGGTAGATGGGGTGTCTAAATTATAATCCATAGAATATTTTGATAATTTGCCAAAATGTAGTTTATAACCTGCTTGTTTCAAAACATTAATTAAAAGAATGGGTCACCGGACTTATTTTCACACTACAGGTTGTGCAAAATTGTCAGATTTAGTATAGAATATACATGGAAAACCCAATTTTACTCATTAAAACGAAAACTACACCATAGAATATTTAGATAAAATATGAGAAGATGGCAGCAATATTATTCTTTCAGATAAGAAAAAGAAAAATGGGGGTCACCGAACTCGTTTTCTTGCTACATAATAAATTGGGTAAATTCCTAACACATTCTATTGTAAAAATAACACAATCTGAATTATCTGCCCTTGCATTTGAGTTATCTCCCCTTATTTGGTAAAGTTGGAAAAAATTGAATCAAACAAAAGTATTCGGTTAATGGTAAAATACAACCATAAATATGATAAAACATTGCATTTTCTATATTATAATGAAAAATCTTACACATGAATTATCTACTTATCTCAAAATTTGCACATTTTATCAAAGATATAGACCTTGTTTTCTGGTATTTCAAAATCCAAGATGGAGGAAGACACCCTATCTACCTTAAACCTCTGTATATGTGTGAGATAAACATGTAAAACCAACAAATAACTGGATACGTTAGCTTTGAACAATACGATCTTCGAAATTATAATGTTACTTGTTACAATACACCATTTGATTGTATGGGCGCAGCCGTTTGATGAGCATAACATGGTATTCAGAATTAAGAGTATGGTTTATCCTGATTGGTTGAAATGTGCGCTCGTTATTATTTATTATTAAAGACTTCGGGCATTCTGCATTCTATCAAAGATCATCATAGGCCAAACAAATTATATTCCTAAGCCCTAACGGAAATGAAATATTTTTCAACGCTAGGACGAGACACCTATTTTTAGTAAAATTGATAAGGCATTGGAGATTAGTACAAAATACGTTAAAAACGCAACGCAAACCTATATGTTTAGGACCAAAACAATACTGTCCGAATATCTTTTCTATGATTTTAACAAGGTTTCGATTAAAACATCAACTTTCTACAGTAACTATATATAAGTATCTCAAAAAAGGCTAGCATTGTCGCCTACGGGAAAATTAATTCTTTATTTCAATCTGTATCACATTGCCTAGGATCAAAACGTTTGATATTTTTTTTTTGTCACCAGTTTTAATTCAATGAGTTAAAGAAAATAAATTTGAGTTTATATTTATTTGTTGATAATGAGATATTTTACTTTTTATCATTGTTGATAATATAAGTGAAATGTCAATTGAGAGCAACAATAAATGAACACCAATGATTATTTAAAAAAAAATTAACATCAATGATTATTTAAAAAAAAAAATGAGCATCAATGATTATTTAAAAAAAAATGAACATCAACGATTTTAAAAAGAAAATGAACATCAATGATTATTTAAAAAAAAACTTAAAGCTATTAAACTAAAGCAGATTAGAACTGAACACCACCTATCTAATTGTGTCCATTATATGTATAATGAAAGTATTCCTAATGGATTACAAATCAAGTCATGCCACAAACACCTGGCTATCTATCCAACACATTACTTCGCAGGTGGGAGCAAACCCTCTGCCACTGTTCCAAGCGGTTAATGATCCTCCTCAAACAACACTGCGAAGAACATCTCAAAACTCTTATTGGCGAATTTAACACTCTTTTGAATAGCTGCAAAGACAATCTCACACCTGACAACTGTTCTGCTATCAATGCTCGCCTTAAAGACATAACAACCATACAATCCCCAAATTTGAGTGAAAGGCAGAAAAGAAAATTCCGCAGGGATGGCATTGAATACATCCATTATCTTAGAAAAATGCAGGCATTAAATCTACTTACCTCCGACACCACGACACTTGTCTCGATGGACGCCACCTCCCTCTGCACGAATATTCCACATGCAAATGGCATTGATGCATGTAAAGAAGTTAGGAATTCCCGACCAGTAAAATATCCACCTACTGAATGCCTGGTCAAAATGCTCACGCTGGTACTTAAGAACAACAGTTTCACCTTTGATAGAGATCATTATCTGCAAGTTAACGGAATTGCTATGGGTACCAAAATGGCTCCATTATATGCCAACATATTTTTTGGCAAATTAGAAAAACAACTCCTTGAATCTATAATCGAAAAACCGCTTTCCTGGTTTAGATTTAAAGATGATGTGGATATGTAATGGAATAAAAGTGACGAGGATTTAGATACATTCATCATTCATGCCAACAACATGCATCAAATAATCAAATTTACTCATGAGAGATCTAAATCCAAAATCACCTTCCTCGATACTTCAAGCTCCCTCACAGATGGCATTATATCCACAGACCTATATTCTAAGCCTACTGTACTCACCAAAACCTGTCCCCTAAATGTTGCCATCCTGCTCATTGTACTAAGAGCATCCCGTACAGTCGGGCACTAAGAGTCAAGGGAATATGTTCCAACACAGAAACAACTAAAAACTAAAAAACGACTAAGTCAACTCAAAACCCGCTTGAAGAGAAGGGGCTTTGAACACAGAACTATTAAAAAAAATTCAGAAAGCGAAAACTATCCCAAGGAGTAAACTGTTAGAATAAAAAGATAAAAAAATAAAAGGACTCCATGTGTCCTTACTTACCTTTATCTTTCAAAAACAGCTTCGATGTCATTCGTGATCATTGGAAAACAATTGAAAAGAATTCCAAAGTATTTCTGGAGAATGTCGTTCGTGTGATGAAAAACGCTACAAATGCTCATTTTTTGTCAGAATATACTTGTTTTCTAATGACAGCTTTTGTCGGAGGCGAACAATCCCTGGAACTAAATAATCCAAAATAAGCCCGTCAAGCTCTTTCCGTGAAACATCCTAACTTAAAGATGCCTGATTCTCAGCTTAAATACAATTTATGATAATTTTTCAATAATAACAATTTGGAAATTTTAAACCAAAAGTTCATGAAATATTTTCATCTTTTTTTAAAAGATTTATATATAAGGACACATTTATATGTTGAAACACAAGGCTTGTTTACAGTTATTTATTTTTTGTGTGTATGGTATTGAAACCGTACACAAATTTGATTCGTACGTTTCAAGAGAAACAACCAGGATATTAGAGAACGAACCTATCTCGACGAACAAACGTAATAGAAGCGGTAATTGTATGTTTACAAACGTACTTAAAACTTTAAAAGATGTTATCATGTTTTAACTTTTTTTGGATGCAATCACGTTAATAAATAGAAACGCATGGCATAAAATTATACCGATTTCAAAAAGGTTTTCATAATATAAATGAAAGGACATTTAAAAGTTTCCGAAAGTGTTCCATATCTTACGATGCAATGTGGTTGTTTGTTCTGGTTGAAAGCCAAATGAAATGACATCACGCATATAATTATTCGAGTGCACCGACGATACTGCAATGTTCAAACAAATATGAATGCATTTTAAATGATTTGATTTAATTTATCAAATTATTGTTGTCAGATCGTATGCTTGCTCTGTGTTTTAAATTGGATATTCAAGTTTCAGATTAACAAATCTATTGGTTTATAACTAAAAAAAAACGAAATCCTACATTTTTTATACCAATTAAAAAAAAAAAGATTTCTGTTGCAAAGTTTTTAGTGTAAAAAAACTGGTGTTTTGAGTAAATTAAGTATTTTTTGTAAAGGAGTTAATTAGACAAAAGGTATAATTAGTCCATTAATAACGCATGCGACGACATTAAAGATAACTTTTTAGAAGAAGAATAAATATTTGTCAAAATGACCACAGGCGCTTATGGGGTAAACCCACCCTTTTTATTTAATTTGTATTAATTATAAATTTATTTTTGATTAAAATATTATTATTTATACGCTTATACCACTTATCAATCACTTCTGCGTATGCCTCACTTATTTTCGAGTGAATTTCCCCACTCTGTTACAACTCCTTTTTTTACTGTCCATACTTAAAACAACATTTTAGTATGGATATCTTTTTTTTTTTATTCAACAACAAATTGCACTTTCTGCTGTTAACAATATACCTCACTAGTCCAGCATGCAAGTGAAGAGTCCCTGTTTGTTAATACCAGAAATCCAGGGTTGTTTTCAGGTAAGCATCAATATCTTAAATCAACATTAGTCTTATAATCTAACAGCTAAGTTGTAAAATTATCAGCATGAAATAATAAACAAGTAAATATCAGCGAGACTTATTTGATTACCTATATATATATTAATAGAAAAGAATACTATATATATATCATCTAGCAATAAATGACTTTTGAGTATAGTTTCCGGAAATTTTCCATATTTTCTCCGTTAACGTGTGCGTTGTTTTCCTATCAAATAACTTCCTGGTTTGAAACAAAATTGTCACACCGGTTTATATGACTTTAAAAATAGAAACAAACAGAAGTGATGTAGCATTTTAACAGGTATTTCTAAATCAAAATGTATCAGTAGTGTAAAGAAGATCAAGAGTAAATACTTGTTTCTTTTTAAAATCTTCTTTTTGTAACGGTAAATTGATTTAAATAGCCTCATTATTATTCGTAACATGTGGCGGTGAACGGTTAAATTTATATTACTTCATCAGTTCCTGATGTGTAATTTGTAAAATTTATATCTTTAATTAACTTATTCATTCATTTATTTTGCTAGATCATATATTTCTCAAACAAAGAAATTATTTCAATAATTTGACAGTTTTTTGTAGAAAACAATTGCATTGTGTAGTCTTACATTTTGCCTGTAATTTGTAACTGTACATAAATTCTGCTTTAAATACAGAATACACATTTATAGCTTCTGTTTTCTGTTCAGACATGTAGTAAGCTTTATTTATACAAAACATTATTAATGTAATCAAATAATTTATTTCATAATATTGTTCATCATTAATTTTATAACCAAATACTAGATTTTTCAATGTAAGAATATTATTATCAATATTCAGTTTTCCAAAAAGATTATTAATTTTACTGAAGAAGTCATCAAGAAAATGACATTTCAGAAACATATGATCATAATCTTCAGTGGTATTGCAATAATTACAATTTGAAGTATTGCAGATATTCCACTGTTTTAATAAAGTTTTACAAGGTAGAATAAAGTGTAACAATTTCCAACGAAACACTTTATACTTATTTTCTTTCAAATAATGATGAACAAATTTTAATATATTATATGCTGAACTCTTAATATACTCAATATTTAACACTGTTTTCCATCGGTTAAAACCAACAGGAATTTTAATTTCATTCTGAATGAATATATTATAAATTTGTTTTGTTTCTAAATTTTCTAATGTTTCTGTATAATTACAATTTCTCTTAATATATACAACATAATCTGTTTTTACTTGAGTTTTCTTTGAATTTTCTTGTCTTAAAATGTTTAGCCATGCTTTTGGCAAAGCTTTCTTCAATTGAGAAAATTCTGACAACCAATTACATTTAATATTGAGTTTTTGTAAAATATATTTCTCCAATATGTTACCATTTTCATCTATAATGTCATTTACATATATGATTTTGCTATTTATCCAGTTTTGAAATAAAAGGCTTTTTCTTTTTAATCTTGATCAATTGATTTCCCCAAATTACTTGTTGTCGAATAGTTCTAAAGTTTTCTGGTTGCTCTATTTTTTTGTTTTTTACCCATGCTTTTACTACATTCAAATAAAATTCTGGCAGTTTATTTAAACCAGGAATTGAGTGAATATGAAAGATAAGGAAGTTCTTGCCAAATTTATTAAAATAAAATAATGGTATTACTTTCCAGTTGGCAAAATCTCCATATATTAATCTTTTAATCCACCCAATTTTTAAAGATTCTATGTATTTATCTATGTCAATCATTTTTAATCCACCATCTAGCAATGTATAGCTTAATACATTACGTTTAACCTTTTCTGTTTTGCTTTTCCATAAGAATTGAAATACAAGTTTTTTAAATTTATCAATATATTCTTTTTCTATGTGGGAAACAGATGCTAAAAAAGTAATATTGAGTAGAATCAGTGATTTGATAACTGTTATTTTTCCCAACAGTGTTAGATTTCTTTTCTCCCAGTTTTTAATTATCTTCTCAGATTTTTCTAATTGTTTTTCAGCATTGAGCTTTTGACAAACATTTTTATTACAACCAAAAAAAAACTCCTAAACATTTTACTGGTTTGTTTGTAAAGTTGATGTTTTCATATTTTTCTTTACAATGTTTGTGTTTTCCTAACCATATGCCTTCTGTTTTTGATCTGTTTAATTTAAGCCCTGATAATGTGCCAAAGATTTCAATCATATTTAAAACTTTTGAAATGTCTTTTTGTGTTTTTAGAAAAAGTGTTGCATCGTCTGCAAGTTGGCTGATTTTTAATGAATGTGTTTTCCCATCTATCTTAATTTCAAAGCCTTTAATGTTATGGTCTTGCCTTATGTAACAGGCTAATATCTCTACTGCAATGACAAAAATTAATGCACTGCACGGACATCCTTGTCGTATTCCGCGTTGAATGTTTATGGGTTCAGATATCCATCCATTATTTATTACTGAGCTTTTTATATCTGTATATAAAGTTTTAATCCATTTAAGAATAGAATTTTGAAATCCAAATTTTTTTAAAGCTGAAAACATAAAATCCCATTCTAAAGAGTCGAATGCTTTAGAGAAATCTAACAAAAGTAGTGCCCCCTCTATGTTAAATCTTTCTGCATAATCAATTATATCTTGGATTTGTCTAATATTATAACCTATATATCTATTTTTAACATAGCTATTTTGATCTTTATGTATAATATTTGGTAGTATAATTTTAATGCGTTGAGCCAATGAATATGCAATTAATTTTGTATCAATATTTAATAAAGTTATGGGTCTATAATTATTTAAGCAAAGTGGATCATTCTTTTTATGTATAAGAGAAATAACTCATAGTTTTTGAGAACTTGTTAACTCCCCTTTTTTATACGAATAATTAAATGTAGATACAGCAAATTCTTTTAAATCATCCCAAAAAGTCCTATAGAACTCAACACTAAGTCCATCAATTCCAGGTGATTTGTTAAGTTTCATCTTGAATAATGAATTAGTACATTCTTCAATGGTTAAGGTACCTTCCATTATCTCACTTTCTTGTTTATTTAATTTATGATCAATATTTATATCATTAATATATTTATCTATGGATTTTACATTTGGACTTGTACTATTATAAATATTTTGATAGAAATCTTTTTCTGTTTGTAAAATTTTAGAAGATTCTGTATGTATAACTCCTTTATCATCTTTTAAAGCAGTTATAGTCTTTCTAGTCTGTCTAGCTTTTTCTAATCCAAAAAAAAATTAATATTTTTCTCTCCTTCTTCTACCCATTTAATCCTTGACCTTATTTGAGCTCCTTTACTTTTTATTTCATAAATTTTTCTTAGTTTACATTCATTATAAATTAATTCTTCTTGAAAATGTTTAATGACATCATCTTTACAGTTTCTGTTTATATTTTCATTTAGTTTTTTAATCTTATTTTCCAATATGTGTATTTCACTTTTATTTGTATTTGCATTTCTTTTACAGTATGCAACGATATGTTCTCGAACTTCAATTTTGAACAGATCTCATTGATGGCCTATGTTATCAGTAAGTTTTGTTTTATTTTTATATTTCATGATAAGACCTTTTATTATATTTTTATACTCTATATTATCTTAGATACTATTATTAATTTTAAAATAACCTTTCCCTTTTGATTGTGATCTCCCTTTTACCTTTAAAGATATAGCTTGATGATCTGTATGTGAAATAAGTGCAGGTCTTATATCTGTTGAATATATATGTGACCTTATTTCTGGACAAACAAGAAAGTAGTCTATGCGTGAAGCTTCATTTATCTTATTTTTCCGTCTCCATGTAAATTGTATATTGTTTCTATGTATAACTCTCCAAATATCTATCAATTTATGTGTCTTGATTAACCCTTTTAAGCTGTTGACTGGTTTTTGTTTTCTTTTATTATTTCTGTTGTTTTTTTTTTGCTGTCAATATTAGATAGTGTATCATTCATATCTCCCCCAACTATGACCATACCTAAACTGTTTTTCTGTATCATGTCATTTACTTTTTTGAAGAAAACATTCCTATTTTTAGGAAGATTTGGTGCATAAATATTAACTAGAGTATATATACTTTCTGAAATTTCTATGTTAATCAAAATTATTCGCCCCTCCTCATCCTGGAATTTATCAATTAATTGATAATCAGTGTGATCACTAATAAAAATTGATACCCCTCTTGATTGTGAATTTCCATAACTGTGATATGTATCACCTTTGAATTCCTTTTTAAAAATTTTCTCTAATGTAGAAGTAAAATGACTCTCTTGTACAAATAAAATATTACAATGTTGATACTTCATCCACATATGAAGCCTTTGTCTTTTATCTTTTGAACCAAGACCTTGACAGTTTAATGAACATATATGTATTGTTTCACTCATTGTTTACCAAAAATATCTAATTGAAAAAAAGTAAAGTTTTCTTATATATAATATAACCATCATTTGTTTACAACATGTTATACAGTTAGTATTAATATACACATTGTACATAACATTGTCAATAGTGTTTACAATAGTATTATAAATAATTATTTCAACATTTATAGTATGATAACTACATTGTTTACTTTTTATTTCATTGTCTATTTTCAGACCGCATATGGCCTTGACATTCCTCAGACACTGACCCAATTTCGGATTAGCAAATTGAAGTGGTATGTCTGAAAACCAGATGTTATTAGAAGAAAAGTTAAACAATTTCAGTGATGGTTTTGTGATATACCATATTCCAAATGTACAATTGTTGGATTTACCTGTGAATGTTAAAAAAACGTGAATGGCTATAAATTCAGTGTCATATTCTAAAAATAGATTTGGATTTTCCTTTTCTATACATTGCAAACAAGTGTGAAAAATATTACCACTCTGGATTATAAACGTGGCATATATGGCTGATGGATTTTTTTCACATGGAGAAAAAATTGTTAGATATAGATGTTTCTTGCAATTTTAATATCAATGATGTGGTTTTTACCAATTATACATTCAAATTCTAATGTTCTATTTATAGCGTACCATACTAACAGCTGATTGTTTGAAACATAAACATTTTTTATGATAAACATATATTTGACATTCAAATAGTCATTATCTTTTGAAAGTATGCAATCTTGCATTGTATCACAATCATTTTTTTGGTTTTTTTTTAATTATTAAAATAAAAATAATAAATTCTATGTACATATATTTATATTTGAACATTGTACTGTTTTAATTATTAAACAATTGCATTGTAATGGATTTACATATTGTACTGGCCCTACGATTTAAATGTCTTTTGTGCAGGACCTGTACGTTCTTGATACTCTTCTGTAGGGGTTGTTGCATTTCTCTTATCAGTTTTATTTCTTGGAGTTTGGTTCGAACCTTGGAAATATTGGCTTATATCTCCTTATCAAACCATCTATTTGAGTGTTGGTGGTTTTAGCTTCCGATCCTGAGTCATGATTGTCGTTGTCTGCACTTTTGTTGGTAGAAGTGTCAGTTTGATCATTACTGAGTGGAGCTATAGGTGATTCTGTTTGACTGTCATTGGAAATTGGTTGCAGTATTGATTGTGATATCTGCACAGAGTCTTCTGTTTCCGATTTATCCTCATCTGAATTGTCGTCTTCTGTGTCGTCACTTTCAATTAAGTGCGAATTACACTCTGCTTGTCTGTGTCCTTGTTTGTTACAATGAAGACAAACCCAGTCATTTGGACACTGCGAAAATTTGTGACCTTTTTGTAGGCATTTATTGCATGAGATTTCAGCTTGATTGTGATTTTCTTGTCCTTGGTGAATAACTGTTGCTCTGTATTTACCAATAAGGACAGATCTCGGTAAAGCTTTACTCAGAGGAGCTACCATTGCGATTCTATCGCCAGTTTGGCAATTTGATAACAGGCCATCTACCCGCAATCGTTCTCTGTACATTTTAATAACCTCGCATCCGTGATATTCCAAGCTTCGCTCAATCTGTCCGTCTTCGGCGGAACAAGGCACATTTTTAACACGTATTTTCAGGTAGGTTGGTCTTTCATTAACAATTATCCTTGGGTTTCTACTGTAAACCTGGATATATTTATTCCGAATTGTTATGCCAGATGTAAGGAGGGATTCTCTATCGATCTCAGAATCAAAATAGATTCTCCATAAACCTCGAACACGCTGCAACCCTTTAAGATGACTGGCTGGGCAAACTGTAGCGTCGATAGTTTTGTACAGTTCTATGTGTGTTAGAAACTGGTCTCTGCTTGGTTTACTGTTGCCAAACAAGTCAGTTTATAATATGAAAACTGCTTTACATCTTCAACATCATAATTGTTTTTGGTGTTTTGTTTTTGCAATATAGAAGAGTAAGTCTCGATGGTGTCCGCCATATTGTTTTTGTCATTGGTTTGGTTTACCTCTAAATTTTCATTTGTATTATTTGTATTATTTGCTGAATTTGACATCTTACGACTGTAAAAGTTTTCAACTTCTATAACAAATTCGTCTGATCAAAAATCAATTATCAAATCACATCACATACACATTAAATCATACTTTTTGTGGGAGCCGTGACATAAAACCGCCTTAGCAATCAAGCCCCGGATGTTCCTTTCTAGTATGGATAACAAACCATGTCTGAGGAGATGCATACTGGATAGGATTAAAATTTATAAAGTTCAAAGATCCGTTTCTTTGGGAAAATATATGGACCGAAACATACTTTGTCTGAAATGGTTTGTTTAATACACATGCAATTGCGTAGATTGTTGAAGTACCGATATAAGTATTTAAAATATCACTGATTTGACAATATACTCAGAAAACAAATAAAATGATTGATAAGAATAATATTTACAAGATTTTAGCTGTTCTGTATTTCAAACATGAACAAATTATAGCTAATTTGATGAATATACTCATAATCAGTATCTGATAATTCAACAGAAGTGTCTAACACTTGATTCAGATGTCATATTTGTAACTAGTGTGTCATAATTTTTGGCTGTCCTGTAGTCACAAAAAAACTTCCCCACTTGAAGCTTTATTTCCAATATTGATGCACTGTTTTTATCGACAAATACTAATATTATTAGAAATGGTTTGCATGTACTTTTTGTTGTAAAGAATACAAGTACTGAAACGTGTTTGGGTGGGGGTTGGGTGAAGACTTGTGAAATTCAGATGTTTCCCTGTTGGGACCTCAATTTTCAAAGCAGCGTCTCGGATATTGAGTGAACCATTTGCTATTGTAGAAAACATTGAATTATTAATGTGAGGAGTTAGATACAGATTACTACACTAGTGCTTCAACCAGCGTTTTTATGTTAGATTTATACATTTCTATGTATAAAACAGCAGCTCCCGTTTCGTTCGATTCGTCAAGTTACGCTTCCGTAGTTTCGTTCGTCAATATCCTGGTCTTCTCTAAGAAGACTTTATCTTTCTGCACTTTTTAATGACGTTTCTGTATGACCTATCTTTTGAAAGTGCATCGACCAATATAAATATTAAAACTATATGATATTTACACTGGTAGTTTCAATATAATCTATTCAAAATATTATTTAGAATTAGGGCATGACATACGATAAAGACTTTTCTCTGAACAGCAGATGTCTTTGTAGATTTTATTGTGGAAATGTAATGTTGTTTAATTTAAGTATACCCCATATCTCATTTCATATTGACACATTGACACTCTATCAATATGCTTGTAATAAAACCTTTTTACTTCGGCTTTTCAAATTATACTCCTAAAACCACAATGTAAAAAGAAACCACATCAAAAAATGACAACCACTGAACAACAGGTTCCTGACTAAGGACAGGTGCTAACAAATGCAGCGGGTTTAAACGTTTTAACAAGCTCCAACATTCACCCTAACATGAAACAGTAGTAAAACATTACAACATAGAAAGACACACTATAAAATATCAATTGAAATGGATTGAAACGGTCAAAAAAAGATATTAACAAAAACAAGTAAACATACACTGAACGAATAAATTTGATCTACGACACATTTATATATATTGATGAAAATAGAAGATGATGAACGTTGAACTGCAATGAGATAACAACTAAATGACATAAAGTCAAAAGACATCTCAAGGTCAAAATGAGTCCTTATTAATATACAAACTTCAATTGAAACACTTTAATTCACCCGATCGGTAGGAATTTAAACCACATGGAAAAGTTCCTTGACAGTTTCTGTAATGAATAAATACACTGACGAATTGTCATAGATATTTTAAATTCGAAAAAACAGTTGAAATTGAATATATTACTGCAAGTTACAAGCATGCATTAAGCAAATATAATGTCTCTAAAAGTCAGATTAAATAAAGAGAATAGTCTTGAATTTGTGTTGTAAAAAGTTAATGTTATAGTTAAGCGATATTGTAATTGTTGAAACAGTATCAATCACCATCAGCATTTACTGTTGGAATGCCCACTCCTGTCCTTCAAGTCCATTTTTTCCAGAGACGTGATATGAACCAGCGTCGACATACAATGTGATATTAGGTTGAAGAGAAAAATTCGTAATTTTTGATTTTCCTAGGCCTCCTGGAAGGGTGAAACATGTACCCTCTGGTGTTCCTGGTACACAGGTAACGTGTCCGGTACTGTCCACGTGCAGGAAGTATGTGCTGTTAACATCTTTCAAAGCATACTCTTGTGGACGAGACATTCGGATAACTTATAGTGGTGTGTCTGGAAACAAAATAGTATTATAGTTATGTAGTACTCTTTACATTCAATTATATCGTACAAGTGAGGGCATAGGACAAAATGTGCATGATTAATTAAAGAAATAAATTACATTAGCATGTTTGCAAAAAACTATCGGTTATCAATTTGTCTCTAATTTGAGTCTGCATTTCATTCTTTTACTTATTTTCGTGGTTTTGGTCACGAGAACTTGATCCTTTTGAACTTTTCTCCTTATTTGTGTTTTAATTTACATTTCCAATGGACTTTTGTCGAGAATGTTGTCTTCTACCCGTTAGCATACCGTCGCTGTTATGCAGAAACCACGTATCTAAGGTTTTGATAATTTTTCACCAGGCATTAAAAACTGAAATCTTTTAATCGATTATTTAGAATTAAATATGTATGTTCAACTGTATGCCAAAATATCTGATCTTCTAACCAATCAATTACCAAGACGAGCAAATATTTCTGCACCTATATTGTTTTTTCAAAGCTTTTCATTATTTTTAAGCTATATTAGCTTTGAAAACCTGAAATTGATAAAACTGTACCTGTTATAATATAATCTGCCGTGCCATGTGTTTTCTTTTGAGATACGATATTTTCGCACAACAAAATGTCTCACCGATCCGACTACACTTTTTCGTCTCGTGTCAGAATTCGAGTAAATGATTGGTTAGAAGATCAGATATTTTCGCATACAGTGGATCATACCTATCTAATCTTAAATAATCGATAAAAAGATTTCCGCAAAAAATTGAGATACGAGGTTTTTGCATAACAGCGACGATACGTTTTTCTGGAAACATCGTCTTTATGGATAATTTTGTATACATTTTGTCTCCGAGTAAATAAATGAAAGTGAATCTTTGTTACAGTGATTTATAACTAAATAAATGCAATCAGGTTTTTCAAAAAATCAAATATCTTCTTCAACGGCTCAATTCATCTTTCGTTTCCCAAATTTGAATTTCGTTAAAAAGTAAAATCACAAAAAATACAGAGCTCCGAGGAAAATTCAAAACGTCCATTTAAATTGTTTAATATTATTTTAACTAAATTTAACATTTAAATCTTTTAATGATCAAATGTAAGCTCATTTTTTTAAGACTTACAAGCATGATAAGAACGCATCGTTATTTATGAATGGTTTTCAATTGTATGTGTTATTGTGAAGTAAATCATAAAACACATTACCGCTGTTCCCTTAATATAAAAGACAATATGTTACAAATACTAAACATATATGGTTAAACACTATTTTCTTTGGCAAAGTATCATTTTAAGCTGTTTATACGGCCTTTGTTCAATGCATATGTTTGATGCTACGTTTGTTCTCCAAAACATACTGAAAGCAATTTATTTGTTGTTTTGAATTTCCATTTATCAATTTTAGTATAAAATATGTTTAGGCCTGAAGTGTAACCTTTCAAGCTACTTGATGAATACCAATAGATAATCCAGAGCACTATATAAGATATAACCTAAGAGCTTGTCGAAATTGTTTCGTAGCGTGTTTAAGTGAAATATAGTTGGGAATGTCTATGTCATTTGTTTTCTATGTGAGAGTTGTCTCATAGGCAATCATATCATCTTCTCATTTTCATATTAACCAACTTGTCTCGACACCAGTGGTCATACATATCTATATTGAGTGTATTTTTAATTACAAGTATACTTTTTATTAACATGTCAGTTGCTGTTTCCTGTTTTACTTGATCCAAAAAAATATAGACAAATCAACAAAATGCAACAAAATCTGTACGCGAAATTGTTGCATAATGTTTAAGTAATGAGTAAAGAGCCTGTTTTTGTTGACTACGTAAAACTATTCCTGAACCGCTTCTTAAAACCGTAAAAACTCTCTAAAAATACCAAGTCTCAAAATAGACTTCTTATAATCGATGCTTAAATTCACGTTTTAACATAACGCAAAGAGGTTTTACTCCAATGTCACTTTCCAACAGTCATTTTATCTTCCCAAATATTCACAGTATTACAGCGTAATATGTGTACTTAAAGTTCTAAAAGCTTTATAGCGTTATTCCGTACATATGATCAAATTATAATTCATATAAAAGCGAATGGCATAAAACTGCTGATTTTTACCAATTTTGAGTATTTATTCGACAGATTATTTGAATTTTAATATTATAACCAACGAAACGCTAGGTATTGTGTTTCAGTCACAAATTAGTTCATTTTTGTTAAGCATGTCCTTTAATGCAAATATTTACCAATTAAAGTGTATTAGATTTTAAATTGTATTTAATAGCATTATATTACCATGAAAAGGCCTTAATGTATAACAAAAATACCGTACTTCAAGGTAAATTCAAAAGTGGAAGTCCATAAAAACAACAAAATCAAACACTATCAATCAATGGAACCAGTGAAAAAAACTGTCATATTCCTGACTTGGTTATATTAAAATATAATTGACTTTTATGTTTATAAATAATATTGATAGAAACACTTTTAGGTTACTTTTTAGATGCCTTAATACGAGAATAAATACCTAACAAATATTTACATCAAAGTCAAGACACGAGCATTGCTCACTACTGAAGTTACGAAAATAACAAATTGTGAACTTACCCTTTCGATATAATCTGATGGTTGATTGGATGTCAGGCTATTCTAAGAGAAAAATGAATTGTCATAATCTGTGTCTCCTTATATAGTGGATTGTAACTTTTCGGTGGGAGGGAAAATAAACAAAACAAACGTATAAGCCGATACGACGATGTATGAAGCAACCAATTGAAAAGAAGCCATCTATGATATTGCGTGGTGATTTCCCTAGGATTTGCTGTATTTCCACTTTAAACTCCTACGAATGCGTGGGTAAGTTATTTCATTGGCTGCATGCATCATTTATATATCAATTCTGATGACGAGGCATATAAGATAAGAATGATTGGTTGACTAATTTTTAACGTTTCCGAAACGCCTAACCGACAAAGCTAATTCATTTTGTAATTGATAATGCAACAATATTAGTTGCAGTTAACTTTTGGTCTATCATGTTTAAGAAGTTTTCTGTCGCGGATTCTAGTGGGAAATTTGCCTTATATATATTGTACTCGATTATGATGTATAACAACAGATAGTTAGATTGGATACGACTTATTAAAACACAAAGTAGCTTTATTTTACATCCAGATGATATTCTCATAGTCAATCTTATTTAATAACAATTTATGTCAATCGCATAAGGCGAGGCAGTCGTTTTCCATAATGTATGTAAATCTAAATCATGAACAAGCTACATTTGTACTTGGAGTACAAACCTTCAATTAAAGACTGACAGTCCCCAACAGCAGCAACTAAATAAAAAGAATATAAACTAACACTACTGTAACAACAGCCCATGAAAAGGCCGTGAAATGTCTGTGAAATATCACAGGGCCGTGAAAACCCGTGAAAATATCCCGTGACTTTGTAAAAAACATATTTCTAAAGGCCGTGAAAAATATTTGATGTTAGAAAAACACCGTGAAATTTCGATATTCCGTGAAAAGGCCTTGATAATTTGTCCTTTCATGCTTAATAAAAATTATCACAGCCTTTTCACTGGATGTTGAAACCAGTGAAAAGGCCGTGATATTTGTTCATGTCAATTTTTTCTTATCCTAATTCAGATTTAAAACAACCCATGTGGTCCGAGACCACAATTATTTCGTAGTGCATTTCTTTTAGAACATAAATGAAAATAAAAAAAATCCCACCTGCGCTTTCTCAAAGAAACTTTTACAGTGTGTTGTACTACTTTTGGGACAAATTACATCAACATTATAGAAAACTGCAACGGCTCTAACTCAAAATATGGACAATTGTATGTTTAGGGCGTCTTGAAATCTTTTGACAGCTTCCGAAGTGCTAATTTTCAACCTTTTTCACCTGTACCAAATCACTACTTTCCTTTAAAATTCTGGACCCAAATTTTTTTACAGTGTAATTTCACCCCCCCCCCCCCCCCCTACTTGCAATTTGGGGCATTAAACATGGAGAAATAAATTTTAAAGGGGTATAAAAATTAATGGCAAGTAACCCACTGTCAACACTAGGGACTATATTCGTGAACAACGAAAATCAAGGGACGACAATTGTGGTCTCGGACCTAATAGGATAGAAAGAGTTGACAAATCTTAAAACAACTTGTTATGACCAAAGCTTAATAAATTATAACACTGCTTACAAAGTTTCATGACAATAGGATGTATATTATAGACAATAAGTAAAGTTCTATACTCATCTTTGCGTGTAAAATGTTGACGTTAAAATTGAAAAATTTCAACTATCAACATTTTGAGCTTTAAAAATCAAAATGTTGCAAAAGAAACCTGTTTAAATGACTTAATAAATAACTTATCATGTACTAAAAGCAATAGAGTACTCATTTTATTCATTAGACTTGGCATAATTATTCAAAAGTCAAATTTATATGAGAGTGCGCCTAAAAATTGAGATTTTTCAATGAAGGGGGGCCTGACATGAAGATGTAATATTTTCCAGCAATTTTAAATTTGTGAAGCTTTTTGGTTATAAATAATCCTTACATATGTATTGAAAGTACTTTAAATGGAAAGAAAAGTTACAAATAACATATCATATTAGTTTAAAAGGGTCTTAGGCCAAGTAAAACTGGAAAAAAATTTAGGGTCAATTTAGGCCGTGCCACATATTTACATTAAAAAATGCAAATTGAGGCTATAAGTAATAAAAATTAGTGTCTTTTTTTATCATTTCTATACTCATGTGACATGATACAACTAATCTGAGCACAAAAAGACTCTTGCAATTAACTTTTCTTACAAACAGTATGGTCTCATACAAAGATTTTTGCCTTTTTAGGGAAAAACTTGCATGCAATTTATTTTCAACAGGCTTATATTTAAACCACTTGCTATCCTACAGAAGGAAAGAAAGATATTATGTGAAATGGAACAGGTACAATAGACATTGTAAAGTGCTTTTGATACAAATTTAGTGAGGTCTTTATTATGGATTTCAAATTTTATGTACCAAGCTCCCCACTTTTGACTTCATCCAAACAGGGCGTTAGACAAGGGTCATTTATACAACACATTTTGCACATATTGTCTGAGATAATCTTCTTTTCTGTAGATTCAGAGTTCATAAAGAAGTAAAAGAACTAGATAAAGGCATAAAAACACAAATATTGACACATGAAAACCTGTCAGATAGAAAGTCAGGATGCCATTTATGCATCAATATTGAAAAAGCTATAAATGCCTATTTTGACCATAAAATGCCAAAATTGGTCATTTTTGCAGAAATTTTATAAAATATAAGTTTAAATCCTTTAGTTTCATGCTATTTGACAAATTGAAACCATCAAATCATTTAGGGGAAGTTGCCAAAGTACAGATTCTATATTTACAGATTTCACCTCTTAGGTCCGAGACCATAATTATTTCGTAGTGCATTTCTTTTAGAACATAAATGAAAATAAAAAGAATCCCACCTGCTCTTTCTCAAAGAAACTTTTACAGTGTGTTGTACTACTTTTGGGACAAATTATATCAAAATTATAGAAAACTTCATCGGCTCTAACTCAAAATATGGACAATTTTATGTTTAGGGAGTCTTGAAATCTTTTGACAGCTTCCGAAGTGCTAATTTTCAACCTTTTTCACCTGGACCAAATCACTACTTTCCTTTAAAATTCTGGACCCAAATTTTTTTACAGTGTAATTTCACCCCCTACTTGCAATTTGAGGCATTAAACATGGAGAAATAAATTTGGAAGGGGTATAAAAATTAATGGCAAGTAACCCACTGTCAACACTAGGAACTAATCAAGGGACGACAATTGTGGTCTCGGACCATGTGATTATTGTAATATGGTCTTATTATTTCCACTTACATTTTTCTTAATATCCTATAAACTTTTCATTATAAATATATGTCTGTTTAAATATTATTTTATGCAATACTACTGTACAGGACTGGCCATGACTTTTAAATGGAACCATTCATTGTTATAGTTAATGACTTTGTGACAATAAATATTTTGTATTTAAAGAAAAGTATTTTGCTTCTCGTCTGTACATTATTGTAAACAATGTAAACATTAATTTTAATTAGAACCGAAACATGTAAAAACGAGAACTTCCAGGAATATCAGACCGTATCCGGATTCGTGTTTCTTTTAGAGTTATTGTAACGGTCGGAAATTTCAAAGTCGCCGAAGGTCGATTAATATTTACTTTAAGGATGCAAGACGAGTGACAGCAAGTTTGAGGTAAGTTAAGTTATTAATATTTTATTCTCTGATGCCTCATATCACAAAAATGTTGATGACGTTTGTGAGCATTTCCATTGAACTGATTTTCACTGAATTTGCAGAAACCACGCAAACATGCATGTGATATATTCACTTATATTTGAGTCTGTTGCACTTGATTCCTTTAATCATTTCGGTTAATGTTTTCTAAGACTTGCCGGATCCTTTAAATACGATTACGGTTTTATTTTGTTTATGTTTTTGAGAAAAAAAGGGGGTCCTTTTTCCCCACACTGGCCACGTAAAAAAAATGACATTTATGTACAGTACACTCAAGGTTGGTAAAGAAGTGGTCAATACTAGTATTGATCATGCCAGTGGTAAATACTGGTAAATACCGGGAAATACTAGCAAATACCGGCAAATACTGGTCGATTGATATTTTGAGTGGTCATTATTATTGGAAAGGTAAACGTCACAGGACATAAAGTCACAAATTTGATAGGACAAAAAGTCACAGGACAAAAAGTCACAAATATTTTTTTTACAATTGTTTGAATATATAAGAGAATTATCTTGAAATATTTACTTGTTATTACATTTTACTTTAAAAATGAAGAATTATTTAATTTTAATCATGTAAAGGACATATTTCTTGGCACCATGAAGCCATTTAAGTGCCAATCTACTTTGCATCTAATCTGAATTAGGATAAGAAAAAAATTGACATGAAAAAATATCACGGCTTTTCACTGATTACAACATCCAGTGAAAAGGCCGTGATATTTTTTATTAAGCATGAAAGAACAAATTATCAAGGCCTTCTCACGGAATATCGAAATTTTACGGTCTTTTTCTAACATCAAATATTTTTCACGGCCTTTAGAAATATGTTTTTTACAAAAGTCACGGGATATTTTCACGGGGTTTTCACGGTCCTGTGATATTTCACAGACATTTCACGGCCTTTTCATGGGCTGTTGTTACAGTAGTGTTAGTTTATATTCTTTTTATTTAGTTGCTGCTGTTGGGGACTGTAAGTCTTTAATTGAAGGTTTGTACTCCAAGTAGCTTGTTCATGACTTCCACTTTTGAATTTACCTATTTTTGTTATACATTTAGGCTTTGTAATATAATGCTATTAAATTTCTATTTTGAGACTTGGTATTTTTAGAGAGTTTTTACTGTTTTAAAAAGCGGTTCAGGAATAGTTTTACGTAGTCAACAAAAACAGGCTCTTTACTCATTACTTAAACATTATGCAACAATTTCGCGTACAGATTTTGTTGCATTTTGTTGATTTGTATATATTTTTTTGGATCAAGTAAAACAGGAAACAGCAACTGACATGTTAATAAAAAGTATACTTGTAATTAAAAATACACTCAATATAGAAATACATGACCACTGGTGTCGATAAAGTTGGTTAATATGAAAATGAGAAGATGATATGATTGCCTATGAGACAACTCTCACCTAGAACAAATGATATAGAAATTCCCAACTATAGGTCACTTAGACACGCTACGAAACAATTTCGACAAGCTCTTAGGTTATATCTTATATAGTGCTCTGGATTATCTATTGGTATTCATTAAGTAGCATGAAAGGTTACACTTCAGGCCTAAACATATTTTATACGAAAATTGATAAATGGAAATTCAAAACAACAAATAAATTGCTTTCAGTATGTTTTGGAGAACAAAAGTAGCATCAAACATATGCATTGAACAAAGGCCGTATATGAACAGCTTAAAATGATACTTTGCCAAAGAAAATAGTGTTTTACCATATATGTTTAGTATTTTTAACATATTGTCTTTTATATTAAGGGAACAGCGGTAATGTGTTTTATGGTTTACTTCACAATAACACATACAATTGAAAACCATTCATAAATAACGATGCGTTCTTATTATGCTTGTAAGTCTTAAAAAATGAGCTTACATTTGATCATTAAAAGCATTTAAATGTTAAATTTAGTTAAGATAATATTGAACAATTTAAATGGACGTTTTGAATCTTTCTTGGAGCTCAGTATTCTTGTATTTTTTTTTTTTTACGAAATTCAAATTTGGGAAACAAAAAAAGAATTGAGCCGTTAAAGAAGATATTTGTTTTTTTGAAAAACATGATTGCATTTATTTAGTTATAAAACACTGTAACAAAGATTCACTTTCATTTATTTACTCGGAGACAAAATGTATACAAAATTATCCATAAAGACGATGTTTCCAGAAAAACGTATGCTAACGGGTAGAAGACAACATTCTCGACAAAAGTCCATTGGAAATGTAAATTAAAACACAAATAAGGAGAAAAGTTCAAAAGGATCAAGTTCTCGTGACCAAAACCACGAAAATAAGTAAAAGAATGAAATGCAGACTCAAATTAGAGACAAATTAATAACCGATAGTTTTTGCAAACATGATAATGTAATTTATTTCTTTAATTCATCATGCACGTTTTGTCCTATGCCCTCACTTGTACGATATAATTGAATGTAAAGAGTACTACGTAACTATAACACTTTTTTTCAGACACACCACTATAACAATGAGCTACTATACGATTTCCATGGTAATCGACAGCAAAACCTATTACCTGTCGTACGACACAGGTACGACCCCCGTGGTGAAAGTTGAGGCATCCTCTTCTCCTCAAAAATGGGAAGTTATCCGAATGTCTCGCCCACAAGAGTATGCTTTGAAAGATGTTAACAGCACATACTTCCTGCACGTGGACAGTACCGGACACGTTACCTGTGTACCAGGAAGACCAGAGGGGGCATGTTTCACCCTTCCAGGAGGCCTAGGAAAATCAAAAATTACGAATTTTTCTCTTCAACCTAATATCACATTGTATGTCGACGCTGGTTCATATCACGTCTCTGGAAATAAATGGACTTGGAGGACAGGAGTGGGCATTCCAACAGTAAATGCTGATGGTGATTGATACTGTTTCAACAATTGCAATATCGCTTAACTATAATATTAACTCTTTACAACACAAATTCAAGACTTTTCTCTTTATTTAATCTGAATTTTAGAGACATTATATTTGCTTAATGCATGCTTGTAACTTGCAGTAATATATTCAATTTCAACTGTTTTTTTTCGAATTAAAAGTATCTATGACAATTCGTCTTTGTATTTATTCATTACAGAAACTGTCGAGGAACTTTTCCATGAGGTTTAAATTCCTACCGTTCGGGTGAATTAAAGTGTTGCAATTGGAGTTTGTATATTAATAAGGACTCATTTTGACCTTGAGATGTCTTTTGACTTTATGTCATTTAGTTGTTATCTCATTGCAGTTCAACGTTCATCATCTTCTATTTTCATCAATAAGTTATAATATATAAATGTGTCGTAGATCAAATTTATTCGTTCAGTGTATGTTTACTTGTTTTTGTTAATATTTTTTTTTTGACGGTTTCAATCCATTTCAATTGATATTTTATAGTGTGTCTTTCTATGTTGTAATGTTTTACTATTGTTTCATGTTAGGGTGAAGGTTGGAGCTTGTTAAAACGTTTAAATCCGCTGCATATGTTAGCACCTGTCCTTAGTCAGGAACCTGTTGTTCAGTGGTTGTCGTTTTTTGATGTGGTTTCTTTTTACATTGTGGTTTTAGGAGTATAATTTTACAAGCCGAAGTAAAAAGGTTTTATTACAAGCATATTGATAGAATTTCAATGTTTCAATATGAAATGAGATATGGGGTATACTTAAATTAAACAACATTGCATCTCCACAATAAAATCTGCAAAGACATCTGCTGTTCAGAGAAAAGTCTTTATCGTATGTCATGCCCTAATTATAAATGATATTTTAAATAGATTATATTGAAACTACCAGTGTAAATATCATATAGTTTTAATATTTGTATTGGTCGATGCACTTTCAAAAGATAGGTCATACAGAAACGTCATTAAAATGTGCAGAAAGATAAAGTCTTCTTAGAGATGACCAGGATATTGACGGACGTAATTACGGAAGCGTAACTTGACGAATCGAACGAAACGGGAGCTGCTGTTTTATACATAGAAATGTATAAATCTAACATAAAAACGCTGTATGAAGTACTAGACTAGTGTAGTTATCTGTATCTAACTCCTCACATTAATAATTCAATGTTTTCTACAATAGCAAATGGTTCACTCAATATCCGAGACTCTGCTTTGAAAATTGAGGTCCCAACAGGGAAACATCTGAATTTCACAAGTCTCCACCCAACCCCAACCTAAACACGTTTCAGTACTTTTATTCTGTACAACAAAAAGTGCATGCAAACCATTTCTAATAATATTATTATTTGTCGATAAAAACAGTGCATCAATATTGGAAATAAAGCTTCAAGCGGGGAAGTTGTTTGTGACTACAGGACAGCCAAAAATTATGACACACGTGTTATATCTGAATCAAGTGTTAGACACGTCTGTTGAATTATCAGATACTGATTGAGAGTATATTCATCAAATTAGCTATAATTTGTTCATGTTTGAAATACAGAACAGCTAAAATCTTGTAAATATTATTCTTATCAATCATATTATTTGTTCTCTACGTATGTTGTCGGACTGAACAAAGAAATAACACGACGGGTGCCGTATACGATGCAGGAAATGCTTACCCTTCCGGAGCACCTGATTTCACTCCCGGTTTTTAGTGGAGTTCGTGTTGTATCTTAATTATCATTTATAACTGTTGATGTAAATGTCCTTTGGTTTTGTGAGTCTTTGTGTACTCCTTGGTTTTGATTGTTATTGTCTTGTCAAATCAGTGATATTTCAAATACTCATGTCAGTACTTCAACAGTATACACAATTGCATGTGTATTAAACAAACCATTTCAGACAAATATATATTATCCCAAAGTAACGGGTCTTTGGACTTTATAAATTTTAATCCTATCCAGTATGCATCTCCTCAGACATGGTTTGATATCCATACAAAATGTTGTTTTAAGTATGGACAATAAAATAAGGGGTTGTAACAGAGTGGGGAAATTCACTCGAAAATAAGTGAGGCATACTCAGAAGTGATAGATAAGTGGTATAAACGTATAAATATTAATATTTTAATCAAAAATAAATTTATAATTAATACAAATTAAACAAAAAGGGTGGGTCTGTCGTCGCATACGTTATTAATGGACCAATTATACCTTTTGCTAATTAACTCCTTTAAAAAACACTTTTTTTACTCGAAAGATCAGCTTTTTTACACAGAAATCTTTTTTTTTCTAATTGGTAAAAAAAACTGTAGGATTTCGTTTTTTTTAAATAATAAACCAATAGATTTGTTAATCTTAAACTTGAATATCCAATTTAAAACACAGAGCAAGCATACGATATGACAACAATAATTTGATAAATTAAATCAAATCATTAAAAAATGCATTCATATTTGTTTGAACATTGCAGAAGTCGTCGGTGCACTCGAATAATTATATGCGTGATGTATATTTCATTTTGCTTTCAACCAGAACAAACACTCACATTGCATCGTAAGATATGGAACACTTTCGGAAACTTTTAAATGCCCTTTCATTTATATTATGAAAACCTTTTTAAAATCGGTATGATTTTATGCTATGCGTTTCTATCTCTTAACGTGATTGCATCCAAAAACAGTTTAAACATGATTACATCTATTAAAGTTTTAAGTACGTTTGTAAACATACAATTACCTCCTCTATTACGTTTGTTCGTCGAGATAGGTTCGTTCTCTAATATCCTGGTTGTTTCTCTTAAAACGTACGAATCAGATTTGTGTAAGGTTTCAATATCATACACACACAAAAATCAATAAACTGTAAACAAGCCTTGTGTTTCAACATATAAATGTGTCCTTATATATAAATCTTTTAAAAAAAGATGAAAATATTTCATAAACTTTTGGTTTAAAATTTCCAAATTGTTCTCATTAAAAAATTATCATAAATTGCATTATAGCTGAGAATCAGGCATCTTTAAGTTTTTGGATGTTTCACAAAAAGAACTTGACGGGCCGATGTTGGATTATGTAGTTCCAGGGTTTGTTCGACTCCGACAAAAGCTGTCATTAGAAAACAAGTATATTCTGACAAAAAATTAGCATTTGCAGCGTTTTTCATCACACGAACGACATTCTCCAGAAATAGTTTATGATTAGACACTTCAGTCCTCACCAACAGGTTCCGAAGACTATTGGGTTGCCTAAGAGCTATCATGGTAGGCTCGGGAAAAATCATGGATAGTTTGGAATTCTTTTCAACTGTTTTCCAATGATCACGAATGACATCAAAGCTGTTTTTGAAAGATGGGTGGTAAATAAGGACACATGGAGTCCTATTTTTTTTTCTTTTTATTCTTACAGTTTACTCCTTGGGATAGTTTTCGCTTTCTGATTTTTTTTTTTGAATAGTTCTGTGTTTAAAGCCCCTTCTCTTCAAGCGGGTTTTCAGTTGACTTAGTCGTGTTTCTGTGTTGGAACATATTCGCTTGACTTTAAGTGCCTGACTCTACGGGATGCTCTTAGTACAATGAGCAGGATTGCAACTTTTAGGCGACAGGTTTTGGTAATACAGTAGGCATAGAATATAGTTCTGTGGATATAATGCCATCTGTGAGGGAGCTTGAAGTATCGAGGAAGGTGATTTTGGATTTAGATCTCTCATGAGTAAATTTGATACTTTGATGCAGTTGTTGGCATTAATGATGAATGTATCTAAATCCTCGTCACTTTTATTCCATTACATATTCACATTATCTATCAATCTCAACCAGGAAAGCGTGTTTTCGATTAAAGATTCAAGGAGTTGTTTTTCTAATTTGCCAATATATATGTTGGCATACGATGGAGCCAATTTGGTACCCATAGCAGTTTCATTAGAGACAGGTGTCGTGTTGGAGGAAAGTAAATTTAAGGCCTGCATTTTTCTAAGATAATCGGCTGTGTCTTTGATGTGAGATGGATGTCTTCAACATGTTGACAATGATGGAAGTCAACGAATTCCGAGATTTTTTCCGTCGGATGACAGTTCGCTGAAACAATAGGTCTTTTTTTCATCTTACCATTTTTACTTAAGCAGTGAACAAAACCCAAATATATGATGTTTCAAATCAACACAGAAGTCAAACATGGTGATTCAGGAGGAATTATTGGATTGCCAACTCTGTTTATGGTTAATCTGACTGAAAGAAACAGTTTAAGCACCAAATCATGAAAACTGATATTAAAGTCCATTCCACATTTTACAGCATGCCTTATATTACTCTAAACATTCCCAGGTTATGAGGGCAATACAACAAGAGTCTTTAGATTGCAGTTAACTATAATTCCAAAATCTGTTTGACAATACATGTACTAGAATACATCTCTAAGTTGACTGTTTGTCTATTTCTCATGTATGCATTAAGTTAAATTATCTCCCCTTACATAATCAATTTGCCTTTATTGTGCTTTTCACTGTCAGAAAATCTTAACAACTAGTGGTATTTTGCATGGAAAATGAATAAACCATTTAATCTTGCTGATATAACATCATAAATACATTCTTTGTCAAAAATAATGTCTAGTCAATGTATAGAAACCCCGATTTCTATCTCTATTTCAGATCAATATGAGAGCTAATTGAATAAGTAAGGACCCCTTAACCACTTACTGGTTACCCAAAAGCTCCTACTGGTGTCATGTTACATCAGAACTACCAATTAAACCTCAAGAAACTAGTATAGCTGTACTTGTGTTGAAAAAAATAAGAAATTATGCAATTTATTTATTTCGGTGAAAATAATAGGATGTACATGCAACCGAAGAATGTCGCGTCTCAAATTTCAGTGGTTGCACATGTGTCAGACACTGCAAAAAGTTAAAGCGAGCATTTATAATTAAAAATGTTTTGCAAGTTACATAAAAATAATGAAGCTCTACTTTCTAGCTAAATTTTTACATTATTACCTACAGATAAGGCAAAATTTGCTGAATCAGCAATTTTTACTCTCAGGGGTGGAATTTAAGGCTTGTTTTTATCATAGTTGCCCTTTATCAACTTTTTATTGATAAACTTATAAATTGCATAGGTAAAAAAAGTTCCTTTATTGATTTAGTGTAAAATTATATATCCCCCTTAACCAAGACATAACAAACTTGAAATCAGTCATGACACCTATGATGCATAGACTTCTTACTTTGGAACATATTACAATAAAGAATACTAGTCTGCACTCATTTCTTATCAAAAAAAAAATGAAACATTACATCCCTACCCTATCTGGCAGATTTTCACTTTTTTTCATCTTACCATTTTTACTTAAGCAGTGAACAAAACCCAAATATATGATGTTTCAAATCAACACAGAAGTCAAACATGGTGATTCAGGAGAATTACTAGATTGCCAACTCTGTTTATGGTTAATCTGACTGAAAGAAACAGTTTAAGCACCAAATCATGAAAACGTATATTAAAGTCCATTCCACATTTTACAGCATGCCTTATATTACTCTAAACATTTCCAGGTTATGAGGGCAATTCAACAAGAGTCTTTAGATTGCAGTTAACTATAATTCCAAAATCTGTTTGACAATACATGTACTAGAATACATCTCTAAGTTGACTGTTTGTCTATTTCTCATGTATGCATTAAGTTAAATTATCTCCCCTTACATAATCAATTTGCCTTTATTGTGCTTTTCACTGTCAGAAAATCTTAACAACTAATGGTATTTGCATGAAAAATGAATAAACCATTTAATCTTGCTGATATAACATCATAAATACATTCTTTGTCAAAAATAATGTCTAGTCAATGTATAGAAACCCCTATTTCTATCTCTATTTCAGACCAATATGAGAGCTAATTAAATAAGTAAGGACCCCTTAACCACTTACTGGTTCCCCAAAAGCTCCTACTGGTGTCATGTTACATCAGAACTACCAATTAAACCTCAAGAAACTAGTATAGCTGTACTTGTGTTGAAAAAAATAAGAAATTATGCAATTTATTTATTTCGGTGAAAATAATAGGATGTACATGCAACCGAAGAATGTCGCGTCTCAAATTTCAGTGGTTGCACATGTGTCAGACACTGCGAAAAGTTAAAGCGAGAATTTATAATTAAAAATGTATTGCAAGTTACATAAAAATAATGAAGCTCTACTTACTTTCTAGCTAAATTTTTACATTATTACCTACAGATAAGGCAAAATTTGCTGAATCAGCAATGTTTACTCTCAGGGGTGGAATTTAAGGCTTGTTTTTATCATAGTTGCCCTTTATCAACTTTTTATTGATAAACTTATAAATTGCATAGGTAAAAAAAGTTCCTTTATTGATTTAGTGTAAAAATATATATCCCTCTTAACCAAGACATAACAAACTTGAAATCAGTCATGACACCTATGATGCATAGACTTCATACTTTGGAACATATTACAATAAAGAATACTAGTCTGCACTCATTTCTTTCCAAAAAAAAATGAAACATTACATCCCTACCCCATCTGGCAGATTTTCACTTTTTTTCATCTTACCATTTTTACTTAAGCAGTGAACAAAACCCAAATATATGATGTTTCAAATCAACACAGAAGTCAAACATGGTGATTCAGGAGAATTACTGGATTGCCAACTCTGTTTATGGTTAATCTGACTGAAAGAAACAGTTTAAGCACCAAATCATGAAAACGTATATTAAAGTCCATTCCACATTTTACAGCATGCCTTATATTACTCTAAACATTTCCAGGTTATGAGGGCAATTCAACAAGAGTCTTTAGATTGCAGTTAACTATAATTCCAAAATCTGTTTGACAATACATGTACTAGAATACATCTCTAAGTTGACTGTTTGTCTATTTCTCATGTATGCATTAAGTTAAATTATCTCCCCTTACATAATCAATTTGCCTTTATTGTGCTTTTCACTGTCAGAAAATCTTAACAACTAATGGTATTTGCATGAAAAATGAATAAACCATTTAATCTTGCTGATATAACATCATAAATACATTCTTTGTCAAAAATAATGTCTAGTCAATGTATAGAAACCCCTATTTCTATCTCTATTTCAGACCAATATGAGAGCTAATTAAATAAGTAAGGACCCCTTAACCACTTACTGGTTCCCCAAAAGCTCCTACTGGTGTCATGTTCCATCAGAACTACCAATTAAACCTCAAGAAACTAGTATAGCTGTACTTGTGTTGAAAAAAATAAGAAATTATGCAATTTATTTATTTCGGTGAAAATAATAGGATGTACATGCAACCGAAGAATGTCGCGTCTCAAATTTCAGTGGTTGCACATGTGTCAGACACTGCGAAAAGTTAAAGCGAGAATTTATAATTAAAAATGTATTGCAAGTTACATAAAAATAATGAAGCTCTACTTACTTTCTAGCTATATTTTTACATTATTACCTACAGATAAGGCAAAATTTGCTGAATCAGCAATGTTTACTCTCAGGGGTGGAATTTAAGGCTTGTTTTTATCATAGTTGCCCTTTATCAACTTTTTATTGATAAACTTATAAATTGCATAGGTAAAAAAAGTTCCTTTATTGATTTAGTGTAAAAATATATATCCCTCTTAACCAAGACATAACAAACTTGAAATCAGTCATGACACCTATGATGCATAGACTTCTTACTTTGGAACATATTACAATAAAGAATACTAGTCTGCACTAATTTCTTTCCAAAAAAAAAATGAAACATTACATCCCTACCCCATCTGGCAGATTTTCACTTTTTTTCATCTTACCATTTTTACTTAAGCAGTGAACAAAACCCAAATATATGATGTTTCAAATCAACACAGAAGTCAAACATGGTGATTCAGGAGGAATTATTGGATTGCCAACTCTGTTTATGGTTAATCTGACTGAAAGAAACAGTTTAAGCACCAAATCATGAACATTGATATTAAAGTCCATTCCACATTTTACAGCATGCCTTATATTACTTTAAACATTTCCAGGTTATGAGGGCAATACAACAAGAGTCTTTAGATTGCAGTTAACTATAATTCCAAAATCTGTTTGACAATACATGTACTAGAATACATCTCTAAGTTGACTGTTTGTTGAAAATTAACTCGAATAGTTCAAGCCCTTTCCGTGTCCGATTTTCTCCCACACGAGGGCTTGAACTCGAAATGATCATTGGTCGCGTCGCTGGCTCTCTGTGAGAGAGAGAGCCAATCGGCGACAATAAGATTGTGAGTATGCGCAAATGAAAGAAAACAATTTCCGCCCGCTAAATATAAACAAACAATATGGATGTCAGTAATGCTTTGAAAACAATAGAGATGAAATATGCCTTTAAATTTAAAGAAAAACAGATGGAGTCGATAAAATACATCATGGAGGGTAAAGATACATTCATTGTCCTACCGACAGGATATGGGAAAAGCAAAATATACTCCCATTTACCCGAGATTCACGGTCTTGTGAGAGACACTCCTGGTACAGTGCTAGTTATTTCGCCGCTTCAGTCTCTGATGAAAGATCAGGTTTCGAAGCTCAATAAGATTGGAATGTCAGCAACTTTAGTTGGAGAATGTCCAAGTGACAAAAACATTGCTGATTTGATACGAGAGGGCCAATATCAGTTGGTATTTTCTTCCCTTGAAGCTGCCTTGACACCAGGGTTTTGGAGACGTTGCTTTACCACTGGAGTATTCCACGACAACCCCCTTGCTGTTGTTGTTGATGAGGCTCACTGCATTATAGAATGGTAAGTTATCACGGTATTGATTAAGATAGGGCTATTACTTTGTCTGAAAGACTATACAATACAACATTAAGGGGCGGATCCAGCCATTTAAAAAAGGGTAGCACTAACCCAGGATAAATGGGAGGGTTCCTACCAGATGTCCCCATTCAAATGCATTGATCATCCAACACCCTGAATACACACCAATCCCCCCCCCCCCATATGGAATTTAAAGATATACAAACACTTTGTCTACGTGAAGTCGTGTACAAAGATAAAAATTACACACACACCAAAAATAGAGACACGTGAAGTCGTGTACAAAGATAAAAATTACACACACACCAAAAATAGAGACACGTGAAGTCGTGTACAAAGATAAAAATTACACACACCCCAAAAATGGAGACAGATTAATAAATCAAAACGATTGTGTAAATTTTTTTTTTAAATATATAAAACACATTTTGCTGACATACATGTATTTGGTTAACATGATTTAGCACTGTTTAACAATGTATGATTATAAGTTTCTATTTTTGCATAACAAATATTTATGGTTTTTGTACACTTTTTTTCAGGGGTGATGATTTCAGACCAGAATATGGAAACCTTGCTCACCTCCGTTCCATTGTTCCAGACAAAACAGTATTCATAGCAATGACTGCCACTTCAACCAAAGAAATGAAAAGAAGAATAATTAAACACCTTGATATGTGCCAATCAGAGACACAAACTGTATGTATGTTGCCGGAAAGAAAAAATCTTACGTATGTGATCAAGAAATCAAGAAAACAAACAGATGAACTTCACTGGATGCTTGCAGACTTACTAGAAAACAAGGAAAATGCAAAGAAAACAATAATTTATTGTAGAAATATAGCGACATGTGCGAACTTGTATGAACATTTTTACATTAACATTGATGATACTCTGAATTTTGATAGTAGACTAATTGCCATGTTCCATCGCTCCACAACAGAAGAAAATAAAGAGCAAGTGCTGTCTGAATTCCCAAAACAGGACAGTAAATTACGTCTGGTATTTGCCACTGTGGCTTTTGGTATGGGTGTCGACATACCTGATGATTAAAACATTGTTCACTGGGGTGCCCCTCGTAGTTTGGAGCAGTATTCGCAGGAAAGTGGTCGTGGTGGAAGAGACGGCAGATAGTGTGTCTGTGTGTTGTACTTTTCAGGTATAGACATAGTTAAGGACAGATCAACTGATGCTATGAGGGAGTTTTGTCGTGCTACGGAGTGTATCCGTAAAGTTCTAAATGACCATTTCAGTTTGGGAACAGTAAGAGAGGCATCAAACTTTGAAAAAGATCTGTGTTGTTGCTTCTTTTGTGTTCAGAGCAGTGCAATTGTACCAATTGTTTCATACCTAGATGTAATGTTGACTTTGTAAATGTTAGCGAACCTGTTGAGTGTGATGAACTTGCTGTACGGTATCTCACCAATAAGCAAATGAAATTATTAAAACTTAATTTACAAGACTACCAAAGTGTTATATGTGAAGAAAACCCCAGCAACATCCATGACTTTGATTGTCAGTTAATAGAGGATATAGTTTCTCATTCTGATACTATTATGTGTATTGAAGATGTGATCGAATTGGGGCTTTCAAAACATGACTATGCTGAAGACATACTGTTGCTGATAGAAGAAATAGAAAACCCTTAAAACTGTTACAATTTTTGTGAAGATACATTTGTAAATATACTTGTACATGAATTGAGGAATTAGGATAACACATGTATATACATGTATTACAGTCAACAATGGGAATCAGTTAACAAACACATTTAATTAAAAAAAAAAATTAAATCATGTTAAATTATTGTTAATGTTTTTTTAAGTCGCTTTTCAAATCACCATTAGAGTGTTGAAGCAATTATCTTTTTCCCCGTAACATTTATTTTCAAAATTAAAGGTTCCAAGGAATGACAATAACAATTTTTTTTATGTAAATTTTGTTTGTGTCATGTATCAGTGTCTGTGTATTATAAAGGTTTATTTGATGTAAGTTTTATTTTACTGACTAGTATCAGAAAGAAAAGGGACATTTCATGTTGCAATGAACAATTATTGTAATCATAAATTTAATGTCTATAGATTCAAACATATATGTGTTTATATAATAAACTGTATGTAGTTTCCTTAAATCTATTCTTTCTTATATATTTAATTAGTATATACAAATAAGGAGATGTGGTATGATTTCAACTGAGACAAATATCTTACCGAGTTCATACATATTTAATGTTCTGATTGACCTTTGAATAATTCACTAAACAATGCTAAAGATGAATAATCAATGACGCAAAGAAAACTAACAACGAAAATAGACACCTAATGTTTACTACATAGCCCTCTTTTATATTATATTCATTATATTCATTATATTCATGTGTACTTTCTAAATACATGTATCAAGAATGTATGTACCTTTAAAAGTAGAAAATATTTAACAAGAACCAAAGTATACATGTATGCTGTCAACAACAAATATACATGTACTACCAGTAGCAGTCTAAAACACCACCGTATCCTCCACCAATAAAAACTGGCTGCCAGGAGTCTCCTTGAATTACACCTAAGATACCAAGGGAAAATTAAAAATTGGTTTGTCAACACCAAAAGGAAAGAAACCGAAAAGACAAACATGTAAACCAAAAAAATACAAAAGAAAAATAATCTGAACAACAAGAAATCCCTACAAATTTAAGGTGTCCTCTACTGTGATGCTTAAATCATACTTATTTGCCCTGGTGGATACATTATAGCTGTCTGTTTGGCTATCATACATTGTACCATCTCTATATGTTTAAAAATAGGCTGTGGTTGTTGTTTGTTTATGTGTTACTTATTTGTTTTTGGTTAATTTTTTGGACATAAATTAGGCCGGTAGTTTTCTCAATTGAATTGTTTACATTGTCTTAACTGAGCTGACTATGTGGTATTGGCTTTGCTCATTGTAGAAGGCCCTAGAGTGCCTTATGGTTGCTAATTTCTGTGTCATTTGGTCTCTTATGGAGAGTTTGTCTCATTGGCAATCATGCCACATCTTCATTTTTATATGCAAGATAAAATCATAGCTGAAAATGTAAGTGAATCATCACATTTGCTTCCCATATTCTTCACAACTACAGCTGGAAATACACCAATTTAACCCAGTGATGCAAACCATATCAATCGGGCAATAAAATGTAACAAAATATGATTAAGACTGCTTTTCATGTTTATTATTGCTTGAATTTTTCCAAGCTGAATTTTTAATAATTTAATTGACAGATGAAAAACAATGAAATTGTTACAGTATACATACACGACATAAAGAGTAAATAAATCACATGACTTGTGAACAATTACCCTTTTCCCACTATAAAAACACAAAAATGAAATTCTATTATTGTTGACTTCAAGAATTGATGGACAGTCAATGTTTCTACCATATACATGTATACCAAAGATTTAAAATAACACACACAAATATCACAATTTTCTTTACATTGCACTTTTCACTTCATAATAATCAAAATAACATTACTTCTACTGTTATTGCACAGAAAATGGTGTATTGCACAGTAGACGTTTTCATTTTAAATTTCTTAGTAAATGAGAAAATGATAAATTATGCACTGATCACAAAGAAGAAATGACCAAGTGATGCACTATTGGTAGTATCCATGACATATGAATACTTAAATTTTAAGAAGGATGGCTAACTTTCTTTGAATTACACATAAATCTACATTTCATGGTTAGCACTAGGCTGACTAATAAACATGTTTAACTTTAAAAAATTGGAACACATGCATGAACCGGTCATGTTTTTTATACCAAAAAAGCACTATAAATAAAACCAACGTTTACAAAAAAAAATGCACTATAAATAAACCCAACGTTTACAAAAAAAATGCACTATAAATAAAACCGGTCTCAATTCAAAGCCCTCCAGCTGACAATGATATGTTCCTACTTTTAAGAGACACAACCAAGAATCAGTCATTTGTCAGTATCTAGAGGTCAAAATGATAATGAATAAAAAAATCTTTAAACATGCTACTAATGGGCTGCCATCAACTCATTAAAACAACAAAAAACACAAGTTATAAATAAAAAAAACACAACATAATAGAAAGATGAACATCAAATGGATGATTAAAATGGAGTTACTTAATTAAATATCCACATGTATTTATACAACATTTTTTAAAGCAACTATTGAACAATTTATCACAGTTTAGCACATTTTGTTCATACATAATATGATTTCCGTCTCTGTATCTTGGCGTACGTTTCCTTCTTTTCTGTAAGCCATTTGTTAAAAGTCTTCCCTTTCAGGTCAGAAAGCGGATCAAATGGAATGCATTGAAAAAACTTGTGATAACGTCCTGGAATTTCATTGAATAGTTTCTCTGGTTGAAGTTGTGTAACAATCATGTTCATGTCTTTTTAAAAGATGGTTTAGAATTTGAAGGCTTTCCAAAATAATGTCCTAGACCATTTACATATGCATCCATTATATCGTTGCACCCTTGAAGGCTTCTACCAACACGTTTTATGGATGTTGATGTTAGATTTCCATGCAGCGCATGCAAAGCATCCTTAGCTCTCATGTTAAAGAATTCCAAGGCCAGGTCACCTGGTACATTCCCACCTTTTCCGCCGTGGATATTGATTGACTGATTATGTTTCAATTCAAAGGCAAGCCTTTGAGGTATTGTTGCCATAATCTGTGCTTGAAGTTTGAATGCTAGAAGGCGGTATTTTGTATGGTTTGAATTCGAAAACCTAAGCATATCAAATTTCCACATTCGAAAAAGGCGATCACCATCGTTCTCTTTGGCCGAGTCTTCCCTACACCAGTCCATCAAACCATCCCGAAGTACACAACATGTGTAATTAAACTTATAGTCACTCTTGTAATCTGTAGATTTTTTCTTCGTTTTCGTCTTTGGTTCATTGGCGACTGGTTCATGTGGCTGTAATATATCTAAATCTTTATATTGACAAGTTTGTCTATGGTTGCGCCGACACAGTCCATCCAACAGGTAAGATTTTGGACAACCAGGATAACTGCATGGCACTCTATTTGTTTGATTGTTGTCCTCTGTTGTTTCATCACAATCTAGAGTAAACCGTTCCGTCTTAATGAAACGATCAACAATAGTCTGAACAATGTGTTCCATTAATTCAGCGTTTTGTTCATCTGTTGCAAGATTATTTACATGGTTATCGAATTCAATCAAGTTGTCTACTCCAAGGACTTGTAATGCAGCTAGGAGTATAAAACCTTGAGTGGTCAATCTCATAAACTCTCTACAATCATTCACTGGTTTTGTCACCTGTTTGGGTAACGTTTACTAAAAGAAAAAGTATTGTGATAATAATATTTTTCTATTATAATGACACTAAGTTATAAGAATTGTAAAAATGAGATTAATGCCATCTAGGTGTAAGAGATTTTTGTTGTTTGATTGCTGTCTCATTCATGTACACAGACATCTCCTTTTTTATCATAACATAATTAACTGTCAGAAAAGTCTGTGAAGAATTGTCCCAGTAATATCTAAGTGTTGTGATATGGAAGTTTTACAGTGTCCTCTTTAAACTATTATGTACATTCCTATCTTATTGGGCTATTGTGTCTGACGATATTTCTTTAATTAGCATATTTTAAATAATCCTCAAATTACCTCTGATTTTACTCCACGTCTATCAAGCATATTCTTTAACTGGAACAGTGTTCCTCTTTCACCAGATGATGAGCCTTTGAACAGCATATTAAATGATTCCTGTAATAATGAGAATTACATTAAGCTATAATAATTATGTAAAGAAAGGCATTATTTCATAAACACATATTTAACAGAAAGTTAATTTCGGCTTGTTATTCAAATCTAATGTTCAAAATGACATACAAAATTAAAAAAAAAAAATTAAACTTAGTATAAGAATTCAATACTGAATACTTAGTAAAAGATTTCAATACTATATGACTACATTTTTACCAATCTTACCTGTAATGATATTATGTGGCCATGCCAGTCCTCACTTTTCCAAAGATATCCATCTAGCCTTTGCTCTGGTGTCCTTGCATCTTGTCTGGCTCTTTGGGCTCCATCACCCCTTTCTACACTCAATGCATCTCCACCAAGAAGTAATGGTATCATTTTACCGTTCTCTGTTGTTGGCACATACTGTTGCAGGTGTTCCATTATCTCAATCATCTGTTCCATGATGTTCTCGTCTTTCTCTAAAATGCCTAACGGAATCTTTAAAAAAAAAGTTTGTTATTAACTTAAGAGTGCAGACATACAAATATTGTTTCGTTATATATAGAACATTGGTAATAAAGGCTTGAACCAAAGCATAATATATATACATGGATTTATATATTTTAGTTTTGCCTGCAGTATCTTTTATCAATTGATCAATTATTTAATAAGGCCACACTTAAAAATATTTTGGTTTGTCCAAACCCTACTCAAAGTTTGAAACAGTAGCTAGGTACATGTAGGTAGGCATTTTCTTTCTTTTTTTGACAAAGAGAAGTTGAAGCGTCAAATGTTTTTTAGTCTCCATGTCTATCTGATAAAAAAACCTTTTTCAGATCAGGACAAAAAAAGATTTTGAGCAGGCAGCCTATTTTTTTGGGTAGGTAGGGTGAGGTCAAACAAACATAATGTTTTTTATGGCCTAAAATAACAGCATAATCTTTTACTTTGTTTTCTCATAAAATTGACCATATCTACATGTACATTGTGACAAAATTATCTTTGAAAAATATTGTATCACTTACAATGTTGCTCTTTTTTTCTGATTGCTTTGCATATTGGTGCTGGATATGGTATTCCACTAAATGCTTCAAGTTTTCCAAGATTGGTACATTTTCAATAAGAGTTCTCTTCATCAATGTCTTGAAGTCCTGATGCAGGTAAAGTACTCTTGGTCTCCAGGGATGAATGCATCATTTGGGAGAGATAATATATCAGCCTGTGGATGGGTTGAATCCAAATCCAATCCTGACACACGAGAATGGACAGCAATAGAATGAACTAAGTTGTGTATTTTGTTCTTGTTATCAAGTGTTTTATGTCTGGTCTTTTGATGTACATTTAAATTGTCCATCACGACTTGAAAGGATCCACCATCTCTGTTAGCTTCCTTTTGAGTTGTAGTAAATGGTGATTCATCTCGACTCATGACTAAAATAAAATCAATAAATATAATGGTATGCAATACAAAGGTTTTACAATTATGTTGAAATAAAATAGTCTCCTATTTAGACAATATAAACATGATATTTATACAGTTTATAAACATGTTTATTAATTCATACTTTTACATAGCCATTCTAACATGTGAACTTCTTATGAAGCAATATCTGGTCCTGAAACTTTTTTTATTTGGTCTAAAGTAATTCATATATCTAATCTAACAATTCCCAGTTTTTTTCCTTTTCCTGATTGTATTATTACTTGAAATTAAATATAAAAGGAAATAAAAAGAAAATACCTATAGCTGCATCAGTCACACATTTTACAACAGGAGTTCTTGGTGAAAGATCTGGAGATGTTGTTTGTTCTTCTGTAATATTTGGTACCCAAACATCAAAGGTATCATCTGCATTGAAAAAAAAGTACACATCTAGAACTATAGTCTTTAAAAGTTTAAAAACATTCCCTATTTTTACATATATATATATGATACATATACAAGTCTAAAAATTTGCACACCAGTACTTATATGGTCCTTTTTATAGACTTATATATATGCAAGTCTAAATTGAAAACAATGTTCAAACCTGTGATTGAGTTGAATAAAAAACACAATTTTTATACATGTGCATGCAAAAACATATTTCGTGGTAAACATGGAGGGGTCTAAATACTGTACCAACAACATTTTCCAAAAGACAAAAAAATATGAAAAGGTATATTTTAACACATTATATACTAGCAGGTAGAACAACAGAGTGTTGATTTTACTGAAGCATATTGCACAAGCTTGTGATTCATGTATTATATACAACATACCAAAGTGTTTTGTAGTAGAGACTGACACATCACCATGGACACTCAAATATCTGTTGTCTTTTAGTGGAGTATCTGAGAGCTGGATCTCACCAACAGAAATTGGGCTATAAACAGGATGATCAGAACTTAATTCCCCATCAGAGACCTTTGTAATTGGAGTAGCGTAATAATATTCATCTAAAAAAGAAGAACAATACATGAAATCCATTGGACACATATTTCATTATAATTATATATAATACTGTTATGATTATTTTGTGAAATTTTTAATTTTTGTTCTTCATCTAGCAATGTCTAGAATAATGGCTCAATAATTTTGGTGCGAGAAAAACAAATATATCAATTCAAAATAATAGCAAAAATTTTACAATTATATGATCTGATAATTTACCTTAAATAAGACATTGAACTTGTCTCAAAAAACTATAATATTAAATTACCATTTAATATATATATGGTTAGGTAGACAGTGCATTTTATCTTGGAAACTACATGTACATGTATGCATATAATTTGTTGCATCACCATACCAAAGCATTCTGTAGTTGGGATTGTCACTTCATTAGCATCAATGGAGAATAAATCACTATATGACTCTTTGTCTTTGAGTGGGGTATCTGTTACAAGAAGTGCAGCTGAGTAGCAATGGTCACCAGAGGTCACATTGTTGTCTATAGTAGAATAGCAATGGTCTCCTACAAAAGAAAAGGCATGTTCTTTACATGTTCAGGAATTTTAAAGTAAAAGATCCTAAATTTCAGATTCTGTTGATATTATGTACTGATATACTAAAGAATTAAAAGAAACAGAAATCAAACAAATATTTGCAAATGGCATGGTACATGTATGTAATTACATCATTTGTTTCATAAATTTTGATGATGAAATATAAACTTATTAAAAAAAAATCAAACCGTAGAATCATCCTCCGTTGTCCACTAATATAATATAATATAATGTATTAACTAATCATGCTAATCATTATTTGGATTTGATGTCACACAAGTATTTATTCTCCTAAAAGCACATTAGACACACCTAATTTAAATATTTCACTGAAATGCAAATATTTAAGGTGGTACCCAACACCTTCACTGAAATTAATTTGGCTCGTATAATTTTCAAAAATTTTTGCAAAGTATTTATTTTGACCCTTCGACAAAAATATAAGAAATTCAAAAAATTTGAACCAACCAAATTTATCAGAAAAAATACATGTACACTGGTTATATAGCAGTTTGACAAACACTAATTTTGATCATTGGAAAGCTTAATATTCCCTTAACAACGCAACGTAACTAAAACGCTTAGCTGATTTACAGAGTTACATGTATCTCCCTATAGTGCTAGGTACCACCTTAACTGTGATTCATGTGTAGCTATATTATTTAAGTTTTAAAAGTTCCTAAATCAATCACATGTTAATCAATATACCTAAACTACTATCCTCTGTGACTGTGTTAAGCTGATATTGGTTAGACATCTCTTTTGACCACTTCTTGACAGGCATATCAAAGTTTTCACATATTTGATCTACTAAGCCTAATGTTGCCTTGTAGGAGTTACATATCCCTGCTCTGTTAAATGTACTGTAAACCTAAAAATCAGACATAATATGTTATATAAATTTTTATATATCTGAGTTAAATTTTACAATTCTATAATATGTTTCAGCATATTGTGTACATGTTGTTATAACTTGGTATAGCATGATCAATGTTGAATAAATGCTTTGGAATAGGGACTTAACCATACATAAATGGTTTGAACCCCCCCCCCCCTTCTGGACATAGTTACATTGATAATATGATATTTGATTATAGCATATATATACATGTATAACCTAGGGCTATGACATGATTTTAATGCATATGGTACACTAATTTTAATATCTATCTTCACTTTTTTTAAGAGGAATCTGCATTGATTATCACCTTCTTGTACTCTTAAATTGTGCATGTAGTTACTCCTGTGAGTGAATGCTAAATACCTTAAACACAATACATGTTCATGAACCTTTATAGTCATGTCAGTAGTTTAAACAACAGGATTTTAAGGTTACTTCTGGTATATATAATAAATGTATACACATTGTACACATGTACATACATGTATCATATGTATACTAAATGTATTTTACTTACCCTTGTTCTCACATGTCCTCTGTACATCATGACACTATTAATAGCTTGTAAGGTGTTCATCCGCCTGTTTCTGCTGAAAAGTAGTACACCCATACTGGTCACCATTCTTGGGGTCTTCAATAATTTTTCCTTTTTATTATTTCCAATGATAGCACTTAAGATGTCCATTGTTATTGGGCATGTATTCTCTAACTGGCTTATTGCTGACCTCCATGTGAACTTTGAAATGTTAGAAACTTTAGATACTGAACTTTTCAATCTACATAATTGTTTGTGCTTCCTCGTCAAGTGTCTTTTTAACAGTAGTTGCCAAATCCCTCTTTACCTCGTCTATTTGAAGCAGGTGATTCAACGCTGTTTTGTATTGTTTCATCACAATGGCTCTGCAAGCAAGTTTACCAGGGCCTTGCAAAAGTGAGTTTTTTCTGACTACTCCTAAAACCAATTTGAACCTGCAAAAACCAAAAAGACCTATAGATAAGAATTTTTAGAAGTACATGTATATAAAATGGATTAATTCTCTATATACATGTATCTTTTAACATTTGAAAAATTTTCATTTTTATAAAATCAAGGGTTTTTGTGTACATGTATGAGGGTCTGGGTGTAGTTAACAGAATAATAAAATAATGGACAAAATATATAAGATAAGAATTATAGATTAAATGGACTAAAAACTATAAAGATAAAGGAAGGGTACACCCATATCCAGATCATCAAATATATACAACTATTTTTGGAAGTTACATGTATATAAATGTATTATAGATGATTTTGAATCTACATTTTGTTACTATACAGTACATGTACCAAAATGAGAATTCAAAAGAAAAGATATACTTCCATTGTACTTTACATAATCTTTAAAAGATAAATACCCATTGTATTATTTATTAATAAATACTAAAACTAAATGTGTACTGAAACTAAATATTTATGATATTGAATTTAAAAAGCAGTATGTATATACATGTACAATTTTCCATACAATGAGTATTTATGTACATTTATTTTTTATAGAACTACATCATTTTTAATATAAAACATTTAAGTAAAGTTTTGTGTTTCTAGTTACCTTTACTTTTGGACCAGGCGATTGTAGATTTGAAGTTTCTGTAAGCTTTCTACAGGATGATGGAGTCTGTGATGACTTTGGAGTCTGTGGCGGTTTTGGAGTTTGAAATTTCAACTGTCGTCTTCTGGCCCCCTTACTTGGAGTCAAAAATCTGTTTCTTTTGCCCCTAGGGGTGTACCCTGATTTAGACGGTGTGATTGCATGTACTGCCCTCTTCTTTGTCGTGGTTGGGCATTTTTCTGTCGTGGATGGGCATTTTTCAATGGTGTTGATGGCAGGATATTCATCTTCATCTTGGTCAACAACAGTTTGAAATTTATTAGCGAATTCGATAAATTGTGGTGAAGCACTTTTCTTAATATTGTTCACTAAGTTCTTTAACTTAGTTTCACACGTAAATACGGCCTTTAAAGTAATAACACATTGGTTACAAATGAAAACATCATCAACTCTCAAGTCAACAACATTGCGAATTTGTTCTTCATCTATTTCATAACACTCTGATAGTATTTTAACAGCATTAACTTCTTTTATTTCGTTTTTCAAATTTCGCCTCTTTTCATTCTTTAAGTTGTTAAGGTCAAACACATGCGTACAGTGAAAACAAACCCGATTACAATGATCCATTTCACATATTTACATATGAATACAAACATCGATAGCTCCTCCTTAATTTACCGCCAAATTATTTTTAACTCCCACAATTCATTGCGTTGTAAAATTTCCGGTTGACGGACTTTATCGACGAAGGCGTTCAGGCGTTAATGCAGCCATCGTAGATCAGCGGAATATAACGACTGAATTATTCGGGTTATTGAAACATTGAAACATTTTATTTTACTAAAGGCCTCACATGAAGCATGATAGTACAACAATATAACAAATAAGATATAATGCATGAACAAACATATTTACAAATTATGCAAGAATAAATGGGAAGGTAAATATCATTTGTAAATTGACATGACAATTTTACAGAACTTGGCTAAGCCAACAAGAACAAATTTATCTTTGCTGTTCATTAAATTAGAGAAACTCATAGTATTCTTAACTTTACAAATATCTGCAGGCAATAATTTCAGCCTTTCAGCATTAAAGAAAGTACAATCATATATATAATGAAATTCATCTCCTAGCACATTGCTGTTACATAAATCACATATTCTTTCTGATCTATCAATGCTATAAAATCTACCACATTCAATAGGTAACCTATGACTACTGCACCTATATTTACACAAGTTAATTCTTAGATCAAAAGGCAATGTAGTTAAATAATTTTCAAAACCAAACTCAGACTTGTACATTCTATAATTTAAACATTTTGAGGTATTAAATATCTGAGCCTTCCATTCATTTACAAACAAATTGTGGTAATACTGTTTCACATTTTTAGACAACTGACAATTTGTATCTATATATTGATTATTCCAGGCATTAATAAAACCACATTCAGATATAATATCTTTTACACAATTCAGCCACTTAGAGTGGTAAACATTACCAGAATCAAGTTTCTATAGCATTTCATACAATGTACGAGAAATTTTCTCTTTTTTGCCAGTAACAATACGTTTCCAAAAACCAACCATTCTTGCTTTAATATTAACAGACATTGGTACTCTACCTAGTTCACCATATACAATGCAGTTAGGTGTACATTTTTTAACTTTCATTATATATTTACAAAATTCTAAGTGCAATGATTCAATAACATCATTTTTCTCATACCCCCAAACGTCTGCACCGTACATTAATATAGGGCCAACCATAGCATCAAAAAGTTGTAACAATACATCTATAGGTAAATACAATTTTCTTGACTTACGTAATACATAACACATTGCTTTTCTGGCTTGTTGAACCAGTCTAGATTTATTAACATGAAAAGTACCTTTTCTAGAAAATACAATACCTAAATATTGAAATTCATCAATAACAGATAAACGGTCATTATTATACATAAAATGAACATTATCAGCCTGTCGACTTTTAGAAAATATACCAACATTGCTTTTTTCAGTATTAACTTTGAGATTCCATGTTTCACAATATAAATACATTGCATTCAATGCTGATTGTAGCTCAACTGCAGATTATACAATAATGACTGTGTCATCTGCATATAACAACAGATACAATTTAAAATACACTTCAATATCATCATTGTCAAACAGTAAATGAGACATATTACAAATATCATTCAGACCACTATAAGCATGTGACATAAACTTAGTCAAATCATTAAGAAAAATAGAAAATAATAGGGGCGACAGGTTTTCACCCTGCCTCACACCAATATTAGATGCAAAAAAATCTGAACAATTAGATCCATCTCTTACACAAGATTTTGCATTTTTATACAAGTTTTGTATTACAATCAGCAATTTACCATCTATACCATTGCGTAACAATTTTTGCCATAATAATATTCTGTTAACAGAGTCAAAAGCCTTACGAAAATCAACAAAAGCACAATACAATTTTTTTCTTCTAAATAAATACAAATCAATGAGACATTTCAAATTAAAGATATGATCAACAGTGCCATACCCCTTTCTGAAGCCTGCCTGTTCTTTACATAATAATCCTAAACTTTCCAAATAATTGAACAATCTATTATTCAAAATACATGTAAACAATTTTCCATAACAACTCAATATTGTAATACCTCTATAGTTGTCAGCATTTGCAGGATCACCTTTCTTTTTAAAAATAGGGCAGATAAAACCCTTTGACCATGAATCTGGTATAATACCACTTTCAAATACAATATTAAATATTTTCAAAAATACAGGCATAAGTTTACAAGCTGCATGTTTCAAAAATTCATTAAGAATCATGTCATCGCTACATGCTTTGTTATTTTTCAAAGACTTAATTGCATTTACAACTTCCTGTTCACAAATAGACTGATTAATTACAGTATTATACTCACTAATATTTTCTGTAATACAACATCAATATCATTTTCTACATTATTCAAATTTTTAAAATGGTTAAAAAATAAATCAAGAGCAACCTTCTGAGATACATTTTTACCTTTCTCACAGCCCTTGTTTAACAATGACCAATAAGACTTAGGATCAGTGGTACGCAAACCACGCAATTTACTTATAAATGCCTTCTGAAACTCGTTAAATTGAGTTTTCAAAGTTTTCTTGTACTCTCTACTTTTACATACCAAATCATCATAATTAATTGTTGAACGTACTCTATAGTAATACTTCTTAGACCTGCGATAATTTTTACGTTTTACATAACATTCACTATTGAAATACTTCTTACGATGTACAAATTGAGAGTTACATTTTTTGTTAACATTTTTATCATTGATTTTAACAAACATATTGGCTTGTTCTGCCGCATTCCTTATAATATTAACACAATCATTTACAACATTATTGACAGTTACATTATCAGTATTTTGAGGATCAATATCCTCTAATTTATTCAAAAGTTCATCTATACTGGTATCGTCTAGGTTCTCCGTGAAAACTGGTGCTCTGTCTCTGGCCCATATTGGTTTTACAATAGACTCTGATTCACCATGCAAGGTGATTACAATATTAGAGTCATTTGTATTGTCCATATCATTGTCATTAACATTAGAGTTATTCAAATCTAATTATCTGAACCATAATACACAATGACTAGAGCAAGTAAATGGGTCCCTTTACATGGACATAGTTGCATATATATTCCTTTACATCAACACAAATACCACCTGATTTAGATGTACAATTTCGCCTTATAACAGAGGGTAGTAGCTTAAACCCATTAACCTCAACATCATCATATTGATCAATTTTAGTTTCAGTAAGACATATTACATCATATAAAGACATGAATTCAATAAAATCTGGATTTTTCAATTTAGAGACAAGACCACACACATTAAGGGTTAAAATTTTGATATTTTTAAATTGCAAGATATTTTCATTTTCAAGCACTTCCTTTTGAATCACAGATTTATCATCACTGACATCAAGCACTGACTCGGTGTCTAAATATTTCCCTTCCGCGCGCTCCTACAGCTCAGTAAGTCCCAACTTTTTATAATCAACGTCCACGATTCCTAGTTTGAATAGGTCGTCGGAGGATGCGATCACCACTCTATCACCACCATTCTTCATAAAACAATGAATTTTACCATCACGCGTGTGTGCGTTTTTGACGTCATCATTTTTTCTTACCAATTGAAAGAGTTTAAAACGTAACGGCGTCAAATCTTCGCTAACATATACGTCTTTAAACTCAGTTTGTTTAAGTTCTTTCCTACTAGCAAGGAATTTAAAACGATCAGTGCGGTTTTCAAACTTTACGATCACCTGCCTGTTTTCCCTGGAGTTTTCTTACCAGTTCGGTAGGCGTCACCGATCTTTCCAGTTAAAACAACCTTCATAGCTTGAGCTAAAGCCATTAGAGCATCTATTATCACTGCATTGCCTTCCACTTCCGGTATGCCTGTCACTCTGATGTGGTCCCTCCTCGACTGCTGATCTAGCGCATCATTCGCGTATTCGATGTTACGAACTCCTACCTGCAATCGGTTGATTTTCGTATCGTGAACCATTAAAGTTTCATCCCTACGGGCCGAGAAAGCATCTAGAACGGGCATCAGCAGTATCATTACATTTAATGCGGTTTTCTCCGTATCCTGAAGTTTATCACTTTCCTTATTGAAGCGTTCATTGAGAGCCTCCATAGTCTCATTACCTGACATATTATCGTCCTTCATGTCGTTACACTTATCCTTTATAAAAGTACACATGTCCGAAAACAATTTTCCGCCATTGCCCTGTTTCGTAGTATTTTTTGCTGGCATTTTTTAATTAAGCTATATTCACAATGTTTAGTCCAGAAAATATCCTGCCATATGTGCGATCTTTCTTCCAGTAATTAAAAAAACACAATGATAACGTGTCTATTTCTCATGTATGCATTAAGTTAAATTATCTCCCCTTACATAATCAATTTGCCTTTATTGTGCTTTTCACTGTCAGAAAATCTTAACAACTAATGGTATTTGCATGAAAAATGAATAAACCATTTAATCTTGCTGATGTAACATCATAAATACATTCTTTGTCAAAAATAATGTCTAGTCAATGTATAGAAACCCCTATTTCTATCTCTATTTCAGACCAATATGAGAGCTAATTGAATAAGTAAGGACCCCTTAACCACTTACTGGTTCCCCAAAAGCTGCTACTGGTGTCATGTTACATCAGAACTACCAATTAAACCTCAAGAAACTAGAATAGCTGTACTTGTGTTGAAAAAAATAAGAAATTATGCAATTTATTTATTTCGGTGAAAATAATAGGATGTACATGCAACCGAAGAATGTCGCGTCTCAAATTTCAGTGGTTGCACATGTGTCAGACACTGCGAAAAGTTAAAGCGAGCATTTATAATTAAAAATGTATTGCAAGTTACATAAAAATAATGAAGCTCTACTTTCTAGCTATATTTTTACATTATTACCTACAGATAAGGCAACATTTGCTGAATCAGCAATTTTTACTCTCAGGGGTTGAATTTAAGGCTTGTTTTTAGCATAGTTGCCCTTAATCAACTTTTTATGGATAAACTTATAAATTGCATAGGTAAGAAAAAGTTCCTTTATTGATTTAGTGTAAAAATATATATCCCCCTTAACCAAGACATAACAAACTTGAAATCAGTCATGACACCTATGATGCATAGACTTCTTACTTTGGAACATATTACAATAAAGAATACTAGTCTGCACTCATTTCTTACCAAAAAAAATGAAACATTACATCCCTACCCCATCGGGCAGATTTTCACTTTTTTTCATCTTACCATTTTTACTTAAGCAGTGAACAAAACCCAAATATATGATGTTACAAATCAACACAGAAGTCAAACATGGTGATTCAAGAGGAATTATTGGATTGCCAACTCTGTTTATGGTTAATCTGACTGAAAGAAACAGTTTAAGCACCAAATCATGAAAACTGAAATTAAAGTCCATTCCACATTTTACAGCATGCCTTATATTATTTTAAACATTTCCAGGTTATGAGGGCAATACAACAAGAGTCTTTAGATTGCAGTTAACTATAATTCCAAAATCTGTTTGCCAATACATGTACTAAAGTACATCTCTAAGTTGACTGTTTGTCTATTTCTCATGTATGCATTAAGTTAAATTATCTCCCCTTACATAATCAATTTGCCTTTATTGTGCTTTTCACTGTCAGAAAATCTTAACAACTAATGGTATTTGCATGGAAAATGAATAAACCATTTAATCTTGCTGATATAACATCATAAATACATTCTTTGTCAAAAATAATGTCTAGTCAATGTATATATAGAAACCCCTATTTCTATCTCTATTTCAGACCAATATGAGAGCTAATTGAATAAGTAAGGACCCCTTAACCACTTACTGGTTCCCCAAAAGCTGCTACTGGTGTCATGTTACATCAGAACTACCAATTAAACCTCAAGAAACTAGTATAGCTGTACTTGTGTTGAAAAAAATAAGAAATTATGCAATTTATTTATTTCGGTGAAAATAATAGGATGTACATGCAACCGAAGAATGTCGCATCTCAAATTTTAGTGGTTGCACATGTGTCAGACACTGCGAAAAGTTAAAGCGAGCATTTATAATTAAAAATGTATTGCAAGTTACATAAAAATAATGAAGCTCTACTTTCTAGCTAAATTTTTACATTATTACCTAGAGATAAGGCAACATTTGCTGAATCAGCAATTTTTACTCTCAGGGGTGGAATTTAAGGCTTGTTTTTATCATAGTTGCCCTTAATCAACTTTTTATTGATAAACTTATAAATTGCATAGGTAAAAGAAGTTCCTTTATTGATTTAGTTTAAAAATATATATCCCCCTTAAGGTGGCACGGTAGTATTTCCTGGCCCATAAGGGATAATGATAGCCTTTTTAGAATTTTCACCACTTTTTAACACTGCAAAACATTCTACATTTACAGTTAACTGAAGTACTTTCATTTTACTATTCAGAAATGAATTGGAAAATGTATCATGACCGTTTAGTTTTTTTGCTATTTTTAAAAACCTACGGCCACTAGCACTTTTAGGTCTTTTATGGTGCAGTGAATACAAAATTTAAAAAAATTCTCAAAAATTCATTTTTATCTGTATGTAAAATTATTTCATATTTTTCTACACCTGATTCATCCCTCAGTTTGGGAAAGTATGTTCAGTTGATACTGTATCTTTTGTCCAATCATGCTGTTTAGATACATTTACCTAAGTAGGGTACACAAAAGAGCAACCTAAATTCTGGAATGCAAATACTACCGTGCCACCTGTAGGGAAAACGGTACTATTTATTCTGCCATAGGCGACAATATTAACATTTTCTAAATTTACCACTTTTTAAGATAAAAACCTGGATAAAACAGTTATATGTTGTGTTTGTACTTTATTATTGTGTTTTAAAAATTAAAGCCAAATAGTATCATGACCAACTTCCAACGGAGCTTGTTTATGTTATCCATGCCCACCGTCATTTTGCACCAAATTTATGAAATTTTGCAAGTCTTTTCGAAGAATTCTCTAGAAAATATTTCAGTAGGTTTCAAAATGTATATTGTAAATATACACACTGCAGTTATTCATAGATAAATAAAAAATATATTGTACTCTTACATCCAATCACAGCGCTCCTAATTTGACTTCCTTCACCTGCCTTTGGTACACAAAAGGCCAACCTAATTCTGGGAAAATTAAATACTACCGTTTTCCCTGTATTGGAGTTACTTTAATATTCTTTTATGTTTTGAAGGATTTATTTTGTGTAAGCTTACATGCTTGACTATGCTCATGTACATACATATTTAGGTAAGTTTATAAAAATTGTGTTAAATTCATATCAAAAGGTTATTTGCTATGCGGTCCCCCCCTCGTGTTATAATATTTATTCAAAGCCAAGGGAAGTTAGGGTGTGTTTATTTGTTAAAAACAAACTACACCTTTACTTACAGGTTACAATATGCTGATGTCTTTAATAACATATTCCCGGTTTCTATATTTCTTATCGCATTTAATCTTATAATGTCATAGATTTCCTTTTTGAAAATTTTAAAGATTTCTATCTTTGTTTCTTTTTTGTTTGAAACAAAATGTGCCTTATACATGGAGAAAAATATAACTGTTATCAGGGTGTTTATATCAAAATATTTTACATCTGCTATTTTATAGCCAGTTTTTAAATTTTCTAGCCTTAAAATATGTCTATCTATTTGAAGATAAAGTAATAACTTGTATATTTCTTGCCAGTAAGTATTATTATAAGGGTATGTAATAAATGTGTTGTTTTCTAGGTGATTAAATATAAAACTAAGAGTGCTTTTAAATTTTATATTTAAATTTTCTTCAAAAATTCTTTCCCACTTCAGAATACCTACAGGTTTTTCTTGTTTATAAGGGGCAATTAGTATTGAATATATTTCGTGATTACCCATTTCTGGATAGATATTATGATTGAGTAGTATTTGCAGATTTTTTGTATTCTTTATATTTACTTTTGTTTTAAATGAGCTTTCTTGTTTTAAAATATTCTTCCAATGTTTTGGATAATTCTCTAATCCAATCCCGTTTATCTTTTAATTTAAGTAATATTTTATTTTCTGATATATGACCTCTTTCATCAAGTATGTCATTTACATACAGAGTATTATGTTCAATTCATTTAGTAAATATGAAGATGTAGTATAATTTCCAATTGAACAACTATTCACTAGATACCAAATGACTTACATATTAGATATGAAAGGTTTTGGCCGATGTTCGGTTTTATCAGGTTCACAAAGCATACAATTTGATGTGATGGTGCTTACGAACATATTTGGTTTATAAAAATTTTCGGTTTATACATAATTCGTTTTTTGCAGGTTTCATTGTAACTATTTGCATAACATCTACAATATTGATAGAAAATTGAAGTCCCGTAGAACTACCTGGACCGTTAGCCCAGCTTCAAAACATAAAATAATTAAGCAAGTTCTCTCGAGGGTATCATCAGCTCAGTACTCAGAATTTCGGTACTGACATGATTTAACAAATATTTCTAAAAAAATTGTTTATAAATTTTGAAGTAATTAAGAAACTAAAGTTTCAACTCTCTCAGGCAAAGTTGACTTTAAATGAATCAGGCTATTTATTTGAGGTATTTTTGTCATATAGCTCTTCGACGATTTCGGTACTTATACATCCTCGGATTTCAAATGTTTGTCTTTGAGCGTTCCTGATCCAGAAAAGCTCTTCTGACGCATGAAATCGTTTTACGTGTTGTTTTCAATTTTTTCTATACTTAAATATAACATGTATAATTACAAGAGGAGAAAGAGACAGTATAATATATTCACTGCTCATCAACACCACAACATAACAGGTTAAGAGTCCACTTAAACAGTCTATAGTATTATAGGTTGCATTTCTGTAAATATTGACAATGCAATTTCCCACAGGAACTCCTTTTACGGCTAAAACTGTACCACTTTTACTATGAAGTTTTGAAAAAAATCTTATCCTAGAATTGAAAGTTCATTTGCACCACAATTTTTTTCAAAGGTCAAAATATAGGGCTGTGCGGCATATTTTCAACGTTTATATGCCCCGAACTTCTCAGAGTTGAAACTTACACTAATTTTCTTAACTACCCCTACCTCGAATGAAAGGTTACCACAGATTTCAATGTAAACAATATGCACGTGTTTATTTACTGGTAACATTCCCCAGTTCTGTCTCTGCGATATGGAACACAGAGAGCATAACTGGGAACCAGTATGTAAACAAAATTAATTTTCTATGAATATTCTATTTCTCCCCAAAAGAGGCGTGTTGTCAGAAACAGCTGTATTTACAAAGTGCAACCTATACAGACATTTATTCAAATAGAAAACTCTCTAAAATCAGTTTTTCTCACATTATGACTCATTTATCAGAATTATAGTCTTAAAGAAATCACTGTGTATACTCTAAGTTTTTCTTTACTATACATTTTATACCCCCTCCCCTGTTGCAATTTTTTAAAGAATTTGAAAACAAGACTTTAATTATTGCCAGCTTACCCTATTTACATATTTTCTGATAAAAAATACCTAGAACCTGTTAAAAACTGTTTTGATAACATATTGAAAGCATATCAGAATATTATAAATGTAATGTTTAGCAGTCAATCATCACAACATTCAAGATTATATAAAGTATCCAATCCAGCCTCTGTCTCCAGTCCACATCTTACTGTATGCCTATTTGTCAATTAAAGAACACATTTTCTGCCTCAAATGGTCAATTTAGAATTCTTGTCACAACAGTATCATCTGTAACCATATATCTGACACAATTTAGCTACTATATATACTAGAAGTGTTCAAACAAAGCCATATTTGCAATAGTTGTATGTATGCAGATACCAGTCTGAGATATAAATTCACTTAAAATGTTGTAGAGATGACTGCTAACATCTGATTTTTGCATAACTTCCAAACATAGTTATTGTTTCTATATCAAGAACTTTAAAATCAGAAAATCATAGCATTTACAAGTTAAATTATTTGTTTTATGACCCAGGGGGTAGGCAATTTTCAATGTTTTTTGCCCCTGGGGCCTCAAATTTCCTAAATCATTCTGCTGTTTCTAGCAATTTGAAATATTTAGTACATATTCAGGATAGAACACACTATTGCAAGTTTTCTTGAGATATTTTTGTTTTTCTAGCTTGTATTTGTTATGCCGTGGTGACAAAAATGAAGAATTAGGTGTTGCGGCTTAATTTTGGGTTATCGAAAGGATACAAATACTCCATAAATAATATTCAGGAAGGATCTATGAGTTTCAATGACTGCGAAGAGTATATATAAGCACTTTTTAACAATTTTACTTACAAATATGCAAATGTTATGAATTAATTTTGTATCCAGGACTTTAAGTAAACTATGTATACTGTAAACTGTGAATTTATGCTGAGTCATCATATCTAAGGCCCAGGATTCTATCAATCTTCATTAAATATTTATAAAACTTCATATTTGAGTTAATTTCTTTAAAATCTGTGAAATAGAGCAAATTTGGTTAAATTCTGAATGTTCCCCTTTTTCACCCTATATAGGTTGCATTTCTGTAAATATTGACAATGCAATTTCCCATAGGAACTCCTTTTACGGCTAAAACTGTACCACTTTTACTATGAAGTTTTGAAAAAAATCTTATCCTAGAATTGAAAGTTCATTTGCACCACAATTTTTTTCAAAGGTCAAAATATAGGGCTGTGCGGCATATTTTCAACGTTTATATGCCCCGAACTTCTCAGAGTTGAAACTTACACTAATTTTCTTAACTACCCCTACCTCGAATGAAAGGTTACCACAGATTTCAATGTAAACAATATGCACGTGTTTATTTACTGGTAACATTCCCCAGTTCTGTCTCTGCGATATGGAACACAGAGAGCATAACTGGGAACCAGTATGTAAACAAAATTAATTTTCTATGAATATTCTATTTCTCCCCAAAAGAGGCGTGTTGTCAGAAACAGCTGTATTTACAAAGTGCAACCTAAAGGTAGGGGATTCAAATTTAATTAATACACTATGTAATTTTAAGTCTCTTTCAATGTGTTGAATATAAATACTGTTTTCGTGTCTTGTATACATGTTTCTGAAATTGTGTTTTGTTTATTTTGTCACAAATCAGGAAAAGCCAAAAGCACAACGAACCATACATATGGGTTTATCTTAAGGATTTTCGACACACTGACTCAAAATATCAAGCTTTTTAAAAGACTGTTATAAATTCGTAGTATCTAAATAAAGGAACTATAAAAGCAGAAAAAAAAAGGTGCGTGTGCCTGTTTTCGAATATAAGCCATTGAAAATTTGGTGGGAAATGATTTTCTCTAGAATTTTCATATCTTTAACATTGATGCCTCTTTTCTTTCAAAAACAATTAAAAAATAACAAGAATTTTATAAGATTTTCAAATGTTGCTTTTTAAACTGTATATGATAAAATTATAAAAACAAAAGTAGGGGTTTAGCGGTCGTAAACATTTAATGGCACTACATGGATAAAACCAAAGGATTCCGAATATCTGTCAAACATTTAAAAATAAGAGGAGCGAACACCCTTTGTATGTAAATTTAACTTAGGCTGTCCCTTTTCCCCGCCCGTAGTGTTGACCATGGTAAGTATAATTATGTTTTTAGATGGGACTTCTGTGTAGGGGGGTGGTTGAAATCTTACAATTCATTTTTTCGCCCCGCTGCATTTTTGAGTCTGCCCCAAGTCAGGTATCTCTAACCTTTGTTAGTCTTGTATGTTTTATTAGTTTTTATTCTTGTGACTGTATGTTTTGGAGTTTTGTGTGGCGACCATTGCGTTTAATTACAACACACTATTGCTAAGTGGCCAGCTGAAACTGGCCGTTGGGTGCAGGATTTTCGTACTTCGTTGAAGACCCATTTGTGGACTTTTGCTCTTTGGTATGATAATTTTATCTTCAACAAATTCACCGTTTCCATTCTTTGTTATATAAACATATGAGAGTCATCTCCTCAATTATTAAACTTACCTTGTTGATGTGAATTCCGAATAATTTAACATATTAAAACTATAAATAGCAATATCTTCATCTGAAAAATAGTCAAAATATCAGTAAAAAGTGAAAAATGCACAATACTCATTGTCAATTATTAAAACTTTACTCGATCATTTTTTTTTTATTATCACGAATTAACAACAATTATTGATAAGTTCTTAGGCGTTTTTATTTGACTTTGAATCTCAAAATGTGTTCGCCATACTGAAGATATATTTGTTTTTCTTACATCCTTTAGGAAATGTTTATTTTTCAAATTTACAAGTTGTTTTTCTTTATGTTTTCAATTAAAACATAGTAATATTTTCTAAAAATATCATAAAATACAAATTTGATCCAAATATCATACAAGGAGTTATCATCAGTTAATGTTTCACCAACAATTGCACTTTCAAAGGGTCTCTGTGTTTTATTTTGAACAATGCACTATATGTTAACATAGTATTCATATATAGTTTCGAAACATAACGTAGAAAATGATAACTCATGTATATTTAAAATGATATACTACAAATGCAAAACTTAAAATTGCCACCTCAGCGTCCGTAAAGAAAACCTTTAAATACACTTATTCTAAAACTTTAATTCTAATATGACGTGTTTCATTCGCTTTGTGAATAAACCCATGCTCTAAATCCAATAAAATTAGTTTGCACATGCGTATATTGACAACTGCAAAATACTGAATTTTATCAAATTAGCATGCATTTAATATATTTGATTAAACTACAAACACATCCAACCTCTGAAATGATACCCATGTTGTTACTAATGCATTTATCATGACTGCAACATGTTGCAATTCGAAATTGACATATTTGACCTAGACAATAACAATCGAAACCAAGGAGTAAACAAAGATACGACAACCGTTCATGTTGACTGTTTTAAACTCCTCTCTCTAAAAGATCACTTTGCCAGTCGTTTGCTTATTTCCAAACAAAAAGGGAGGTTCCTGGAAGAGCCTACACAAACGCTCCACGCTTATACATATGCAAATATCATATAACACAGTACTAATATAAAAGTATCTATACTAAGTAATTTACACATAGCAGTATTTTCCGCTATACTGCGAAACGCTGAAAAATATATTGTCAGGTAGATTGTATTCTATAAGGATGTAAAAGTAAAGGTCAGATACGGAACAAAACTTACGTAATTTTAAATGTATATGATTTTCAATTATATATGTTTATATTGTAGTATATTTAAATTTGTAATTGACTAACTATTAGTTCGATATATTATGATTTATAAATGTATATATATATTACAGATATTCAAACTAAAAAGTATTAACCAAATTGATCATATAATACTAATGGTTAACCGGGCCGGATAAGGTACCGGTATTTAATGTATCCACTAACAAATTTCAAAACTATCAATAAAATATGATTTACTTTAAAGACATTATATATTTATAGTGGATTGGGATACAAGTTATTGCAAATTATAGTAATCCCTTTCCACTTAACGGTTCGACTACTGCCTTATTGGCAACTAGCTTGCTCTTTTTCGAAATCTACAAGGGTGTATTTTACGTGCAAGAGATATGGCTCTATCTTAACACGGGTTAGTCATTTATCGTCCCCTCTGGACGGACGATCATCTTTCCCTCAAGACCATACTCGCAAATGGTGTCAAGGGAGAACTGCAAATAAAGTTCCATAAATTTTCTCCCCGGAACATGTGTGGATATGTGTAAATAGTTTTCTTGTCTATTGCGTGGTAAAACGCCACTTTTCGTATACAGGTTTGTATTTAAACCTCTGTATATGTGTGAGATAAACATGAAAAACCAACAAATAACTGGATACGTTAGCTTTGAACAATACGATCTTCGAAATTATAATGTTACTTGTTACAATACACCATTTGATTGTATGGGCGCAGCCGTTTGATGAGCATAACATGGTATTCAGAATTAAGAGTATGGTTTATCCTGATTGGTTGAAATGTGAACTCGTCATTTTTTATTATAACTTCGGGCAGTCTGCATTCTATCAAAGATCATCATAGGCCAAACAAATTATATTCCTAAGCCCTAACGGAAATGAGATGTTTTTCAACGCTAGGACAAGACACGTATTTTTAGTAAAATTGATAAGGCATTGGAGATTAGTACAAAATACGTTAAAAATGCAACGCAAACCTATATGTTTTGGACCAAAACAATACTGTCCGAATATCTTTTCTATAATTTTAACAAGGTTTCGATTAAAAAATCAACTTTCTACAGTAACTATATATAAGTATCTCAAAAAAGGCTAGCATTGTCGCCTATGGGAAAATTAATTCTTTATTTCAATCTGTATCACATTGCCTAGGATCAAAACGTTTGATATTTTTTTTTTGTCCCCAGTTTTAATTCAATGAGTTAAAGAAAATAAATTTGAGTTTATATTTTCTTGTTGATAATGAGATATTTTACTTTTTATCATTGTTGATAATATAAGTGAAATGTCAATTGAGAGCAACAACAAATGAACATCAATGATTAAAAAAAAAATGAACATCAATGATTATTTAAAAAAAGCCTTAGAGCTATTGAACAAAAGCAAATTAGAACTGAACACCACCTTTCTAATTGTGTCCATTATATGTATAATGAAAGTATTCCTAATGGATTACAAATCAAGCTCATGCCACAAACACCTGGCTATCTATCCAACACATTACTTCGCAGGTGGGATCAAACCCTCTGCCACTGTTCCAAGCGGTTAATGATCCTCCTCAAACAACACTGCGAAGAACATCTCAAAACTCTTATTGGCGAATTTAACACTCTTTTGAATAGCTGCAAAGACGATCTCACACCTGACAACTGTGCTGCTATGAATGCTCGCCTTAAAGACATAACAACCATACAATCTCCAAATTTGAGTGAAAGGCAGAAAAGAAAGTTCCGCAGGGATGGCATTGAATACATCCATTATCTTAGAAAAATGCAGGCATTAAATCTACTTACCTCCGACACCACGACACTTGTCTCTATGGACGCCACCTCCCTCTGCACAAATATTCCACATGCAGATGGCATTGATGCATGTAAAGAAGTTTGGAATTCCCGACCAGTAAAATATCCACCTACTGAATGCCTGGTCAAAATGCTCACGCTGGTACTTAAGAACAACAGTTTCACCTTTGATAGAGATCATTATCTGCAAGTTAACGGAACTGCTATCGGTACCAAAATGGCTCCATTGTATGCCAACATATTTTTTGGCAAATTAGAAAAACAACTCCTTGAATCTTTAATCGAAAAACCGCTTTCCTGGTTTAGATTTAAAGATGATGTGGATATGTAATGGAATAAAAGTGACGAGGATTTAGATACATTCATCATTCATGCCAACAACATGCATCAAAGTATCAAATTTACTCATGAGAGATCTAAATCCAAAATCACCTTCCTCGATACTTCAAGCTCCCTCACAGATGGCATTATATCCACAGACCTATTATCTAAGCCTACTGTACTCACCAAAACCTGTCCCCTAAAAGTTGCCATCCTGCTCATTGTACTAAGAGCATCCCGTACAGTCGGGCACTAAGAGTCAAGGGAATATGTTCCAACACAGAAACAACTAAAAAACGACTAAGTCAACTCAAAACCCGCTTGAAGAGAAGGGGCTTTAAACACAGAACTATTCAAAAAAAATTCAGAAATCGAAAACTATCCCAAGGAGTAAACTGTTAGAATAAAAAGATAAAAAAATAAAAGGACTCCATGTGTCCTTACTTATCTTTATCTTTCAAAAACAGCTTCGATGTCATTCGTGATCATTGGAAAACAGTTGAAAAGAATTCCAAAGTATTTCTGGAGAATGTCGTTCGTGTGATGAAAAACACTGCAAATGCTCATTTTTTGTCAGAATATACTTGTTTTCTAATGACAGCTTTTGTCGGAGGCGAACAATCCCTGGAACTACATAATCCAAAATAAGCCCGTCAAGCTCTTTCCGTGAAACATCCTAACTTAAAGATGCCTGATTCTCAGCTTAAATACAATTTATGATAATTTTTCAATAAGAACAATTTGGAAATTTTAAACCAAAAGTTCATGAAATATTTTCATCTTTTTTTTAAAAGATTTATATATAAGGACACATTTATATGTTGAAACACAAGGCTTGTTTACAGTTTATTGATTTTTTGTGTGTATGGTATTGAAACCTTACACAAATTTGATTCGTACGTTTCAAGAGAAACAACCAGGATATTAGAGAACGAACTTATCTCGACGAACAAACGTAATAGAAGCGGTAATTGTATGTTTACAAACGTACTTAAAACTTTAAAAGATGTAATCATGTTTAAACTTTTTTGAGATGCAATCACGTTAATAAATAGAAACGCATGGCATAAAATTATACCGATTTCAAAAAGGTTTTCATAATATAAATGAAAGGGCATTTCAAAGTTTCCGAAAGTGTTCCATATCTTACGATGCAATGTGGTTGTTTGTTCTGGTTGAAAGCAAAATGAAATGACATCACGCATATAATTATTCTAGTGCACCGACGACTTCTGCAATGTTCAAACAAATATGAATGCATTTTTTAATGATTTGATTTAATTTATCAAATTATTGTTGTCAGATCGTATGCTTGCTCTGTGTTTTAAATTGGATATTGAAGTTTCAGATTAACAAATCTATTGGTTTATAATTAAAAAAAAAACGAAATCCTACATTTTTTTATACCAATTCGAAAAAAAATTTCTGTTGCAAAGTTTTTAGTGTAAAAAAACTGGTCTTTCGAGTAAATTAAGTATTTTTTGTAAATGAGTTAATTAGACAAAAGGTATAATTAGTCCATTAATAACGCATGCGACGACATTAAAGATAACTTTTTAGAAGAAGAATAAATATTTGTCAAAATGACCACACGCGCTTATGGGGTAAACCCACCCTATTTGTTTAATTTGTATTAATTATAAATTTATTTTTGATTAAAATATTATTATTTATACGCTTATACCACTTATCAATCACTTCTGCGTATGCCTCACTTATTTTCGAATGAATTTCCCCACTCTGTTACAACCCCTTTTTTACTGTCCATACGTAAAACAACATTTTAGTATGGATATCAAACCATGTCTGAGGAGATGCATACTGGATAGGATTAAAATTCATAAAGTTCAAAGATCGGTTTCTTTGGGAAAATATAAGGACCGAAACATACTTTGTCTGAAATGGTTTGTTTAATACACATGCAATTGCGTAGATTGTTGAAGTACCGATATCAGTATTTAAAATATCACTGATTTGACAATATACTCAGAAAACAAATAAGATGATTGATAAGAATAAAATTTACAAGATTTTAGCTGTTCTGTATTTCAAATATGAACAAATTATAGCTAATTTGATGAATATACTCTCAATTAGTATCTGATAATTCAACAGAAGTGTCTAACACTTGATTCAGGTGTCATATTTGTAACTAGTGTGTCATAATTTTTGGCTGTCCTGTAGTCACAAAAAACTTCCCCACTTGAAGCTTTATTTCCAATATTGATGCACTGTTTTTATCGACAAATAATAATGTTATTAGAAATGGTTTGCATGTACTTTTTGTTGTAAAGAATAAAAGTACTGAAACGTGTTTGGGTGGGGGTTGGGTGAAGACTTGTGAAATTCAGATGTTTCCCTGTTGGGACCTCAATTTTCAAAGCAGAGTCTCGGATATTGAATGAACCATTTGCTATTGTAGAAAACATTGAATTATTAATGTGAGAAGTTAGATACAGATTACTACACTAGTGCTTCAACCAGCGTTTTTATGTTAGATTTATACATTTCTATGTATAAAACAGCAGCTCCCGTTTCGTTCGATTCGTCAAGTTACGCTTCCGTAATTTCGTTCGTCAATATCCTGGTCATCTCTAAGAAGACTTTATCTTTCTGCACTTTTTAATGACGTTTCTGTATGATCTATCTTTTGAAAGTGCATCGACCAATATAAATATTAAAACTCTATGATATTTACACTGGTAGTTTCAATATAATCCATTCAAAATATCATTTAGAATTAGGGCATGACATACGATAAAGACTTTTCTCTGAACAGCAGCTGTCTTTGCAGATTTTATTGTGGAGATGTAATGTTGTTTAATATAAGTATACCCCATATCTCATTTCATATTGAAACATTGAAACTCTATCAATATGCTTGTAATAAAACCTTTTCACTTCGGCTTGTAAAACTATACTCCTAAAGCCACAATGTAAAAAGAAACCACATCAAAAAACGACAACCACTGAACAACAGGTTCCTGACTAAGGACAGGTGCTAACAAATGCAACGGGTTTAAACGTTTTAACAAGCTCCAACTTTCAACCTAACATGAAACAGTAGTAAAACATTACAACATAGAAAGACACACTATAAAATATCAATTGAAATGGATTGAAACGGTAAAAAAAAAATTAACAACAACAAGTAAACATACACTGAACGAATAAATTTGATCTACGACACATTTATATATTATAACTTATTGATGAAAATAGAAGATGATGAACGTTGAACTGCAATGAGATAACAACTAAATGACATAAAGTCAAAAGACATCTCAAGGTCAAAATGAGTCCTTATTAATATGCAAACTTCAATTGAAACACTTTAATTCACCCGAACGGTAAGAATTTAAACCTCATGGAAAAGTTCTTTGACAGTTTCTGTAATGAATAAATATAAAGACGAATTATCATAGATACTTTTAATTCGAAAAAAAAGTTGAAACTGAATATATTACTGCAAGTTACAAGCATGCATTAAGCAAATATAATGTCTCTAAAAGTCAGATTAAATCAAGAGAAAAGTCTTGAATTTGTGTTGTAAAGAGTTAATATTATAGTTAAGCGATATTGCAATTGTTGAAACAGTATCAATCACCATCAGCATTTACTGTTGGAATGCCCACTCCTGTCCTTCAAGTCCATTTTTTCCAGAGACGTGATATGAACCAGCGTCGACATACAATGTGATATTAGGTTGAAGAGAAAAATTCGTAATTTTTGATTTTCCTAGGCCTCCTGGAAGGGTGAAACATGCACCCTCTGGTCTTCCTGGTACACAGGTAACGTGTCCGGTACTGTCCACGTGCAGGAAGTATGTGCTGTTAACATCTTTCAAAGCATACTCTTGTGGACGAGACATTCGGATAACTTCCCATTTTTTAGGAGAAGAGGATGCCTCAACTTTCACCACGGGGGTCGTACCTGTGTCGTATGACAGGTAATAGGTTTTGCTGTCGATTACCATGGAAATCGTATAGTAGCTCATTGTTATAGTGGTGTGTCTGGAAAAAAAATAGTATTATAGTTACGTAGTACTCTTTACATTCAATTATATCGTACAAGTGAGGGCATAGGACAAAACGTGCATGATGAATTAAAGAAATAAATTACATTAGCATATTTGCAAAAACTATCGGTTATCAATTGGTCTCTAATTTGAGTCTGCATTTCATTCTTTTACTTATTTTCGTGGTTTTGGTCACGAGAACTTGATCCTTTTGAACTTTTCTCCTTATTTGTGTTTTAATTTACATTTCCAATGGACTTTTGTGGAGAATGTTGTCTTCTACCCGTTAGCATACGTTTTTCTGGAAACATCGTCTTTAGGGATAATTTTGTATACATTTTGTCTCCGAGTAAATAAATGAAAGTGAATCTTTGTTACAGTGTTTTATAACTAAATAAATGCAATCATGCTTTTCAAAAAATCAAATATCTTCTTTAACGGCTCAATTCATCTTTCGTTTCCCAAATTTGAATTTCGTAAAAAAAATATCACAAAAATACTGAGCTCCGAGGAAGATTTAAAACGTCCATTTAAATTCTTCAATATTATCTTAACTTAATTTAACATTTAAATGCTTTTAATGATCAAATGTAAGCTCAATTTTTAAGACTTACAAGCATGATAAGAACGCATCGTTATTTATGAATGGTTTTCAATTGTATGTGTTATTGTGAAGTAAATCATAAAACACATTACCGCTGTTCCCTTAATATAAAAGACAATATGTTAAAAATACTAAACATATATGGTAAAACACTATTTTCTTTGGCAAAGTATCATTTTAAGCTGTTCATATACGGTCTTTGTTTAATGCATATGTTTGATGCTACGTTTGTTCTCCAAAACATACTGAAAGCAATTTATTTGTTGTTTTGAATTTCCATTGATCAATTTTCGTAAAAAATATGTTTAGGCCTGAAGTGTAACCTTCCAAGCTACTTAATGAATACCAATAGATAATCCAGAGCACTATATAAGATATAACCTGAGAGCTTGTCGAAATTGTTTTGTAGCGTGTTTAAGTGACCTATAGTTGGGAAATTCTATGTCATTTGTTTTCTAGGTGAGAGTTGTCTCATAAGCAATCATATCATCTTCTCATTTTCATATTAACCAACTTTTATAGACACCAGTGGTCATGTATTTCTATATTGAGTGTATTTTTAATTACAAGTATACTTTTTATTAACATGTCAGTTGCTGTTTCCTGTTTTACTTGATCCAAAAAATATATACAAATCAACAAAATGCAACAAAATCTGTACGCGAAATTGTTGCATAATGTTTAAGTAATGAGTAAGGAGCCTGTTTTTGTTGACTACGTAAAACTATTCCTGAACCGCTTTTAAAACAATAAAAACTCTCTAGAAATACGAAGCCTCAAAATAGACTTCTTATAATCGATGCTTAAATTCACGTTTTAACATAACGCAAAGAGGTTATGTGTACTTAAAGTTTTAAAAGCTTTATAGCGTTATTCCGTACATATGATAAAATTATAATTCATATAAAAGCGAATGGCACAAAACTGCTGATTTTTACCAATTTTGAGTATTTATTCGACAGATTATTTGAATTTTAATATTATAACCAACGGAACGCTAGGTATTGTGTTTCAGTCACAAATTAGTTCATTTTTGTTAAGCATGTCCTTTGATGCAAATATTTACCAATTAAAGTGTATTAGATTTTAAATTGTATTTAATAGCATTATATTACATTGAAAAGGCCTTAATGTATAACAAAAATACCGTACTTCAAGGTAAATTCCAAAGTGGAAGTCCATAAAAACCAACAAAATCAAACACTATCAATCAATGGAACCAGTGAAAAAAACTGTCATATTCCTGACTTGGTTATATTAAAATATAATTGACTTTTATGTTTATAAATAATATTGATAGAAACACTTTTAGGTTACTTTTTAGATGCCTTAATACGAGAATAAATACCTAACAAATATTTACATCAAAGTCAAGACACGAGCATTGCTCACTACTGAAGTTACGAAAATAACAAATTGTCAACTTACCCTTTCGATATAATCTGATGGTTGATTGGATGTCAGGCTATTCTTGGAGAAGAATGAATTGTCATAATTCTGTGTCTCCTTATATACTGGATGGTAACTTTTCGGTGGGAGGGAAAATAAACAAAACAAACGTATTAGCCGATACGACGATGTATGAAGCAACCAATTGAAAAGAAGCCATCTATGATATTGCGTGGTGATTTCCCTATGATTTGCTGTATTTCCACTTAAACTCCTACGAATGCGTGGGTAAGTTATTTCATTGGCTGCATGCATCATTTATATATCAATTCTGATGACGAGGCATATAAGATAAGAATGATTGGTTGACTAATTTTTAACGTTTCCGAAACGCCTAACCGACAAGGCAAATTCATTTTGTAATCGATAATGCAACAATATTAGTTGCAGTTAACTTTTGGTCTATTATGTTTAAGTAGTTTTCTGTCGCGGATTCTAGTGGGAAATTTGCCTTATTGTACTCGATTACGATGTATAACAACAGATAGTTAGATTGGATACGACTTATTAAAACACAAAGTAGCTTTATTTTACATCCAGATGATATTCCCATAGTCAATCTTATTTAATAACAATTTATGTCAATCGCATAAGGCGAGGCAGTCGTTTTCCATAATGTATGTAAATCTAAATCATGAACAAGCTACTTGGAGTACAAACCTTCAATTAAAGACTGACAGTCCCCAACAGCAGCAACTAAATAAAAAGAATATAAACTAACACTACTTTAACAATAGCCCATGAAAAGGCCGTGAAATGTCTGTGAAATATCACAGGGCCGTGAAAACCCCGTGAAAATACCCCGTGACTTTGTAAAAAAAATATTTCTAAAGGCCGTGAAAAATATTTGATGTTAGAAAAAGACCGTGAAATTTCGATATTCCGTGAAAAGGCCTTGATAATTTGTCCTTTCATGCTTAATAAAAAATATCACGGCCTTTTCACTGGATGTTGTGACCAGTGAAAAGCCGTGATAATTTTTCATGTCAATTTTTTCTTATCCTAATTCAGATTTAAAACAACCCATGTAATTATTGTAATATGGTCTTATTATTTCCACTCACATTTTTCTAAATATCCTATAAACTTTTCATTATAAATACATGTCTGTTTAAATATTATGTTATGCAATACTACTGTACAGGACTGATCATGACTTTTAAATGGAACCATTCATTGTTATAATTAATGACTTTGTGCCAATAAATATTTTGTATTTAAAGAAAAGTATTTTGCTTCTCGTCTGTACATTATTGTAAACAATGTAAACATTAATTTTAATTGTAACCGAAACATGTAAAAACGAGAACTTCCAGGAATATCAGACCGTATCCGGATTCGTGTTTCTTTTAGAGTAATTGTAACGGTCGGAAATTTCAAAGTCGCCGAAGGTCGATTAATATTTACTTTAAGGATGCAAGACGAGTGACAGCAAGTTTGAGGTAAGTTAAGTTATTAATATTCTATTCTCTTATGCCTCATATCACAAAAATGTTGATGACGTTTGTGAGCATTTCCATTGAACTGATTTTCACTGAATTTGCAGAAACCGCTCAAACATACATGTGATATATTCACTTATATTTGAGTCTATTGCACTTGATTCATTTAATCATTTCGGTTAATGTTTTCTAAGACTCACCGGATCCTTTAAATACGATTACGGTTTTATTTTGTTTATGTTTTTGGGGAAAAAAGGGGGTCCTTTTTTCCCACACTGGCCACATAAAAAAAATGACATTTATGTACAGTACACTCAAGGTTGGCAAAAAAGAGGTCAATACTAGTATTGACCATGCCAGTCGTAAATACTGGTAAATACCGGGAAATACTGGCAAATACCGGCAAATACTGGTCGATTTATTTTTTGAGTGGTCATTACTATTGGAAAGGTAAACGGACAGAAAGTTACAGGACACAAAGTCACAGGACATAAAGTCACAAATTTGATAGGACAAAAAGTCACAGGAGAAAAAGTCACAAATATTTTTGTTACAATTGTTTGAATATATCAGAGAATTATCTTGAAATATTTACTTGTTATTACATATTTTCATATTAAAGTTAATGAAATTTATCATTTTACTTCAAAAATGAAGAATTATTTAATTTTAATCATGTAAAGGACATATTTCTTGGCACCATGAAGCCATTTAAGTGCCAATCTACTTTGACATTTTGTTTTCTTAACAATTATTTAATCATCTTTGATATTTATTTGATCATCTTTGATATTTATTTGATAAATTATGCTTACAAAGTTGGTTAATATACAATACTTCAAGAAAAATACAAAAATGTTTTATTTGTAAAAATAAGCATGTTTTATTCAAAGAACAAATGAATTGTGACTTTTTGTCCTGTGACTTTCTGTCCTACATTCTATAAAAACCACTCTCTGCCTGGTCAATTACTATTAGTAATGAATTAAATAAAGTGTTCAAATAATTTGTTATGCTCTCATGTCTATTCCTATTGTAAATTATTTTAATAGGTAGTGACCTACCTTGATTAATGAGTACACAATATTATAATAAAAAGATAAAAAAAAAACTGTTTTGTCCCTGCTTCAAAATTTCCATTTCCAGCATGAAGAAGTGTTAAATAGATAGGAATATTTTATTGTTTATAAGGGGGTCTTCAAATGGGCGCTGGACATTTCAGCAAAAAAATTAAAACTACTAGGGGACATTTGAGCGCCAACATTAGAGCCCATTTAAGCGCCGGATTAATCCGCTCACCTGTATTTTCGATAGCCCATTACAAACAACAACATATATAAAGAAACGAAGTATAGAGGAATGTGCACCATGATCGAGAAAAGATAAAGAGAAAGAGCAGTTCCTAATGCAATTCTATGAACAGTATTGTACAGAGGGTATATGTAGACCCATTACGTACGTTCTCTAGGTTATAAATTCCAGGCTAGAACAGACTTTTAACATTAGTGCTGAATTTTAATGGACATGTTTTATATTGATCTGTCTTGAGTCTATTAAACATTTTTCAATTTATTATATATTATTTATTTACTAAAAAGGGTTAACATTATTTCGCTAAAATGGGCTTTTGTAAATCATTTTAATAATCAGTGACCTACATTGATTAATGAGTACAACATATTATAATAATAAGATAAAGTTAAAAAGTAGGAGCCTGTAATTCAGTGGTTGTCGTTTGTTTATGTGTTACATATTTGTTTTTCGTTCATTTTTTTACATAATTAAGGCCGTTAGTTTTTTCGTTTGAATTGTTTTACATTGTCTTATCGGGGCCTTTTATAGCTGACTATGCGGTATGGGCTTTGCTCATTGTTGAAGGCCGTACGGTGACCTATAGTTGTTAATGTTTGTGTCATTTTGGTCTTTTGTGGATAGTTGTCTCATTGGCAATCATACCACATCTTCTTTTTTATATTTGGCAATTTTATTTTTTTCTAAAATGGGTTAAAATTCTGGCGTTCAAATGGGTTCTATTTTGGTGCTCAAACGTCCTTTTTTTCGCTCAAATGTCCTCCGCCGCTTCAAATATCTTTTTTGTTACTTTCAACCCATGTACTGTCAACATTTATTGGAGGCTGCTGTTTTAGTAATTAAATTTTCACACCTGGCAATCAGGTGATAGGTAAAAAGACACAGGTAACTTCATTTACCTGTAGTTTTATTACTTTTATTCTAAATACCTGTAAAATCATACATTTTGAATAAAAATATATTGATTTATAAATTTTGAGGTTACAAGTCAATTTTTATATATATCTACTAAAGTATGCAATATCCCAATTCATAGTAACTACATTTTAAATCAGTAGGAATAAGTGTTACAAATGAATAAAACATATCAAATTCATTAATTCATATAAGCTGACACATGCATAAAGATTAAAGTTTAAATATATTTGACTTTTTATAAAATTTTTACTTCAATTAATAGTAAAAACAACCATGAATATTTTAATTGACCAGTATTTGCCAGTATTGACCACTATGGGAGTATTGTCCAGGGCGGTAAAACAGGTAAATACCACTGGTAAATGGTCCGAGACCACTATTATTTCGTAGTGCATTTCTATTAGAACATAAATGAAAATAAAAAAATTCCACCTGCGCTTTCTCAAGGAAACTTTTACAGCGTGTTGTACTACTTTTGGGACAAATTATATCAAAATTATAGAAAACTTCATCGGCTCTAACTCAAAATATCGACAATTTTATGTTTAGAGCGTCTTGAAATCTTTTGACAGCTTCCGAAGTGCTAATTTTAAACCTTTTTCAGCTGGACCAAATCACTACTTTCCTTTAAAATTCTTGACCCATTTTTTGTTAAAGTGTAATTTCACCCCCCTACTTGCTATTTGAGGCATTAAACATGGAGAAATAAATTTGAAAGGGGTATAATAATTAATGGCAAGGAACCAACTGTCAACACTAGGGACTATATTTGTGAACAACGAAAATAAAGGGACGACAATTGTGGTCTCGGACCAAATACCGGGGGTGGTATTTACCGCCCCACCTTGAGTACACAACGTAGACATATACATAGATAATTGGAAATTATTATAATAGCAAAAAGTATCTCTGAAATGGAGTTCACTCTGATAATCAGAAGCATAACCCCCTTTGAATGTGTCTGGAGCTATTTAAGTATTTTCTGACTTGGCCGTCATGATACAGTATTCAAAAGGGATTAATCGGAGGCGTAGCAGGAAAAGTATTTAATATTTGTACGCAAAATGTCTTTTCTAGAAGGGTTTGTGCCATATCATAAGAATAATAGGTATGGCAATGAGGTGTTTAAAAAATAATTGGTATGGCGAATGTGCCTGCAGTAAAAGTAGGAAATTGTTATTATAAGATACAGAGAATTTATTTTTATTCGTGGAATTAAAGGTGCCATGGTCAGGTCATAAAATCAGATTAGTAAAGATGTCGCCTCAAAGAAATTGGAAATACCAGCTACCATTGTTTTCTTGGGTTTAAGCAAACTTTGAATTTAAATGTTCAAGACAACTTATCACAAAACTTCAATCTTATAGGTTACAGTTTTAAACTTTAAATTAGAATTGCTGAAGATTTAAACAATTATATCTTTTGATGCATAGTTGATAAAATATATCAAAGCCTGTCGAATGTGACACATATTGTAAAACAATAAAACTCTTTAGTACTTTAGTACATTTATTAGCTTAATCAAACAACAGTATAGTAACACAGTAGTTAAAATGTTGATAAATCATATAATACAAAATCGACAGGTGAATACATTCCCAGAAGCACGTATCTAATATTCATATCAATAAATCATTTAGGGGCTGCATAATGATATTCTTTTATTTTTAAAATGCAAATAACTTTCAAGAGTCTTTATCTTATTGTCATAAATTAATTTTTTTTAATAGTCATTACTTCACTTTGAGGTGCGCGGTTTCTGCAAATTCAGTGAAAATCAGTTCAATGGAAATGCTCACAAACGTCATCAACATTTTTGTGATATGAGGCATAAGAGGATAGAATATTAATAACTTAACTTACCTCAAACTTGTTGTCACTCGTCTTGCATCCTTAAAGTAAATAGTAATCGACCTTCGGCGACTTTGAAATTTCCTACCGTTACAATTACTCTAAAAGAAACACGAATCCGGATACGGTCTGATATTCCTGGAAGTTCTCGGTTTTACATGTTTCGGTTCCAATTAAAATTAATGTTTACATTGTTTACAATAATGTACAGACGAGAAGCAAAATACTTTTCTTTAAATACAAAATATTTACTGGCACAAAGTCATTAATTATAACAATGAATGGTTCCATTTAAAAGTCATGATCAGTCCTGTATAGTAGTATTGCATAACATAATATTTAAACAGACATATATTTATAATGAAAAGTTTATAGGATATTTAGAAAAATGTGAGTGGAAGTAATAAGACCATATTACAATAATCACATGGGTTGTTTTAAATCTGAATTAGGATAAGAAAAAATTGAGACATGAAAAAATATCACGGCTTTTCACTGGTCACAACATCCAGTGAAAAAGCCGTGATATTTTTTATTAAGCATGAAAGGACAAATTATCAAGGCCTTCTCACGGAATATCGAAATTTCACGGTCTTTTTCTAACACCAAATATTTTTCACGGCCTTTAGAAATATGTTTTTTACAAAAGTCACGGGGTATTTTCACGGGGTTTTCACGGCCCTGTGATATTTCACAGACATTTCACGGCCTTTTCATGGGCTGTTGTTACAGTAGTGTTAGTTTATATTCTTTTTATTTAGTTGCTGCTGTTGGGGACTATCAGTCTTTAATTGAAGGTTTGTACTCCAAATCGCTTGTTCATGATTTAGATTTACATACATTATGGAAAACGACTGCCTCGCCTTATGCGATTGACATAAATTGTTATTAAATAAGATTGACTATGGGAATATCATCTGGATGTAAAAGAAAGCTTCTTTGTGTTTTAATAAGTCGTATCCAATCTAACTATCTGTTGTTTTACATCATAATCGAGTACAATAAGGCAAATTTCCCACTAGAATCCGCGACAGAAAACTTCTTAAACATGATAGACCAAAAGTTAACTGCAACTAATATTGTTGCATTATCAATTACAAAATGAATTTGCTTTGTCGGTTAGGCGTTTCGGAAACGTTAAAAATTAGTCAACCAATCATTCTTATCTTATATGCCTCGTCATCAGAATTGATATATAAATGATGCATGCAGCCAATGAAATAACTTACCCACGCATTCGTAGGAGTTTAAAGTGGAAATACAGCAAATAATAGGGAAATCACCACGCAATATCATAGATGGCTTCTTTTCAATTGGTTGCTTCATACATCGTCGTATCGGCTTATACGTTTGTTTTGTTTATTTTCCCTCCCACCGAAAAGTTACAATCCACTATATAAGGAGACACAGAATTATGACAATTCATTCTTCTCTAAGAATTGCCTGACATTCAATCAACCATCAGATTATATCGAAAGGGTAAGTTCACAATTTGTTATTTTCGTAACTTCAGTAGTGAGCAATGCTCGTGTCTTGACTTTGATGTAAATATTTGTTAGGTATTTATTCTCGTATTAAGGCATTTAAAAAAGTAACCTAAAAGTGTTTCTATCAATATTTTTTATAAACATAAATGTCAATTATATTTTAATATAACCAAGTCAGGAATATGACAGTTTTTTTCACTGGTTCCATTGATTGATAGTGTTTGATTTTGTTGGTTTTTATGGACTTCCACTTTGGAATTTACCTTGAAGTACGGTATTTTTGTTATACATTAAGGCTTTTTCAATGTAATATAATGCTATTAAATACAATTTAAAATCTAATACACTTTAATTGGTAAATATTTGCATCAAAGGACATGCTTAACAAAAATGAACTAATTTGTGACTGAAACACAATACCTAGCGTTTCGTTTGTTATAATATTAAAATTCAAATAATCTGTCGAATAAATCCTCAAAATTGGTAAAAATCTGCAGTTTTATGCCATTCGCTTTTATATGAATTATAATTTGATCATATGTACGCAATAACGCTATAAAGCTTTTAGAACTTTAAGTACACATATTACGCTGTAATACTGTGAATATTTGGGAAGATAAAATGACTGTTGGAAAGTGACATTGCAGTAAAACCTCTTTGCGTTATGTTAAAACGTGAATTTAAGCATCGATTATAAGAAGTCTATTTTGAGGCTTGGTATTTTTAGAGAGTTTTTACTGTTTTAAAAAGCGGTTCAGGAATAGTTTTACGTAGTCAACAAAAACAGGCTCTTTACTCATTACTTAAACATTATGCAACAATTTCGCGTACAGATTTTGTTGCATTTTGTTGATTTGTATATATTTTTTTGGATCAAGTAAAACTGACATGTTAATAAAAAGTATACTTGTAATTAAAAATACACTCAATATAGATATACATGACCACTGGTGTCGAGACAAGTTGGTTAATATGAAAATGAGAAGATGATATGATTGCCTATGAGACAACTCTCACATAGAAAACAAATGACATAGAAATTCCCAACTATATGTCACTTAAACACGCTACGAAACAATTTCGACAAGCTCTTAGGTTATATCTTATATAGTGCTCTGGAGTATCTATTGGTATTCATCAAGTAGCTTGAAAGGTTACACTTCAGGCCTAAACATATTTTATACTAAAATTGATAAATGGAAATTCAAAACAACAAATAAATTACTTTCAGTATGTTTTGGAGAACAAACGTAGCATCAAACAAATGCATTGAACAAAGGCCGTATAAACAGCTTAAAATGATACTTTGCCAAAGAAAATAGTGTTTAACCATATATGTTTAGTATTTTTAACATATTGTCTTTTATATTAAGGGAACAGCGTTAATGTGTTTTATGATTTACTTCACAATAACACATACAATTGAAAACCATTCATAAATAACGATGCGTTCTTATCATGCTTGTAAGTCTTAAAAAATGAGCTTACATTTGATCATTAAAAGATTTAAATGTTGAATTTAGTTAGAATAATATTAAACAATTTAAATGGACGTTTTGAATTTTCCTCGGAGCTCTGTATTTTTGTGATTTTACTTTTTAACGAAATTCAAATTTGGGAAACGAAAGATGAATTGAGCCGTTGAAGAAGATATTTGATTGTTTGAAAAGCATGATTGCATTTATTTAGTTATAAATCACTGTAACAAAGATTCACTTTCATTTATTTACTCGGAGACAAAATGTATACAAAATTATCCCTAAAGACGATGTTTCCAGAAAAACGTATGCTAACGGGTAGAAGACAACATTCTCGACAAAAGTCCATTGGAAATGTAAATTAAAACACAAATAAGGAGAAAAGTTCAAAAGGATCAAGTTCTCGTGACCAAGACCACGAAAATAAGTAAAAGAATGAAATGCAGACTCAAATTAGAGACAAATTAATAACCGATAGTTTTTGCAAACATGCTAATGTAATTTATTTCTTTAATTCATCATGCACGTTTTGTCCTATGCCCTCACTTGTACGATATAATTGAATGTAAAGAGTACTACGTACCTATAATACTATTTCTTTTCCAGACACACCACTATAACAATGAGCTACTATACGATTTCCATGTTAATCGACAGCAAAACCTATTACCTGTCATACGACACAAGTACGACCCCCGTGGTGAAAGTTGAGGCATCCTCTTCTCCTCAAAAATGGGAAGTTATCCGAATGTCTCGTCCACAAGAGTATGCTTTGAAAGATGTTAACAGCACATACTTCCTGCACGTGGACAGTACCGGACACGTTACCTGTGTACCAGGAAGACCAGAGGGTACATGTTTCACCCTTCCAGGAGGCCTAGGAAAATCAAAAATTACGAATTTTTCTCTTCAACCTAATATCACATTGTATGTCGACGCTGGTTCATATCACGTCTCTGGAAAAAATGGACTTGAAGGACAGGAGTGGGCATTCCAACAGTAAATGCTGATGGTGATTGATTCTGTTTCAACAATTACAATATCGCTTAACTATAATATTAACTCTTTACAACACAAATTCAAGACTATTCTCTTTATTTAATCTGACTTTTAGAGACATTATATTTGCTTAATGCATGCTTGTAACTTGCAGTAATTTATTCAATTTCAACTGTTTTTTCGAATTAAAAATATCTATGACAATTCGTCTTTGTATTTATTCATTACAGAAACTGTCAAGGAACTTTTCCATGAGGTTTAAATTCCTACCGTTCGGGTGCATTAAAGTGTTTCAATTGAAGTTTGTATATTAATAAGGACTCATTTTGACCTTGAGATGTCTTTTGACTTTATGTCATTTAGTTGTTATCTCATTGCAGTTCAACGTTCATCATCTTCTGTGTTCATCAATAAGTTATAATATATAAATGTGTCGTAGATTAAATTTATTCGTTCAGTGTATGTTTACTTGTTTTCGTTAATATTTTTTTTTTACCGTTTCAATCCATTTCAATTGATATTTTATAGTGTGTCTTTCTATGTTGTAATGTTATACTACTGTTTCATGTTAGGGTGAAGGTTGGAGCTTGTTAAAACGTTTAAACCCGCTGCATTTGTTAGCACCTGTCCTTAGTCAGGAACCTGTTGTTCAGTGGTTGTCGTTTTTTGATGTGGTTTCTTTTTACATTGTGGTTTTAGGAGTATAATTTTAAAAGCCGAAGTAAAAAGGTTTTATTACAAGCATATTGATAGAGTGTCAATGTGTCAATATGAAATGAGATATGGGGTATACTTAAATTAAACAACATTACATCTCCACAATAAAATCTGCAAAGACATCTGCTGTTCAGAGAAAGTCTTTATCGTATGTCATGCCCTAATTCTAAATGATATTTTGAATAGATTATATTGAAACTACCAGTGTAAATATCATATAGTTTTAATATTTATATTGGTCGATGCACTTTCAAAAGATAGGTCATACAGAAACGTCATTAAAAAGTGCAGAAAGATAAAGTCTTCTTAGAGATGACTAGGATATTGACGAACGAAACTACGGAAGCGTAACTTGACGAATCGAACGAAACGGGAGCTGCTGTTTTATACATAGAAATGTATAAATCTAACATAAAAACGCTGGTTGAAGCACTAGTGTAGTAATCTGTATCTAACTCCTCACATTAATAATTCAATATTTTCTACAATAGCAAATGGTTCACTCAATATCCGAGACTCTGCTTTGAAAATTAAGGTCCCAACAGGGAAACATCTGAATTTCACAAATCTTCACCCAACCCCCACCCAAACACGTTTCAGTACTTTTATTCTTTTTTTGTGACTACAGGACAGCCAAACATTATGACACACTAGTTACAAAGATGACATCTGAATCAAGTGTTAGACACTTCTGATGAATTATCAGATACTGATTGAGAGTATATTCATCAAATTAGCTATAATTTGTTCATGTTTGAAATACAGAACAGCTAAAATCTTGTAAATATTATTCTTATTAATCATATTATTTGTTTTCTGAGTATATTGTCAAATCAGTGATATTTTAAATACTTATATCGGTACTTCATCAATCTACGCAATTGCATGTGTATTAAACAAACCATTTCAGACAAAGTATGTTTCGGTCCATATATTTTCCCAAAGAAACGGATCTTTGAACTTTATAAATTTTAATCCTATCCAGTATGCATCTCCTCGGACATGGTTTGATATGCACATGGAGTCCTTTTTTTTATTTTTATTCTTACAGTTTACTCCTTGGGATGGTTTTCGCTTTCTGTTTTTTTTTTTTTTGTTTTTTTTTGAATAGTTCTGTGTTTAAAGCCCCTTCTCTTCAAGCGGGTTTTGAGTTGACTTAGTCGTGTTTTAGTTGTTTCTGTGTTGGAACATTTTCCTTGACTTTAAGTGCCTGACTGTACGGGATGCTCTTAGTACAATGAGCAGGATTGCAACTTTTAGGGGAGAGGTATGGTGAGTACAGTAGGCTTAGAATATAGGTCTGTGGATATAATCCCATCTGTGAGGGAGCTTGAAGTATCGAGGAAGGTGATTTTGGATTTAGATCTCTCATGAGTAAATTTGATAATTTGATGCATGTTGTTTGCATGAATGATGAATGTATCTAAATCCTAAAAGTATCTGCGTGAGCATTTTGACCAGGCATTCAGTAGGTGGATATTTTACTGGTCAGGAATTCCAAAATTCTTTACATTCATCAATGCCATCTTCATGTGGAATATTCGTGTTGAGGGAGGTGGCGTCCATAGAGACAAGTGTCGTGTTGGAGGAAAGTAAATTTAAGGCCTGCATTTTTCTAAGATAATCGGCTGTGTCTTTGATGTGAGATGGTAAGTCTTCAACATGTTGACGAAGATGGAAGTCAACGAATTCCGAGATTTTTTCCGTCGGATGACCGTTCGCTGAAACAATAGGTCTTCCTGGGTTATTGGCCATATGAATTTAAGGTAAAAGATAAAAAATCTGCCCGGTTTGGATATTCTGGTTTAAAATATTTAAGAGTTTTTTCATCGATGAAACCATCGTCGTGCATTATATCAAAGTGTCAGTTATTTCTCTGCTTAAAGATGTTGTAGGATCAGAGTCTAGTTTTCGGTAGAATCTTGCATCGCCAAATTGTCGTTCAGCCTCTTCAATGAAAGCAGATTTTTCCATGACAACCACTGTACTGCGTTTGTCTGTAGGTCTAATGACGATGTTGTTGTTGGTTCGTAAGTTTTTCAGTGCAATTCGTTCTTCATTGGTAAGACTGTCAAAAGGTTTATTGTTTTCTCTTGTATTTCTAATAATGTCCATATGACTCCAATAAGACGTGTGGAGAAAACGATACCCTAAAGACAAACAATATACTTTTTGTCGGGGTAACTCAAAGTCACGAATTGATTATATCTTTATAAGAAGTGAGCTTCAATATAAATCGCAACAGGCAAAAATAGTTTATTTTCCGTTCAGTGACCACGACGGTGTATTCATGAAATTAAAAACAAATGAACCAGAACGCGGTCCCGGATCGTGGAAAATGAACTCATCAGTTATTCAATCGGATTTATTTAGAAATACGTTCGAAAGCTTTTGGGAAAACTGGAAATTAAAAAAAATAAGTTCGAAAATAGTCTTGGTGACTATTAGTCTCTTAAACTGAATTTTAATGTGCGTATTGTTATGCGTTTACTTTTCTACATTGGTTAGAGGTATAGGGGGAGGGTTGAGATCTCACAAACATGTTTAACCCCGTCGCATTTTTGCGCCTGTCCCAAGTCAGGAGCCTCTGGACTTTGTTAGTCTTGTATTATTTTAATTTTAGTTTCTTGTGTACAATTTGGAAATTAGTATGGCGTTCATTATCACTGGACTAGTATATATTTGTTTAGGGGCCAGCTGAAAGACGCCTCCGGGTGCGGGAATTTCTCGCTACATTGAAGACCTGTTGGTGACCCTCTGCTGTTGTTTTTTATTTGGTCGGGTTGTTGTCTCTTTGACACATTCCCCATTTCCATTCTCAATTTTATTGAAAATGGTGGGAGGAAACTAAGATAAAAAATAAAAAGTATTACTATAGAAGTGGCAAAGCAATTAAACGTTACAGAAAAACAAATAAGGGAGTGGGGAAAAAAATTGGATAAAATTACGGGATCCGATCTTACAAATAACATGACTAATGAAAACGAAATTAAATGATTTAAAAGTTAAAATAAAAGACTGTTATGACAAAAAAGCCGAGGCAGTCAGAATTAGGTCTAAGGTTAATTGGTACGAATCGCGAGAACAGTATGCTGTTTACCGAAAGAAAAAGGGGGGATAGGAATGATAAACTTAAGGGACTTTATTAAATCAAAACAGGTGAAAAGTATGTACAGTATTGTCAACTCAAAAACACAAAAATGGAATGCAATAGGAAAATACTGGTCAACGTCACTAGACGAAAAATATGATACAGATTTTTTTATATGTTCTTGTTCGGACACTACATGTTTTAGGCAAATACAAATGTGCAAATATTATAAAGAACTTTTAATTTCCTGGACTGACTTACAGAAAATCCAAAAATCGGTCACGAAAGAAGACCTTTTAGAAGAAAATATATTCGGCAATTGTAAATTTAAGTTCAAGGGACATGCATTATATTATGCAAATTTTGCCTCCAGTGGAATAAAAAAAAATAAAAGATATATGGGACTTAAACAATAAATCCTTTAAAACTTCTTTTGATATTTTTAACAGTCTTAAAGATAAAAGGAATTGGATTTCACAATATAGCCGCATTAAATCTTCGTTAACACCTCAACAAATTGACGTTTTAAAAACAGACTCTATCATACAAAGTCATTCTGATAGACCTATAAAAATAACAAATTCTTGTCAATTTATAAAAAATGGAGTTGTCGTTGATGCCAAAAAATTATGCCTTAAAGATATAAGATACTTTTATGAGAATAAAACAGCTCCAAATAGCCAGTTTAAGTGTACTTTACATTTTGGGAATGAACTACCATGGGAATACATTTGGGAAACTTTAAATAAGAATTTAGCTAACAGAAAAACTAAACAACATCAATGGAAGTTACTACATAATATAATTTACACTGAAGAAAAATTACAAAAAATGAATCGCTCAAACGGGAAGTGTCACTTTTGCAATGAAAACGAATCACTTTTTCATCTTTTTATTTATTGTAAACTGGTGGAAGACGTTTGGCAGGAAATTTTTGAGAAAATATGGGAATTTTGTTCAAAATTAAATATCGAAAAATTACAAAAATCGGAAACAAGTATATTTTTTGGGGTCATTAATGCAGATGCATCTTATACCCAAATTTTAGATACGGTGCTTCTAATCACGAAATGGGTTATCTGGAAAACTAGAAATATCGCAAAATTTCAAAAGAAAGGGATAAGTAAATCGGTGATTTTAAATATGATAAAACATGAAATGCAATTTTTGCTCAAATGTCTTAAACCAAATACGAAAAACGAAGCCTTTTCTACTATGTGTGACATTTTTTGTATATAAATATATATTTTGCGTGGTCAGGTCAGTGCAGTGACATCTTTGATACTGATTGAATAATAATATGTACACTGCTCTCAACTCCCTGCATGTAATTTCTATTGTGTATGTAATTCATGTATATCATCTAATTGTAACAAGTCATGTTGTATCAACAGGTTCATTTTATAAACAAATATTTACTCACCATATCTTTGAAATAAATCCTTTTTGGAAATCAAAATCATTAATCCATTTGATAAAAGATATATGGGACTTAAACAATAAATCCTTTAAAACTTCTTTTGATATTTTTAACAGTCTTAAAGATAAAAGGAATTGGATTTCACAATATAGCCGCATTAAATCTTCGTTAACACCTCAACAAATTGACGTTTTAAAAACAGACTCTATCATACAAAGTCATTCTGATAGACCTATAAAAATAACAAATTCTTGTCAATTTATAAAAAATGGAGTTGTCGTTGATGCCAAAAAATTATGCCTTAAAGATATAAGATACTTTTATGAGAATAAAACAGCTCCAAATAGCCAGTTTAAGTGTACTTTACATTTTGGGAATGAACTACCATGGGAATACATTTGGGAAACTTTAAATAAGAATTTAGCTAACAGAAAAACTAAACAACATCAATGGAAGTTACTACATAATATAATTTACACTGAAGAAAAATTACAAAAAATGAATCGCTCAAACGGGAAGTGTCACTTTTGCAATGAAAACGAATCACTTTTTCATCTTTTTATTTATTGTAAACTGGTGGAAGACGTTTGGCAGGAAATTTTTGAGAAAATATGGGAATTTTGTTCAAAATTAAATATCGAAAAATTACAAAAATCGGAAACAAGTATAATTTTTGGGGTCATTAATGCAGATGCATCTTATACCCAAATTTTAGATACGGTGCTTCTAATCACGAAATGGGTTATCTGGAAAACTAGAAATATCGCAAAATTTCAAAAGAAAGGGATAAGTAAATCGGTGATTTTAAATATGATAAAACATGAAATGCAATTTTTGCTCAAATGTCTTAAACCAAATACGAAAAACGAAGCCTTTTCTACTATGTGTGACATTTTTTGTATATAAATATATATTTTGCGTGGTCAGGTCAGTGCAGTGACATCTTTGATACTGATTGAATAATAATATGTACACTGCTCTCAACTCCCTGCATGTAATTTCTATTGTGTATGTAATTCATGTATATCATCTAATTGTAACAAGTCATGTTGTATCAATAGGTTCATTTTATAAACAAATATTTACTCACCATATCTTTGAAATAAATCCTTTTTGGAAATCAAAATCATTAATCCATTTGATAAAAGATATATGGGACTTAAACAATAAATCCTTTAAAACTTCTTTTGATATTTTTAACAGTCTTAAAGATAAAAGGAATTGGATTTCACAATATAGCCGCATTAAATCTTCGTTAACACCTCAACAAATTGACGTTTTAAAAACAGACTCTATCATACAAAGTCATTCTGATAGACCTATAAAAATAACAAATTCTTGTCAATTTATAAAAAATGGAGTTGTCGTTGATGCCAAAAAATTATGCCTTAAAGATATAAGATACTTTTATGAGAATAAAACAGCTCCAAATAGCCAGTTTAAGTGTACTTTACATTTTGGGAATGAACTACCATGGGAATACATTTGGGAAACTTTAAATAAGAATTTAGCTAACAGAAAAACTAAACAACATCAATGGAAGTTACTACATAATATAATTTACACTGAAGAAAAATTACAAAAAATGAATCGCTCAAACGGGAAGTGTCACTTTTGCAATGAAAACGAATCACTTTTTCATCTTTTTATTTATTGTAAACTGGTGGAAGACGTTTGGCAGGAAATTTTTGAGAAAATATGGGAATTTTGTTCAAAATTAAATATCGAAAAATTACAAAAATCGGAAACAAGTATAATTTTTGGGGTCATTAATGCAGATGCATCTTATACCCAAATTTTAGATACGGTGCTTCTAATCACGAAATGGGTTATCTGGAAAACTAGAAATATCGCAAAATTTCAAAAGAAAGGGATAAGTAAATCGGTGATTTTAAATATGATAAAACATGAAATGCAATTTTTGCTCAAATGTCTTAAACCAAATACGAAAAACGAAGCCTTTTCTACTATGTGTGACATTTTTTGTATATAAATATATATTTTGCGTGGTCAGGTCAGTGCAGTGACATCTTTGATACTGATTGAATAATAATATGTACACTGCTCTCAACTCCCTGCATGTAATTTCTATTGTGTATGTAATTCATGTATATCATCTAATTGTAACAAGTCATGTTGTATCAACAGGTTCATTTTATAAACAAATATTTACTCACCATATCTTTGAAATAAATCCTTTTTGGAAATCAAAATCATTAATCCATTTGATAAAAGATATATGGGACTTAAACAATAAATCCTTTAAAACTTCTTTTGATATTTTTAACAGTCTTAAAGATAAAAGGAATTGGATTTCACAATATAGCCGCATTAAATCTTCGTTAACACCTCAACAAATTGACGTTTTAAAAACAGACTCTATCATACAAAGTCATTCTGATAGACCTATAAAAATAACAAATTCTTGTCAATTTATAAAAAATGGAGTTGTCGTTGATGCCAAAAAATTATGCCTTAAAGATATAAGATACTTTTATGAGAATAAAACAGCTCCAAATAGCCAGTTTAAGTGTACTTTACATTTTGGGAATGAACTACCATGGGAATACATTTGGGAAACTTTAAATAAGAATTTAGCTAACAGAAAAACTAAACAACATCAATGGAAGTTACTACATAATATAATTTACACTGAAGAAAAATTACAAAAAATGAATCGCTCAAACGGGAAGTGTCACTTTTGCAATGAAAACGAATCACTTTTTCATCTTTTTATTTATTGTAAACTGGTGGAAGACGTTTGGCAGGAAATTTTTGAGAAAATATGGGAATTTTGTTTAAAATTAAATATCGAAAAATTACAAAAATCGGAAACAAGTATAATTTTTGGGGTCATTAATGCAGATGCATCTTATACCCAAATTTTAGATACGGTGTCTAATCACGAAATGGGTTATCTGGAAAACTAGAAATATCGCAAAATTTCAAAAGAAAGGGATAAGTAAATCGGTGATTTTAAATATGATCAAACATGAAATGCAATTTTTGCTCAAATGTCTTAAACCAAATACGAAAAACGAAGCCTTTTCTACTATGTGTGACATTTTTTGTATATAAATATATATTTTGCGTGGTCAGGTCAGTGCAGTGACATCTTTGATACTGATTGAATAATAATATGTACACTGCTCTCAACTCCCTGCATGTAATTTCTATTGTGTATGTAATTCATGTATATCATCTAATTGTAACAAGTCATGTTGTATCAACAGGTTCATTTTATAAACAAATATTTACTCACCATATCTTTGAAATAAATCCTTTTTGGAAATCAAAATCATTAATCCATTTGATAAAAGATATATGGGACTTAAACAATAAATCCTTTAAAACTTCTTTTGATATTTTTAACAGTCTTAAAGATAAAAGGAATTGGATTTCACAATATAGCCGCATTAAATCTTCGTTAACACCTCAACAAATTGACGTTTTAAAAACAGACTCTATCATACAAAGTCATTCTGATAGACCTATAAAAATAACAAATTCTTGTCAATTTATAAAAAATGGAGTTGTCGTTGATGCCAAAAAATTATGCCTTAAAGATATAAGATACTTTTATGAGAATAAAACAGCTCCAAATAGCCAGTTTAAGTGTACTTTACATTTTGGGAATGAACTACCATGGGAATACATTTGGGAAACTTTAAATAAGAATTTAGCTAACAGAAAAACTAAACAACATCAATGGAAGTTACTACATAATATAATTTACACTGAAGAAAAATTACAAAAAATGAATCGCTCAAACGGGAAGTGTCACTTTTGCAATGAAAACGAATCACTTTTTCATCTTTTTATTTATTGTAAACTGGTGGAAGACGTTTGGCAGGAAATTTTTGAGAAAATATGGGAATTTTGTTCAAAATTAAATATCGAAAAATTACAAAAATCGGAAACAAGTATAATTTTTGGGGTCATTAATGCAGATGCATCTTATACCCAAATTTTAGATACGGTGCTTCTAATCACGAAATGGGTTATCTGGAAAACTAGAAATATCGCAAAATTTCAAAAGAAAGGGATAAGTAAATCGGTGATTTTAAATATGATAAAACATGAAATGCAATTTTTGCTCAAATGTCTTAAACCAAATACGAAAAACGAAGCCTTTTCTACTATGTGTGACATTTTTTGTATATAAATATATATTTTGCGTGGTCAGGTCAGTGCAGTGACATCTTTGATACTGATTGAATAATAATATGTACACTGCTCTCAACTCCCTGCATGTAATTTCTATTGTGTATGTAATTCATGTATATCATCTAATTGTAACAAGTCATGTTGTATCAATAGGTTCATTTTATAAACAAATATTTACTCACCATATCTTTGAAATAAATCCTTTTTGGAAATCAAAATCATTAATCCATTTTTTTATGAATGAACTACACATCCCTTTAACAAATCGCACGTGGTAAATGATCACTCGACCAGAAATTAATAATCTTTTGATTTTCATTTATTCGTATTATGTTAACATTCCCTCGACAGGCCAAGCCTGTTAGCCTTGTTATACATGTTATAACCAGTTTGATATTGATCATGAGTTGGGAAATCAAGCATCATTTAAAAAAAAACTTGTTAATAATGGGAAATAAGTATGTTTGTATATAGTTACAAATATAAGAGACAATCCTTGTCTTCGGGTACAGGTACAAAGCTCAATCCAGAAATATATGTTCAAACTCAATAAAGTATTGTTTTTATACAATTTGTTTAATCACGATTTCGACTTTTCAGTGAACCTCTGTATGGTCCAATGTCTTGAATATTCATGTTTGGAAAAAAAAAACAATTGCTTTGGAAATATTCTCCCATCAAATTGTATGATGCCTTCCAAAAGAAGCCGACATTTTCAATCTGAATAATCAGAACTTGATTTTCATTGAAAGGTCAGATTTATAAAGAAATTTTATTAAAATAGAATGTGTTTCACCAATTATACACATATCGAATTTGCAATTCATGTTAATGACTTGACTTTTAAAAAGTAAAATAAGAAAAGACAGTTTCGAGTTAAGAAAACATTCAACAGGAACATTTGATTGCATAAATGTGTCAATTCCCCAGCATTTCAAAACATTTTGTTAATTTTTCAAATTTATGAAGGATCCTGTTCACCGTGATACACAAGGTGGCAAAAGATACCAGAGGGACAGTCAAACTCATAGATAGAAAATAAACTGACAATGCCATGGCTAAAAAAGAAATGACAACCGGACAAACGATAGTACACATGACAGAACATAAAAAACTAAAGACTAAGCAGCAAAAACCCGACCAAAGATTAGGGGTGATCTCAGGTGCTCTGGAAGGGAAAGCATATCCTGCTTCACATGTGGCACCCGTTGTGTTGCTCATGTTATAACAAACCCTATAAATAGTCTAATTCAGTAGGTCACATTCGTGAAAAGTAAAAAATAGCATTCTGTTACATAAATATTCATATAGAATTATATATCCAACATATAATTTAAGTGAATATATTCTTTATGAAGGTATCTGGTTCTCGTTACCATAAAGTTTAACAACAAAACCGGGACACAAGAATACCAATTTAAGTCGTTTATCAGATGATTTAAAAATTTGAGTGTATTGTGTTTAAAGTCATAAGAAACGAGTGACCGGTGAAAAATAATGTTCTTCCAATTCTTGAACCAATGCATACAAACATCATAAACTTAGTCTTCTGTGCACGAATTTATAATTTTTTTCGTGTAAATTTCGTATAATCGTTAATTTCTTTTTTCAATCGGTCAGTGTTGTGAAAATATGGCAGGTAATTAAAGATCGTGTTTTGAAGCCGAAGTTTAACGATTGTCACCTGTTTGTCAACAATCGACAATTTAATCAACAAAAAACTGGAAATTGAGCACGTGTTTAACATGTAAATTCATATAATAGTTTATTTTAAGGACATCCATGCGTATTGTTATTACCGGATTTTTACGAGATGGGTCACACTGAGGTCACTTTGCATACGGAAAATATGTCGGGGGAATTGCTTCCTGGAAGGAAGCAATTAAAATAAAATAAACTTCTTCTAATTATGAATAAGTTAAAGAATTTTCTTCAGAAAAAAGTATATGTAAATAAGTTTTATAATGAAAATTATCCATTGAGTGTTAAAAAAACGTATGCATTATTTATTTATTTTTTTTTTGATTTGAGGTTTCTTATGACTTTAACATTACTTTGGCAACCATTTTGTAAATTAATATTTTTATCCGCCGTTCCTGTAAATAGAAATGAGAACAAAACAGCCCTCCTGACGGTTAATGATAAAAAAAGTTTTAGGAATTTCGGTCCTCAATGCTCTTCAACTTCGTACTTTATTTGGCCTTTTTAACTTTTTTAGATTCGAGCGTCACTGATGAGTCTTTTGTAGACGAAACGCTCGTCTGGCGTATGTACAAAATCTAGTCCTGGTATCTATGATGAGTTTATTTACAACCACTGGGTCGATGCCACTTCTGGTGGAGATTTATATCCCCGAGGGTATCACCAGCCCAGTAGTCAGCATTTTTTGTGCTGACATGAATTATCATTGATATTGTTATATTTATAAATTAACTGTTTACAAAATTTAGAATTTTTGAAATACTAAGGCTTTTCTACCTCAGCCATAGATTACCTTAGCTGGATTTGGCAAAAGTTTTAGGAATTTTGGTCCTGAAAGCTCTTCAACTTCGTACTTTATTTGGCCTTTTTAACTTTTTTAGATTCGAGCGTCACTGATGAGTCTTTTGTAGACGAAAAGCTCGTTTGGCGTATGTACAAAATCTAGTCCTGGTGTCTATGATGAGTTTCTTTACAACCACTGGATCGATGCCACTGCTGGTGGAGATTTATTTCCCCGAGGGAATCACCAGCCCAGTATTCAGCACTATTTGTGCTGACATGAATTATCATTGATATGGTTATATTTATAAATTAACTGTTTACAAAATTTTGAATTTTTGAAATACTAAGGCTTTTCTACCTCAGGCATAGATTACCTTAGCTGGATTTGGCAAAAGTTTTAGGAATTTTGGTCCTCAATGCTCTTCAACTTCTTACTTTATTTGGCCTGTTTAACTTTTTTAGATTCGAGCGTCACTGATGAGTCTTTTGTAGACGAAACGCTCGTCTGGCGTATGTACAAAATCTAGTCCTGGTATCTATGATGAGTTAATTTACAACCACTGGGTCGATGCAACTGCTGGTGGAGATTTATTTTCCCAAGGGTATCACCAGCCCACGTAGTCAGCAATGTTTGTGCTGACATGAATTATCATTGATATGGTCATATTTATAAATTAACTGTTTACAAAATTTTGAATTTTTGAAATACTAAGGCTTTTCTACCTCAGGCATAGATTACCTTAGCTGGATTTGGCAAAAGTTTTAGGAATTTTGGTCCTCAATGCTCTTCAACTTCTTACTTTATTTGGCCTGTTTAACTTTTTTAGATTCGAGCGTCACTGATGAGTCTTTTGTAGACGAAACGCTCGTCTGGCGTATGTACAAAATCTAGTCCTGGTATCTATGATGAGTTAATTTACAACCACTGGGTCGATGCAACTGCTGGTGGAGATTTATTTTCCCAAGGGTATCACCAGCCCACGTAGTCAGCAATGTTTGTGCTGACATGAATTATCATTGATATGGTCATATTTATAAATTAACTGTTTACAAAATTTTGAATTTTTGAAATACTAAGGCTTTTCTACCTCAGGCATAGATTCCCTTGGCTGGATTTGTCAAAAGTTTAAGGAATTTTGGCCCTCAATGCTCTTCAACTTCGTACTTTATTTGGCCTTTTTAACTTTTTTAGATTCAAGCGTCACTGATGAGTCTTTTGTAGACGAAAAGCTCGTCTGGCGTATGTACAAAATCTAGTCCTGGTATCTATGATGAGTTTATTTACAACCACTGGATCGATGCCACTGCTGGTGGAGATTTATTTCCCCAAGGATATCATCAGCCCAGTAGTCAGCACTATTTGTGCTGACATGACTTATCATTGATATGGTCATATTTATAAATTAACTGTTTACAAAATTTTGAATTTTTGAAATACTAAGGCTTTTCTACCTCAGGCATAGATTACCTTAGCTGGATTTGGCAAAAGTTTTAGGAATTTTGGTCCTCAATGCTCTTCAACTTCGTACTTTATTTGGCCTTTTTAACTTTTTTAGATTCGAGCGTCACTGATGAGTCTTTTGTAGACAAAATCTAGTCCTGGTATCTATGATGAGTTTATTTTCTACATGTCCTTACACATCATTTAAAAAAACTTATTGTTTGTTAGCTTGTCATGCAGGATGAAAAGATATACTTTTCGCGATTTTATTATTTTTTGAAATATAAAAATCACAGTTCAACTCCTATAAGGATGTGAAAAGAAAATCGTATAATTTTATAAAATAAACTGAATAACAGGGATTGTTCGATTAGTTAATCTGTTATGTATTTTTTTTCAACGATCGAGTGTATTATTTTAGTGACTATGAAAAAATTTATCTTGGACAGTTATTGATTTACACTAACAATATTCTAAATATTCATCTTACATCTTATTTCGATGAAAGTGTGTTATTTTGAGAATTTGCAATACAAACTGTATTTCTTCTTTAATCAGCTCTGCTACGATTACATAAGGTTCTGATTTTCAAGTTTGTCGGCCTAAAGCATTCCTGAAGAAACATTAATTGTCAAAATGCGCATCCGGTGCATGAAATTTATATCGTTTATGTTATTGCAGTAACAAAAAAACAAACTCATTTTAAACCTTAACATCTTCGTTTATCATTATGAAGTCTGATACTGCGTTATATTGTTATCTCATAGTTACTTTGCTTAGATACTTCCGTATCGACCTAATATTTCAAATAACGCATAACTTGTCTTTATCTATATTCATTTATAATTTGTAGCTATATAGAGAGATTTATTCTAGCTGCAGACTTTGTGTTGACCAATTGATTTCTTTTTTGTTTTTAAGTATCATTCGACTTTTGTGTATAACATCAATATCAACAAAAAACAAAAGACAAAATTCTCTATCAAACAGACAATTCAGCCTCATTTTATTTTTATAAATGATTTAACTGCACTTTCTCCTGTCTGTTATGAGTATATATTAGTTCGTTTAAATATTGGTCGTATACATTGTACGTCTTTACTTGTATATTTGCGAGTTTTTAACAGCGGTATACTACTGTTGCCTTTATTTACTTGTGTTATATATCACATTTAATTGTATCTGTAAGATTCGAATTTGGTGAAAATACTTTGCCTATGTATCTGAGTGATTATTGTAAAGGCACAGTTAAGTTAACAATACCATTTAAGACATATAAAGGGACTCGACACCAAAAGATATATTTCTCAATTTCCCAAACTATTAGCACACAGTAAGGGTGATATTTTAATATAAGTACATAGATATATCGGAAAGATGCCTTTTTTACTGATACGTTTCGAATTTTTTTTTTAATGGATTACTGTGCTCATATATACGAAGAAGGACCAACAACTATCATGATATCCAGTATTATACGATGAATCCATTAATGTACGGAAACATATGACACGATTTTTTAATAGATCAATTAAACATTGATCGATACGCTAAGAATTTTGTCAGAAATCATGGAACGTTGCTGAATACAGATTTCCTTTATTTTTACTCAGATGTATTGTATGTATTCGGGTATAGTGAAATGATGCATTTAAGTTCTATACTTGCTCTTGAACCAACTAATATATTTATATGACCCAAGTATGTATCATTGGTGAAAAAAACAAAATTTGTAAATATGCTAAATCAATTGTATTTTATAACACTTTGGTTACTAGAACGTGCAATGTATACTTGCACGGTAACATAAACAATTATGTATTGACATATCTAAGCATGTGCTCAAAACATGGATCTGACAAAATTCTAAAAATGATTTATGCAAATTATTACATTTGATCACAGTGATTATTATAAGAAGCAAAGCCAAATACATTTTGTCGCCAGTTACCACTATTGTTACAAAGGTTTAACTGATATGCAAATATCTTCGAGAGAAAAATCGGAGAAATACAAAAACAAATAAACGGAACAAATAGGATCATTATTTTGCCAGAAACAAATAACACATCCAGGGCAAAACAAAATATGGAAAGGGATCTGAAATGGGTTTTGTGGATTTATTTTCATTTCTTTTATCGTAGATTTCATATTCATTCAATGGGAACGGTGTGTAACATAAATCAGAACATATTGAGCCAAAAATGGCAGTTTCCTACGCAAAATATGATCACACGTTAGATAAATCGGCATTCGGACATCTCTGCTATCGTAATTTTTGCAAACATTCATAACATGTATAATCAAACTCATCATAGATACCAGGACTAAATTTTGTATATTCGCCAGACGCGCGTTTCGTCTACAAAAGACTCATCAGTGACGCTCGAATCCAAAAAAAGTTTTAACAAAAAGCCAAATAAAGTATGAAGTTGAAGAGCATTGAGATCCAAAATTCCTAAAAGTGTTGCCAAATACAGCTTAGGTATTCTATGCCTGAGGTAGAAAAGCCTTAGTATTTCAAAAAGTTCAAAATTTTGTAAACAGTTAATTTATAAATATAACAATATCAATGATAATTCATGTCAGCACAAAAAGTGCTGACTACTTGGCTTGTGATACCCTCGGGGATATAAATCTCCACCAGCAGTGATATCGACCCATTGGTTGTAATGTTATCTTTAAAAAAGGTAAATTTCTTTTTCATGATTATCCATAAAAGAGGGACGAAAGATACCAAAGGGACAGTCAAACTCATAAATCTAAAACAAACTGACAACGCCATGGCTAAAAATGAAAAAGACAAACAGAAAAACAATAGTACACATGACACAACATAGAAAACTAAAGAATAAACAACACGAACCCCACCAAAAACTAGGGGTGATCTCAGGTGCTCCGGAAGGGTAAGCAGATCCTGCTCCACATGTGGCACCCGTCGTGTTGCTTATGTGATTACAAATCCGGTAAATAATAGTCTAATTCGGTAGGTCACATTCATGAAAGGGAAGGGGATTGTAGTTACGACGTAAGGAACATATCCGATATCATTTGTGAAACGGTTATTCCATAACGGTCAACCAACTCGTGATGGCGTCCGTAAAATTTACGAAGGGATGATTTCAACTTCACCATTTGGAACTCTTGGTTTAATAGCTTCCTTGAGAACAGTAACCCTCTATCAAGAAAATCATGATAGGAAATGCACGCACGGGAATATCGTATCAATTGGGAGATATATACCCCGTATGCAGGTGCTGCTGGAATGTTGCTACTTAGAAATGGAAAGTTCACAATTGGAAAGCTGAAATCATCTCTTTTGTCGTAAAGTTGTGTTTTCAACCGACCCTCATTGTCAATTTCTAGATGTAAGTCAAGATATGAAACCGACTTAACTGTATCTGTAGTATCCTTTATCTCCAATTCGATTGGATAGATGCGTTCCACATAGTCACCAAATTTTGAATTGTTTAGTGAAAGAACGTCATCTATATAGCGGAAAGTAGAGTTAAAGGATATTGCTAACTTCTTATCTTTCTTCCTAAGAAGTTCCTGCATGAAGTCAGCCTCATAATAATAAAGAAACAAGTCGGCAAGTAGAGGGGCACAGTTTGTTCCCATTGGGATGCCGACAGTCTGTTGAAAAACACGTCCTCCGAACGTTACAAATATGTTGTCAATCAAGAAATCAAGCATCTTGATAAATCTAAGGCGAACATTAGACCGTTATTGGACCGTTGGTTTTACACTGGTAATTTTGGGGCCATTTATAGCTTATCGTTCGATATGAGCCAATGCTCCGCGTTGAAGGCCGCGTATTGACCTATAATGTATAAAAAAAAGAAGATGTGGTATAATTGCCAATGAGACAACTGTCCACAAGAGACCAAAATGACACAGACATTAACAACTATCGGTCACCATACAGCCTTTAACAATGAGCAAAGCCCATACCGCCTAGTCAGCTATAAAAGGCGCCGATAAGACAATGTAAAACAATTCAAACGAGAAAACTAACGGCCTTATTTATATAAAAATATGAACGAAAAACAAATATGTAACACATAAACAAACTACAACCACTGAATTACAGGCTGCTGACTTGGGACAGGCACATACTTAAATAATGTGGCGGGGTTTAATGGTTTACTTTTATCAATTGTTATTTGGATGGAGAGTTGTCTCATTGGCACTCATACCACATCTTCCTATATCTATGTATTGTTTTGTCGATCACGAGTAGCACGGCGAATCAAATAGATCATTTTTTTTCAATGACGTCAGACGCCATGACTTATGACATAACGTCGTTTGGTCTCATATTACCTTTAGTAAATCAATTTTACATATTGTATTGAAATGTCAAGCTACTTTTGAAGGTATGTTTTAAAAATTATTTTTTTTGAATCAAACCTTAAATCTAAAATATATTTAAAGCGAAATATCATACATTTTTATCAACTCTATCTTAAATTATTGAGTTTTACATAAGACCAAAAAGTAGGTTGTTACTTTTGTAACGTGTCCTTGTTGTTCAAGACATCGATTGTTTTAGTACTTTTACGGTGTAAGACAGTTTAAGTTTTGAGATTTATTTTTAGATTAACCACTTTAAATCATATCAGCAAATATTTAGAATTTGTATATATAAAATATTCCAAAACTCGCACAGAATTTGAAAGACAATAATGATAGCTTTAACGAAAATAAATATTACACGGACTGCGCAACTGATTAAGAAGTTAAAATATAAAAAAGTTGAGGGAAGATTGCCACTGATTCACATTTCAACCAGTTAGTAAGAGTCACATAGTTTTGATGAAACTACCGATAAAACACAACTCTACGTAACTTTAAACAAGGTAAAATCCTTAGCAAAGCATTAACTTATCCAATACCTTATGGAATTATAGAAAGTATGCAGGACCATAGTGTTCATTCGTGTATTTAGATACATAACTAGTAAGTTTTCGTAATAGGTTAAAAGCAAAAGAGCTATCAAACTCATGTTCACTGATTTGGTTCAGATCAGATTTATTACTCAGTACAATGTACATCTGTATTACAAGAAGTCAATCAAAGTGCTATATTAAAGTACTGAACATCGGAAGTCGCACTCAATTTTAGTTTGTAACACGGATTTGTTTTTTCTCAATCGACTAATGTTGACTTTATTTAGATTTTAAAATTAATGAGGTAATTTTGATAACTTCCAAGTCAATTATCATGATAATACATCAGCGATATTTTTAATTCATTTTAAAAATTTGCGCAACACTGACTTCTGATAACGAAATAGAATTTCAAAGTTCTGCTTCTGCTTTTACTAAAGGAATCGTATCTTACACTAACGTCTAAATCATAGTTAATGTTCCTTTAACCACACAATCAATTCTATAACGATTAAGGTAATATTAGATACCACAGTGTTAAAGGAATAGCCGTAACGAATACATGTAAAATTCAATCAGCATTGTTCTATTGTAGGGTGATTTTCGGGTCAGAATCGAACTCTTAGAACACAACAAAACAGTCGGATGCCTAGCTGTAGAGTTGTCCATTTCCACACCGTGCTCTGGCTTCTTGTGTGGTGGTTAACAGAAATCAATAAATAAAATTTTAACTATTTGTTTTACTTTTGTCACTTATTATTAAGTGATTGTAGAATCAATTTTGTAAAACGGCTTATCCAGTGAATCAATATCATAAACAAGGTCATGCATTACTCATGCTGTTTATGTCGTCTTTACATGTAATCCGTTTGGTATGTGTTCAATAGGGTTGCTACTTTGATTTTTGAGTGCATCACTAAAATATTACTGACAATCGGCTTTGGAGTAGATTACAGTAACATTAAGTACCGGTCCAAAGTTAGGATCCGGCAGTTCAAATGAAAGTGAAATGACATTATCAGCCTTTTTGAATCGAACGTCACTGATGAGTTATGTTCGGTCTGGCGTACATTATTCCAAACCTGGTATCTATTATGAGATAATTCCATTCATGTAACTTCAGTTTAAAAGAGAGGGGAAAGTGAATTAGCTAATTAAACTGACATAAAAAATTCAAAACGTAAATGAATTGGACCCCTAATTTCAATAAATTGATATTTTCTAACTTTCTAATTTGGTCAGAATCTTTTGAAATTATGCATTTGCGTTGTAGTAATTGAATTATTTAACAGATTTTCCTTTTCATTATATTTTATGATTAATTGGAGTTCAAAACTGGGGTTCACTAGTATTTATACACATATATTGTACATACATTACTTTACAAAATTAGGAAAAACATAATATTTTGCACAGATAACACAAACCTGTTAACATACAGATGATTTATCATACTTGCGCCGATAAAACATCTATCACATTATTGTGTTTACATAAAAGAAAGTTGTTTTCATACAAATTGAAAACCTATAGCGGATTTTTTTCAGGCAATGATTTGCATTTGTAAAAATTGAAATAACCACTGTAAGTGCTTGTCTACAAAGTATTTTGGGGAAATAATATAATATGAAGCGATTAGTCAAATAAAAACACGAGAGTACAAGATTTATATTAGGTATGGGTATTGAAAAAACAGACATAATAATGGCAAAATTAGAAATTGATGAACATATATCAAATCTCAAAGAACTATAAGAAGGTAAACAAAACAAAATATCTTTGAATGTTATATATCTCCCTAAAGAACCATGTTTGTGAAACAGCTGTACCAAAATTTGAAATAATCCATTGCAAAAATTATGGTCCACATTTTATCTTATTAAAGCTACACAATTATACAAACAGTGATGACATTGTCTTTTTGCAGCTACACCTGGATCATAAATTTAGCAAATCGACGTAACCATATTGTTTGTTCTTAATGTCCTATCTGGATGTAAATATAACATACATTGGTTTCTTTGATTGCCATTTCTATACAGTAAAAGAAAGAAACTGTCGTTTATAGGACAATCCTGAAACGGTTTTTATATGATGGGTGTTTTAAAGTAGAATTATGAGCGTTCATATGCATAAATACATCGCAGCTTTAAAATTATACGATTTATTCACACTGCACTTATCATACAGACTTTACACAGTTGACATAAAATATCAAGACACAAGGCATACACTCGGACAGTTCATACCATTCCAGCTATACTGTTCATGTGTCACCAGTTCTATTCGAATATCTCTCTCGTCTCCTGTCATTATCAGACAACGTAAACTACGGGAAACAACATTCACACTGTATTGCATAATCACGGACATATAGAAAAGGTCATAATCAGTGAGTTTGCATGTTCGGGTTATTTTATCGACATCTTCATTAACAACCGTTACTAACAGAGCCACACGGCGCACATGCATTTTCTGGGTTTTGACAGAATGACGTTTTCGTATCGAAGTTTTTCCCTGAGCTACAGTGTGTAAGTGTTGAGTTTCCATTTTCACAAGTATAGTAGATATCACATCGTCCCTGATCGTTTTTGTAGTTACCGTTTGGCCGACCAGAGCAATCGATACCATATCCAACCTGATAATTAGATGGTGGTATTTCAAAAAGGTCTTGGCATTTGCCATTGTATGGTGCCTTGTTGGATTGACAAGGATTTTCACCAACATAAATATTTCTTTCATCAAGACATTCAAAATAGACCTCGTATTGATCCGGGATATGTATATTTCTGTATATTCCGTCAGAGAATCCTACGCAGTTAGGGGTGACTGCAATGCATGCTCTGCATGCTACGTAACATACATAACCATCCGCAAGATAGTCACCTAAATTTTAAAAAAAAGTTCAATGCTGTAAAATATAACAACTAGCATTCATCTTCTTATAACGCATGATAGTGATTTTTGTAATTTCTAACCGTTAAATCCAGTTAAAAAGGATAATTATGGTACAAAAAAACAGAACTATGTTGAAATGATAGGAACATTTAACTGTTTTCGTGGACTTTTTTTATGTTTTTTGCTTTCACTTTATTTAATATTTTTGCATATTTATTTACATAACTTTTAACATTTCAGCACATTCAGGACTTAAAAAAAGTAAAATCACAACAATACTGAACTCAGAGGAAAATCTAATCGGAAAGTCCATAATCACATGGCAAAATCAAATGACAAAACACATCAAAAACGAATGGACAAGAACTGTGATATTCCTGACTTGGAACAGGCATTTTCAAATGTAGAAAAAAGTGGATTAAACCTGGTTTTATAGCGCTAAACCTCTCCCTTTAATGACAGTCTTATCAAATTACGTTATATTTACAATGATGCGTGAACTAAACAGGCATAATAAATGAAATAGTCAAAATGTGGGAACATCATTCATCATCGTGTAACAATTTTAAAAGGAACAATTTAACAGAACACAAAAACACTTATCTACAAACAAATTCATTGATTCGCGTGTCTGACGTCAGAAATTTTGTATACGTCACATATATTTGTCGTTCATACGTCACATATATTTGTCGTTCAATGCATATATACACAATTTTAAAATTTCACATGGTCAAAATTGGCATACAGGGTTAAAAAACCAAAAGTATGTAAGAAGCAATTTCAGAAATAGACTGTTATCTAAAATAATCCAAAAGTTATATAGAATTTATAAGAATCATCAAATAGTTCATTCCACTACGCGATTGAATAATTTTGACGTTTGTGGTTCAACGTATTTTCTAATTCATAATAGAAATATATCATAATGACATATATTACAACAATTTCATGCTGATGGGATCTTTTAAAGTACAGAGTCAAGTTACAAGAACCAAAGAAACACAAAAAGTCGCATATACAAAACACACCAGCAAGAAATGAACGATAATACAAACGCATTGACGGGATGTTTAAGTACATGCTAGAGCAGTACTTTTTGTTCGCTTCTTTACAAAAAATCCTTGGGTATATATTTTTTTTTACTGTCTCATCGAAATACACTCAATATTTCTATCTATTCATATTTACTTACATTTTTTTTTGGTTTCATATCTGGATCCACATGTTACATCTGAATAATTTTGACATGACAGAGTTGTTGTTGAGAATAGTTCAGGATAATGGCATTCGTGAAGGTAGGCAGGTCTCAGAGTTGCTCGGCCTCGTCTGTTCTCTTTCGGTAGGGGAGACACTGATTGACTGCAGTTATAGTAGAGTTGGCATGTATTTGGGTGTTGTATTAATGTGTTGGCGTTAGACTTGCATGTTTGGTTGACATCTAGAAAAAGGCATATGCTTGTAAATAAGTGTAAGAATTTACAACTCATTGGTCTCGAACTCCTGTTTATAAAATAATTTCAGTATAAGAATGTTCTGTAATGCTGTTATGTGAAGATGTTAATCAATCAGTAAAGTTGAAGAATACCAATGAGTGTCATTTTAACATATGGAATGGTCTAACTTGTTATTATTTGGTTGGGATTATTTTTTATCTGAAAGAAGGTAGCTAGCATTTCAAAATTAATTCGAAATACAACATTTATGATAAGAAATGACTAAGCAAATTAGCTTTTTTGTATAACCTCTCCAAGTTTTATTAAGTTTTTGATTTTCAAAAAATTAGGCTTCCAACATCACGGCAGAAAAATATAGTGTTGAAATGTGCATCTTGTGTAATTAAGTTATTATCCTTCATGAAAGACTGAGCGATAGTTTAATAATGTTTAAGTTTTAAAATATCGATACATTTGACTATTTCTTCATTCTAAAATGACGCAAACCTATTTCACACTTCGATCCAGCGAAGCCATCGTTACAGAAACATGTATCGTTCATGCATGCTCCATCGTTCTCACAAGGTTCAGTCGAACATGGCACTAAAACTGACAAACGTTTATGTTGTATTTGAATTGTGTTATAGGTAAAACTTATTTGTTCAGTGTATGTTTACTTATTTTTACTTAAATAAAATATCTTTTTGGTGGTATTAAGCCATTTCAATTGATATTTGAGAGTGTCTTCGAAAGTTGTAATTTGACACTTCTGTCTCTCAGTTTAGGATATAGGTTGGCACTCATACCACTTTTTTCTTTTTTTTTTATGAGAAATTGTTTTGTAAATGAGGTCTTTTTTAAGGGTTGGGTATACTATATACTTCCGACATTGAAATCCTAGTTTATCAAATTAAAAATAATTTAATAACGTTTTACATGATCATTTTTGCTACTTTGTGTAGGACCAATATCTCATCAATTCCAGTCTTTGAAAAATCGTTATATAATTAACAAAGGTACCAGGATTATAATTAGTACGCTAGATGCGCGTTTCGTCTTCATAAGACTCACTAGTGACACTCATATTAAAATATTTATAAAGCCAAACAAGTACAAAGTTGAAGAGCATTGAGGATCCAAAATTCAAAAAAGTTGTGGCAAATACGGCTAAGGTAATCCAAGCCTGGGATAAGAAAATCCTTAGTTTTTCGAAAAATTCAAAGTTTTGTAACAGGAAATTTATTAAAATGACCACATTCATTGACATTATTGATGTTCATGTCAACACCGAAGTGTTGACTACTGGCCTGGTGATACCCTCAGGGACGAAACGCCCACCAGCAGTGGCATCGACACAGTGGTGTAAATAGTTATCAAAGGTACATGGATTATAATTTAGTACGCCAGACGCACGTTTCGTCTTCAAAAGACTCATCAGTGACGCTCATATCAAAATATCTATAAAGCCAAACAAGTTCAAAGTTGAAGAGCATTGAGGATCCAAAATTCAAAAAAGTTGTGCCAAATACGGCTTAGGTAATCTATGCCTGGGATAAGAAAATCCTTAGGTTTTCGAAAAAAAATTGTTTTGTAATTGGAAATTTATTAAAATGACCACGTTATTGATATTAACCAAAGTGTTGACTACTGGGCTGGTGATACCCTCGGGGACGAAACGTCCACCAGCAGGAATTAAAGTTCCTTCTAAACTTTGCATAGTGTTTATTTTGATTACATTATATCTAACTTATAAAAAATACTTTGTCCACAAAGCAATATATACTGTTATTTTTTATTATTGAAAACAGTAAAAAGGATATGTTATATAGTTAAAAGCGAAAACAATTACTTTCGCGCGCAAAACATGCCTTTCAATTTGTAGAAAAGAAAAAAAGACAAGTTTGCAATAATTTTGATCATGGACATTTACGTCGTTTGAAGAAGAAAATATTAGTACTTTTACAAGAACCAACTTCTTTGGAACAAGGCTGATTATCAATTGTTTCATTGTGTCTGCAAATCACCGTCGTATTCTTCTGTCGTCCTACCTCTGTATCGTTGTCGCATGTGGTAATGCATAGTGCGGTGTCTTTTTCATTTGAAAAAAAAATTAATATTTAATTGCAGAAATTCTTAAAGGCAATATGTATAAATCATATGTTATCCTTACACATAAACTTGACTTATACAATGTTTAAATTTCCTAACTCACTAAAATACTATTGTGACTCCAGATGATTTAACTCCAATTTGCTAGCCTTAAATTTACAGTACACGCGTTTTTTTTGTTTTTTTTGTATACAAATACTAATAATGCATGCATGAAAGGAACCATGTCGTCTAAAAGGTTATTAGTTTTATTATGGAAGAGATAACAGTGTTTTACATGTACATTTAAGTTAAGTCGTTTTATTTTCTTTATAACTTTAATGAAAACCTAGAGCTCTATTTGTCTCCACATTTCCTTTTAATAGTTACTATCAATGTATACTGATATTTTTGTAATCTATTTCTTTACTTTGTAAATATAGAAAACACTTAACATGCTTAATAGGATGAAATGCAACTACTTGAAATACTGGACAGTACAGAAGAACAGACAATTTATCGTCATCCTTCTGAACAAATATTTCTTAAAAAGGGAACAGTAAAGTATGATACATAGTTAAGAACTTTATACAGACATACTTTTGTAATTGACTGTCCCTCTGATATATTTCGTCCTTCTTTTGTCTGAGTAAAAAAAAGGAATTCTACTTTTAGAAACACAATTGTCATTGTTCTTTTAGAGATAAAATTTCGAAAAAATTTAAACATACAAGCAGGACAAATATGCATATACTAACACTTGTTGTTTCTTTCCATCAATTGTTTTGTGGGAAAGAAAGTGGCAACTGCTGTTACGGATGCTGTGATTGTGATGCAAAACAGTATAAGAAATAGTTGCCTCAGTTGAGCTTGTTTCTTTTGATGAACTTGATTGTCTAACTGTTTTGAACCGGCTTCAGGATTTGATGTCAAACTATATAATCATGATTTGAAGAGTTTCTTTCCGTTGATAGCTGTTCATAAATGGATTTGTCGACATTTTCTCCACATTCTTCATATTCTACGGTATTATCCACATCTGTTGGACGTGGATCAATGATGGTATTAATGTACCGCTTTGCTGCATTGCAATTAGCAGTATGGTTGAGTCGCACAAATAAAAAACTATAACAAAAAATAATCTGACAATAGCAGTAATTTTTCATCATGTTATCCTTACTTGTCTTATCTAAAATCACTTGTTGTCCTTATTTCTCCAGAGAGAGAGAAACTAGTGTCTTAAAGAAATAAAAAAGTTCTTTCCCATGTAAAAATCACCAGCTTCTTGTAAATGTGTTTTTAGTTTGTAACAAAAAGGGCTGTGCCATCTTGGCAGAATTGATTGCATTTTAATATCCTTTAAAATATTGTAAAAGATAAACACACATATTGTATAACATACATTGTATATCCATATCATCATTTAATACGGATAAATTGAATTGCTCAATTGTTGTCGCAAAAAAACGAAAAAGTTTAATGTAATAAAGATATAACAAAGACATAATTCGAAAACTAAAAAAAAAAAATATTTGTCGTAATTTTTGCTTCTTGCTATGTTTTGGTAAAGTTATTAAAGCCAGCAAATACGAATATCTCATAAAACTAGTAAATACACGGAGTAATAAATAAATACGGACGTCAAATATGTTGTCTGTTCTCTCTCATCATTGGTAGCGTGAATAAATAGTCAACAGAAAAAATGATACTTTTATTAAACTTCTAGACCAGCCGATATATTTCAATACAAGTACAATATTCCAACAATAATATATAATTTACATACGGAGCGGAGCTACTGAAATAATAGTCTTGCTTGTATTTTCGTACGGACCAAACGGGATTATCTTAAATATTACAATGAAAATATAAATAAAATGCAAGGCATACAGCTATCTGCGCTGCTTCTAACCTCTAAATTATAACCCTTACTTGTAATATAAAACACGAGGCATACAGCTAATGCGCTGTTTCTTACCTCTAGGAACCCCCGGGATGATATAAAAAAAATGATGTGGTATGATTGCCAATGAGACAACTATCCACAAAAGACCAAAATGACACAGACATTAACAACTATAGGTCACCGTACGGCTTTCAACAATGAGCAAAGCCCATACCGCATAGTCAGCTATAATAGGCCCCGATAAGACAATGTAAAACAATTCAAACGAGAAAACTAACGGCCTTATTTATATAAAAAAAAAATGAACGAAAAACAAATATGTAACAAATAAACAAACGACAACCACTGAATTACAGGCTCCTGAAAAATAAGGGTTATAATTTAGAGGTTAGAAGCAGCGCAGATAGCTGTATGCCTTGCATTTTATTTATATTGTCATTGTAATATTTAAGATAATCCCGTTTGGTCCGCACGAAAATACAAGCAAGACTATTATTTCAGTAGATCCGCTTCGTATGTAAATTATATATTATTGTTGGAATATTGTACTTGTATTGAAATATATCGGCTGGTCTAGAAGTTTAATAAAAGTATCATTTTTTCTGTTGACTATTTATTCACGCTACCAATGATGAGAGAGAACAGACAACAGATTTGACGTCCGTATTTATTTATTACCCTGTGTATTTACTAGTTTTATGAGATATTCGTATTTGCTGGCTTTAATAACTATACCAAAATATAGCAAGAAGCAGAAATGAGCCTTGTTGCAAGCCAAATGTAAACACAGCAAAGACTGACGAACGTGACGTTGCACTGGTATTTATTTCAAATTACCGGAAGTAAATATTCTAAGCCGGAAGAAAAACATAACGTAAAACGCTTACATAAAATATACGAGTCCTCGACTCAAAATGCTTATAATAATAAAATCTCACGAATAAACAAATCTAGACATACTAATTCTTCCAGTTAAGAACTCTTAAATGAACACTTTTGTGTTCACGCTTAAAAGATTGACCGTTTTTTTTTAACGTTCTGAACAATACATGACAAAGTTACGCCATATATGACGTTATCAATACAGCGAATAACATACTAAATACTAGAAATAACTCACAACTCATATAAACTCTCATAATACAATAATAACAATAGTTCTCTGCTTGGAAATAACCAATATACACATTTACAACAATATTAATAAAAGTTATTGCACGATTTAAAATATATAGGTCAAACCTGTTAAATAAAACATGTGAGTTATGTACTCAGTAGTGTATTCATATGTGTGTTATGCTGATCATTTTTTTAGAGGTTCACTTTGACAGCCAGGTGTTCACGGATTTGTTTTAGTTCTAAATCATCTATTTTAAAAATAGTATTGTCAGCCTATTTTTTCGACGAATTTGGCATTATGTAAGTGAGAGAAACTGAAAAAATAGTCGACTTGGATTCATACTATTTCGTTAGAATTGCATATATGTAAATATTTGGACACACGTTAAGATATGCTCGTCCTATAGAAAATGGCGTAGTTTTCATCATCAGTTATCTTAGAAAAAAATCAAATTTTTAGAATTTATCCGCACATGAAGTTATAAAATGACATTACAATTATGGTATAAGGTTTACAAATAACCTTGTGAAAGCATGGTGATGAATGTTGAAAATCAAACTGAATTATAATTTTAGGATTGATATTTCACTTTCAGTTATGTGTAAGATACCAACGGAGCATTAAATGCATAAAACAAAAACAAACTGACAACGCCATGGCAAAAAAGTGAATTAATCCAAACAAACACAACAGTATACACCACATAGAAAACTAAAGACTGAACAACATGTAAAAAATTCCTGCTCCTTGTATGGTCCTGTTGATGATGTAAAGACAAACCATAACAGAAAACCAACTGTTGATGGTCTTCGTAAAATTTTAGAAATGATAATTTCCCTATAGGAGTCGTGTGCAATATTTTCATGTTTATGTTTCACGTCTGTTTGTTTTGTTCACACATCGTTGTCAATGTAATGGAATTTTATCCGACTGTCATACTGGTGAGTGGTTTAGCTAGCAATGTTCTACAAAAAGAAGTACCAAGTCAGGAATATGACAGTTGTTATCCATTCGTTTGATATCTTTGAGCTTTTTATTTTGCCATTTGAATAGGGAATTTGCGTTTTCCTCGGCGTTCAGTTTTTTTGTGATTTTACTTTTTAAGACCCAATTTTCTTAATTTTAAATGCTGATGAAATTATGACCAAATAAAAGTTTCAACTAAATACTTACATTCGTATAACATATATTCTATTGTCCTTAAAATAAAGTTAGTCTGGCTACATTTTTTCTGGCAATTAAAAGAATAGTGAAAAGATTTCCGTTTTTTGTTCTAATTGTCAATGATTTTTTTTGCATACATATTTGAACGTTCACAAAACTGTTATCTGATCAACATCGTGTCATAGCTCTTGCTTCTATTGTTTAAAGTGTATATAAAATGTAAAATGAGATATAAAGTACATTTAAACTACTGTGTGAATGAGGAAGAACATCCACAACTGAATATAAACAATGTACACGGATCACCACTCATGCATCTTTCATTTAATACCTTAATTCAAAAAATATATGCTACAAAGTTTAAGATTTACTCTTTATCGTAGGAACTATTTTCTTTTAAATTTGTTCTTCTTACCAGTATGGTTTTTTTTTCTGACCGGGCCCGATTAGGTGATGTTACATCATACAAAGTATATCAAAATTTGTTTTGCTAAGAACTCCGCTCAAGCCTGTGCTAGGGGCCGGCAATAAAGTGAGAGTTTTTTCCTCCATACTGTACACCTCACTTTAAATTTTAGATGAAGAACAGTAATAAAAGTGATGTTCCTTTGCTTTTTGTTTGCTTTTTTATTCCTGTGCATGATCTGATTTTGTGTTATATCTTTTGTTTTCTTATATAATGAAGGCAAAAATAAAAAACCTATGCACTCATAAAAAAAAATGTACTTTATAAACGGTAAGATCAACTGCCTGTGTAATTATTGTACGCAAAGGTTTAAACTTAAACATTTTATTTTATGTTGTACTGTCAACTGAGTATGTATGAGACAAAGTCAATAATACAAATATTTTCATAATATATTAATTTTCATTAAAATGTTATTCGGCACTTCATGTTGCTGAAATACACTTTTAAAAATATGATTTGTAAGATTTCTAATGAGATACATATGCATTAAAATACGTAGATATGAACAAGTATAGGTCACTGCACGACGAAATTTGTAAATTTTTTTCTGATCACGATGTTAAGAAGTGGTTAAAATGTAACGTATTGTGCCACTGTCATACGTTTGAGGCAACATTAGTTAACGTAGCGGTGAAGCCTCTTAAATGCCTTTAAAAGATACAAATGAAAGATAAAAAAACTGTGAGAATTTCATGAAATTCAAAATGATTCCAATCGACGTTTTATTCTTTTATTCTAAACACAATTAAATAAATGATTATAACAGACTCGTACAAAGTAATAACATCTTCTGTTTGACGTGACAGTGGAATTGTTGGAATATTTTACTATGTACACTACGCGCCCACGGTGGGCGTGTGCATTGGGTGCACATTTCGGTCCACGCTTGCCCACGTGTCCACTTGTCCACGGTATGTCGTGTGCATTGGATGGACATCTGTGGTCCACGCCCACCGACCGGTCCACGGTATAGCGTGGAATCCACGCCCACTGCTGTCCACGGGAGATCGGGTGGGCGGGGTCGATCCGTGAACGTTATATAACGGTACATTAGTTGCCATATGTTTATTTACCAACCGTGCAAGGGCTGTATAGCCAGTCAAGGCGTTAAAAACTTGCATTTGTTGTATATGTTTATTGATTTGTAAATGTATTGATATGCACTTGTAACACTTTGTACATGGAGTAATTTATCCTATAATAAAACATTGTGAAATTTTTGCATTGTTTTGTACGTGAATTTAGAAGCCTTAGGTTATTTTTTTGTTTAGAGATCAGTTTGTATTGATTTGACACCAATGAGTAAACTTAAATTGAAATTATGTGAATTTGCCATTTTAAAATTGTTGTCGTAAATACTGATTGCCGTGTAGATACAATAAACCAAGAAGACACCTGATTTATTTGAATAGAATAACATGTGCTCTTATATATAAACCATATTTGTTTAATCTTAAATATATGCTCCTGTTGTCACTTACAACTGATTCAACCCGAACATATTTGAATATAAAAAGTCATGGAAAAACCTTGTTAATTTCCGAAAAAAAAATATTGCTTATTATATAAACATTATGCCGTGAAATATTTTTTTTTCGACCTCATTTCGTTATTTCCAGAAGGACAAATAAAAATACTATGAACTTTAAGGAATACAAAAATAAAAGAAAAGATCACTGACGGACGCTTATATATGTACCAGTGTAAAAATCAAATTCTCGTTAAAACATCAGTTGTCAATTATCTTCACTATCTTTTCTCATGTAATTGACAGGTAATAAATCACACAAGATGGTAGCGTTGTTTGTACATGCAGTCATTGAGCTGTCATTCGATCATCAGATATAGTAATAAAAGATTTTGTGATTTCAATTGCGATGTTAGAATTCGATTAGATTGTCTAATGTCTGTTTACCGCTCTTCAATGAATTTAATTGAAACTTAACTTAATATTGGTATCATTGATTGACTGTAGCTATTTTAACGTCCAGTAGCAAATATTTTATACGGGTACAAGTTTAATTTACAACTTTATTTCAAAATAACGCAAACAGGTTAAAATGTAAACTTTATAGATTTGTACTTTGTAAAGTTAATATCAATAATATATTAGTACATAGATAATTGACCAAAATGGACCTTACTTTCGCAACTCCCTGGATTGCTTTATTCAGTCAGCCACACCACTAGACAAAATGTCTTCTTTATTCAATTTAGATTTAGAGTCAAGTTTATTAAAATTATGATGATTAGTTTCAACTTCATTTAACATATATTTCTAGTATTACTGCTGGTTTGCTGATGAAGGATTTAAGTGTTCCTCATCATCTATTTTGCGTGCTTTACACGCTATATTTTCTCTTAGTTTTTTTTTTTTTTTTCTTGAATAAGCCTATTTCAATTTTTCAAGGTGCATGTTTGGTCATTTATACGTAATTTTATTAAAAGCTGACGGTTATTGTTTTTAATTGGGGTTTGAATTGTGCAACTAGTTTTCTAAATTTTTTTTTTGGTTCCTGATGGACTGTTTTCCAGTGCAGAATTTATTATACATATTCAGGACGAATACTCAACAATAATAGATACATGTAGTTAACCTTGCACCAATATTGCAGCTATATTAATAATTCTACAATGTCCACACAAATGGGGTTATTGCAATGGTTGTCGACGAAGAATGGCACTTGTAATGTTTAGAGAAAGTTAAATATACCTATTTAAATAAAGATGATTTTGATTTTTTGGTTTTATTTCTTTTGTGAGAAAACATGACATTAGCATGATTCGTTTTATTATAGTATGCACAGCATGCCTAGCACTTTTCTTCATACATGTATTATAATGCATCTTGTCAGCATCATTTTGTTAATTTTGTGTATGTGAAAAATCTCGAGGAGGTAAAACTGTATGCATATAGAGAAACTAATCTGCGCAAAGCAAGGCACAAACATAAAAAAATAAGATTTGTTTACTCAAATTCACAGAATATTTCAAATTGCAGTTAATTTGACACAATTATGTTATCATTGTTGAAGGCCATATACATGTAATATGACTCTGTGAAACTATTTAAGATAATGCCACATCTCCTTATTTCGGAGCTGATGGATTGATGTCTGATTTGTCTCCTTTTTATATCTAAATTTCGTATACATATGTATATACATATTAAACGTAGTTTCGTAACCATCTAAAGCCATATCAAAAGAAATCTGCATAGCAAGATCGTGGTTTATTTAAACACATGAATGACAGAGTATGTATAGGCTTTAAAATCCATACAGATTTATCGTGTAAAATCGTGGACGTCAGCATAGTTTGATCATATTATAATAAGAATATTATGACACAGGCCGTTTAAGGTCTAGAGCTTAATTTCAGATATATAATTAATTTCAAGTCCTGTATGTAAAAACATGAGAACACAAGCTTCAAAATCCTATACAAATATGATACGTGTATTGGAATTCTTTACATTTGAGAAAAGAAGACCGTTACTTTGTCTTCCTCCTGTTCAATTTTCTATATCAATAGTTTCATCTTTATTAAAATTATCAATAATTATTGCTAATTACATGTACATGTATGTGTCTGCTTAAGTGAATTCTGTAATTCATTTCAACTAGAATCCCCTAATTCAAAAAAAAAATTCTCAAAATAAATTTTAAATGTTTCAATTATATATGAACATTTTTAATTATAAAAAATCCGTAATCAAATGTATGAATTGGATCTTATAAAATCTTACATTCTTTATTATATCAAATTCATATTTTTCAACTAAAGTCAATATCATTTATTTTAAGAATACTATTTTTTTCGGTTGGATTTTTTTCTATATATGCATACTGCTCTATATCTCTTTTTTATTTGTACATATATTCAATTAATCCAATGCAGACAGGTGCTGTTCCCACCGAAACAAAAAGCCATATTGTTTTGCATTTGACAGCGATGGTATACCCCAATTATCATATCATCACACTGACAGGGACCTTCAAATAAGCAAGCTTTTTAAAAATAGTAATCCTTTTAAAAAGTTTTGTTTTATTTTATCTCCGGATGGAACTGTCATATCATTTATGACAACCTGTGTGCTTTATAAGATCAACAATTCTATTTGAATTATCATTGTTAAAAATGTCCGTGTTACCAAGATCTCGTGTCCTCAGCCTTACGACCAAAGCACCAACACACTACCTTGTGAAATATATAGTATGCAACACTTACCAAGTCAGAAGCAGAAGTTTCTTCAAGAGGGATGATAAGGTATGTACAATTTTTGCTTATATTATATTAACAGATTATTTTATTATAGGCAGTGTCTGCGCGTACCGACATGCGGGTACGCGTAGCCGAATTGACTTCCGTAGGCTTCGCGTACCCGCAACCTATTTTATAGTAAACTGTCGGTTAATTCAGTTTATATAGTGGCAAATAATATGTTTTAATCTGTATTTAATGTATTAGTAAGAAAAATAGAAATTAAATGTAAATGCTCGTGAAAAGAATAAGATCATACTGAATAAATTAAATTATACTGAATACATGTAAATAAAATTCGAAACAGAAACAAACATTTTAAAATATCTAAAACGATTAAAAATAAATTTTAAGTGTGACACAATTTAAAGCAATACGATAAAAATTCAAACTCATGAAATCCATTTGATAATTATATATTCATTCCGAACGCGGGATTAATTGCTTGCTAATTCCGTTTCAGGTCTTCATATTTGAAATTTAAAATTAAAATTAAGTCACGGTTATATATGATGAATTAATTTATTTGAATAAATAATTTGTTATATATATGCATAGTTAATCTATAATTATAGTTAATATTTAAAGAAAAACATTCAAAAAAATATTCTACGAAAGCGTATTAGGGACGTAGTAAAAATGAAATCGGATTACTGATTGTTTTTAAAGTCGAAATGTTGACATCTCATATCTTAAAATCTCTGTGAATTATATTTTTGTTTCACTTATTGTGATAATTTACCGGTTTAATACACAATTTTATCTCCATCCGATAATATATGAATATTAGGCGGTTACGCGTACCCTACGAAGTCCTGCATGACGCAGACACTGCCTTTATTATAAGCTTGTTTCATTTCATTTCATTTCGTTTCATTTTCTTAAAAGAAATGATAGTTTTCGCGATTGTTTTTAGCCTGGGTAAAAGAAAAACACTAAAAAGCGATAAAAATTTATTTCAAGCTTTAATTGTATAATAAGAACATTTGAACTTCTGGAAATGTTTGCAAAAGTTTTTTTTTTTTTTTTAACGTAATTTTAAAAATCTAAAATATGTCCCTTAACATTTTGAGTTTGTCATAACCAGGCGCGGTGTTCTCGGAAGTACCCTTTCGTTTGAAGACACACTATAAGACCGATTTTAAGATGGACTTTAGATCATTTTAGAGCACAAATAAGTTTGAGTGTTCTAATCACATCTTACATTTTTTTTTTAATTGTATGAATTGTATATACTTCAGAGTAAAACAGTCAAAAGAATAACACGGATATCATGTTAGCCTTTAGAGTTAGTCATGCAAAATTTGTAATCCTCACAACTGAAATCTTTGTAATTATGTAAAGGGATTTTTTTAACGTACTCTGTATATTAAAATATGTACTTGAATGCAATAAAATCAAATGGAGATAAGGCTTTTACGTCAATGAGACAAAAACAAAGCGACACAAATTAAACAAAAGAAAGATATGCATCCCCAATTGCAATTATATACCGGCATTTCATTAAGAAACTCGATAAGTTGACATCTATAGTTTTCTTTCATTGCTTTTTTTTTTTTATAGAGAAACATAATTTTCTAAATACACATTGCAACTATATTAAATTTAACCACGTCCCACCTTGAAAACCATTATAGGTCCCTTTAACGAGACAGCAACCAAATGACATAATTAAACTATAGATATATACAGTCCCAATTATTCCTCCGGTATACAATAAAGATACTCGAAATGTGTAAGAATATTTCAGGTTGATATCAGAGAATTGTTTAATATCTTTTGATATTTTAAAGAGAATTTTCTTTTTTTTTTTTTGGTATTGAAATTAAAACAATTGATTAAACGAAGTGAATATCTGTACTTTGGAAATCTTTAAATTTGTAAGAATATTTAAATTTGATATTTTGTTTCTCACTGGGGTAATATTTTAGAGAATTGTTTTTTTGTATGGAATTTAAAACATTTGATATAACGAAGTCAATATCCGTACTTGGCAAATCCGTATTTTGCTTTAAAAAAAACATAGTTTAAAATCAAACATTGTAACTGTTGACTTTAACCACGGATTTGTTTAGATTAATATATAAATCCTTGATTTAACCAAGTCCGACTTTTGAAATTCAAGACCATACGACGTATTCATGTGATAATTCATTTCGAATTAGAATTTTTTATATCAAAATGTATCCGTGGATGTTTTATGTGAATATAAGGGAGATGTGGTTTATACGTACACAAGACAGCAACCAAACGACATAATTAAACATAAGATATACAGTTCTAGTCTAAGACACGTAACTTTGTAATATATTTAAATAAGTTAATATGTTTTTGTAAATATCAGATAAATCACAACTTTTTTTAAGGTAAAATCCGTATTTTAAAAATGTTTATTCTTTTAGCAAAACAGATTTAAACTAACTAGTGTAACAGTTAAGTACACATGACTGTGTAATCATGTCTGACCTTGAACGACCGTTCGTATATACATGTAACTAATTTGATACGCTCAACTTGTCAATTAACGCTTTTACGACATTCCTTGTCTTAGCAGGTTGAAATTTCTATGCATACATACAAATGGGAAGTTTTATATTAAAATTTGTCTTTGAATATAACATATAAAAATAAAGAAGATGTGGTTTATTCGTCAATGAGACAGCAACCAAACGACACATATGTATAATGAATTAAACAAAGGTATGAATTATACAAAGGTAATCATACAGTACAAATCACAATAATTCAACATGTATTTCATAAAGAAACTCTTAACTCTGTAAAGGAAGATTTAGAAAGTACTTTTTGGAGAAAAAATGGCTAACCTCGTTAATAAATGAAAGGAAAATTGTACAGAAATTAGATATCTTTTTTCTTTTCGTGTATTTAAGTTTGTGAATTGAAAAAATAAAATCCGATTTCTCCAAGGTCTTTAACATACAAAAAAAGCGATTCCCTTTAATAGGAATTTAAGGAATGTTCTATTTCAATTCATTTGTCTTTTTAAAAACAGAGCGGCGTAAAGCAACCAACAATCAATCAATCTTTAAACAGACACTCCTTTAATTAAACTCCAAATCTGATTGGTCAAACATAATCTGTGGGCGGTCTTCCCGTTATCATATCTTTGGTCATGTACACCGCCCAGAATTCACGGATAGAGTTGATCAGGGCTTCTTTTGTAAACAAGGTCTTTTTGGCTAGGTACCTTTTCAGTTGGCTCCATACCATTTCAATGGGGTTAACATCTGCACTTTCTGTAGAAAATAAACATAGAGGTTAATTTGATTGGTTATGTAGATGCACTCCACAGTTTCTTCAGATTTATGGCAATTATTTACTTCATTGTACATATATGTGTATAAAAAAATATGAATTGTTTTGAATTACACAAAAAGTCATGCCAATGAAAAATCAAACCAACAAATATATATTAACCCGTAACATTGATAGCACTGCATATTGTTGAAGACAACGGGGGGGGGGGGGGGGTGGGGGTGGGGGTGGGGGGCTGGGGGTATTTACAATAAACAATTAAAATTAAATATGACAATGTAACCCACACGAGACATTGTACAGCATATAATGTGATAAAAATCATAAAGGACACTCTGTACTTTGATTTTTAATTGTTTACTTTTACAAATTTTGAATTGGATGGAAATTTGTCTCATTAGCACTCATACCACATCTTCTTATATCTAACTACGAAAATACCATCAATAATAAAATTCATTATTAGTACTAGTACTAGAAAAACTATCGAACTGTCACAACATTAACGGTACCCTTCATTTCAAATTACCATTATCTAATCAAACAAGTTTATAATGAGACACACTTACCTGAAGGCAAGTCGTTCCACCAGTTGATGCCATTTACAGCCATGAAGTCTTTAGAAACCCTGGACCGGTGTTTGGGGTCGTTGTCCATCTGGAAACGATGATGATCCGCAAACTTTCTGTTGATGAATGGCAGAGATTCATCTTTGAGGATGGCGTTCGTAAAAAACTCCTGTCATGATACCGTCAAATATGAGAATCGGAGTAGTTCCTCTCTTGCTGATGCCAGCCCATAGATGTACTTTCAATGGATGCTTTGGCTTAGGAATTGACGGTCGGTTAGCTGTTATTTTTCGGTAAAATGTCACTTTGTTGTTGTGCAACTGTGCGGAACACTCGTCCGTAAATATGATGTCTTCAAATTGGTCGTCTGCTGCAATGAGAGTCTTGCAGAAGTTGACCGTCTTCTCTTTGTTAACATGTCGAACCATTTGAGCATACCTTGGCTTTGTGTTGGTATAGCCAGCATGAAATATTGCTCTTTTCGTTGTTGTAAGACTGATCTTCGACCCTCTCTGTTTCAAAAATCGGTAAAGTTGTCGGCTGGTCGTTCATGGTTTTTTGGCTAATGTCTTGCTGACGAGGCGTACATCTGCTCTTGAAAGCTTGTTGAACTTTTTCCACTTGGTCGGTGATAAATTTGCATCAAACTTGCCATTTCGAAATTACTGCACCCAATAGCTAACAACCTGTTTGCTAATGGACACACCCTGTGACTCTAATGACATCTTAATCTCTGTGTTGCTGTAGGACTTTTTATACAGCCGTATAATCTCTAACTTGCTGTCGTTGCTAGTATGTCTCATCGTGTATATATTCGTAAATTTAAGTTAATAGTTGATGTTGTGGAGTCTTACGTTGTCTGCTCTATGAGAACACTGATTAAGATTTTAGTTTATATACTCATGTATTATTATTGTGAATTTCTTTCATTTCGTCGAATGATATACACCTTCTTGTTTCATGATAGATAATAAATCGTATATCAACCTTTCATGTGTGAAAGCGTGCCCTACATTTATGGCTTTGTATATCACTAGGTGTGACAGTATGCCCTACTTTTATGGCTTTGTATATCACTAGGTGTGAAAGTGTGCCCTACTTTTATTGTTTTGTTTATCACAAGGTGTGAAAACACTATCTAATTAAAAGATTCCAAATTAACCACGTGTATTACTCGTGTTTATATCGTCATGAAATCGTGTCCTTTGATGGTGGTTTTGTATATGTGACAATGTGTAAACAAAAACAACTAACACTAGATCAATGGGACATCAAATAATAAATACATTTTCACATAATTTTCTGTTTTAAGTTGTATTTTTCATAACACTGGGTTTTGAGAGATTTTCCTCCGAATGCAACTGTATGATTTAGTTGAAAATACAAAACAAAACAAAACGTGTCATAAATCTATGAAAACGTTATACTATTGGAGTCTTCCTCCTATTCCCACTTTTTCAAAATACTATTCATTCTATTCCCACTTGCAAATAACAATAGATATTTTGAGAAATAATTTGTTTTTATAACAATCAAGGTTAAGTAGAATTTCACCTAAGATATACCTGTATTTTTTTTTAAAGCATAGCATTATGGTACACTGTTTAGTATACTTGTTTATTTGTAATATGTTTCTATTTTCATCAAAGAAATACTTAAAAATAAAGAAAAAATGTGATAAATATATTGGAGTTGAATTTAATTTTAACTTTTTGAATTTGTACTTAAAAATAAAGAAAAAAAATATGATAAATTAATTGGAGTTAGATTTCATTTTGAAATTTTTGAATTTGTACTTAAAAATTAAGAAAAATTATGATAAAATGATTGGGGTCAGATTTATTTTGAAATTTTTGAATTTGGAACAGCTATCATGGCTATTTTTCAAACCGATTATCATTATTACATTTTAATCAATTTTACCCTCGTATTTAAGTTTTCAACTCAAATGTATGTTTATTTCTTATGCAGCAAACATACTACAATCTGATTGGTTAATACATGTAACCTATGTGTAAATAACATCCGACCTTGTTCACCCCGGGATCTATAAAATTTTGTCAAAAAAAATTAACATTGACAAAATTGCAAAACCAAGGATTTGTATAATTATTCAAATCTTTGGCAAAACAAACGAAATTTAAAAATAAAATGTAAAAATAAAAAAATATTAAAAAATGAATAAATTTGAGGACAAAAATTTGTAAAAATAAAAAAAAAATTCCCGAAAAATTCGAGAGAGCATTTTTTCTTCTTCTAAATTTCCCCAAAATTAAGGAAAAAAGTTATTTGATAATACACAGCAACATCGTTGAAATGAAATGTTACAATGGAATTGTTTCATTAGCATTTTTCAATTTTACATACCGGTTTTAAAATGAGTAAAGTAATTGTTCATTATTATTAAATTCGTTATCTAGGTGTAATCGGGGGTATAAGTAATTTTCAACAACGGAATAAAATTCTGTACACCCCCCTGATTACACCAAAATAGTAATAGTATTTACGTCTAATAATGGTGTGTAATACTTGCCGCTGGACACAAGCTCAAAACATTGTTCCATTACTTTTAATTAAACACAAAGATGATTTCTCAAATTTTTAAGACACACGAATGTTAGCTTTGAATGTGGATACTTTATTTGAGACAGTTAATTATATCCACTGACTTATTTCTTAAAACATGCACTCTTCGACTCCTACTTGGTCCAGCACTGTTATATTCATGTAATATTTGCAGTTTAACTCGTCAAGTCAATGCACCTATTAAAAAGTTATTTTATATCTAAAGACAAGCAAAGGTGTTAGTATGTTTCCAAATATAAGCTATATATGTATATATACATGATGTATTTAGTTACATTCTAATTAATTTAATTTCAAAAATCGTTTTTCTCATGGTCGCTATCGATTTGTCCTTACGAATCACAATTTATCGACTGTGGAAAGTACTTTCAAAGAAATATTTTACTTGTTAAAAGAAAGTGGTTAATTTGAATACTATACTACGGAAGTTTTGGCTCGTACTTTTTATAAGTTACTTTTAACGTTCATAATTATAAAAAAAGGATGTGTCATGGTTGCCAATGAGATACATATGTAACTCTCCATACATGTAAGTGAGTTAATGTCTATAGGTCACCATTCGGCCTGCAAAAATTAGCAAAGCATATATCACATAGTCATCTATAAATAAACTCATCGTAGATAAAAGACTCCGCACTGACCAATGTAAAACAATTCAAACAAGAAAGCTAACGGTCTAATTAACGTACAAAATCATGAATGAAAATCAAATATGTGAAATAGAAATAAAAGACAGCCACCGAATTACAGACTAATGATATGGGAACGGCACAAACATAATTTGTCAGAAAGCACACGTGTACAGTACTTTAATTTTACAGTATTTGAATAGCCTAATCGTTAGAAAATTTAGAATCTCTACGGATAATTCTTGAAAGGACTTATTATTTTGTATCTAAAAAAAAAATTCTCAAGTCTACGCAAGGTTAAAATAAAGCGTCTGTAACAGAAAACAGCATTTCTCGTAAAGGATGTATTTAGATTTTTATACATTTTTTTTTTAGTTTCCAACCCTTGCCCCTCCCCAACGGAAAATCACATATCATCCTACAAGTACATGTACCTGACAATGAGAATAACTGATACGGATTTTTGTAATACGAGTTGTAATTCATTACAAAGTATTTATCAAACAAAGAAAGAACACGTAACGACACGTTAAACAATATGAATACATACTAGTTAGATCGAATCTCTGATCGATTCTAATAAATTTTAAAATCCGTAAAATTGATTTGAAATCAATTTATAAAATATTATTCCACATTTTTAAATCGTAAAACGAACTTGACATCAATCATTCATGTTAAAGTTAAAATTGTTATAACCAAGAATTGACATCATTCTACAATAGATTGCTGACCAGACGAGCTCTGATTGGCCGGAAATGATTAAGGTTCTTACGGGGAACGTAACATGTATGTCGATTCATTGGATTATGGAAAGTATCTCTTCGAGCTTCTTATCAAAAGGTTGCAATGGAATAAAAATGAAACATATCTCAAGTGCCGTGTGCTGGACACCTCATGTTGAAAGAATTATGCAACGTTAATACAAATTATTGGTATCCTTGATTTAATATTGATACTATATTTGTAACGACAAAATATTTTCACATCATTTATCTACATGACTGTTCCTTAAAAATGATTTCATTAATATGCATAAGCCGATAAGGAATGCTATTTTGCAATTGATAATTTCAAGGAATTGTATATTTAAATATACAATTCCTTGATAATTTCCACGTAATTATACGAAATACGTCTGGTTATTAATAAAAACGCAAGTAACGTGGGTACAAATGACTGCGACAGTTTAATTTTCAATTTTAAGTCCGATCTCGGCAAGATGAAATCAGAAAATCCACGAGCTACTATGCATGCGAGAATATGTTTCTCTAATGATTAAAAAATGAACAAATGTTGTTAAGCGAAATCTCCTTCAGTAACCTTCCACATTCCACAAACTTGTCAATTTTATTAACACCTGTTGGCAAAGTTGATTCATTCGGTGGTGAACTGGTAAAGGTTATGACCCTTAAACGTCTCTTACAAAGATGAAAAGTGCATGAAATATTGCAAACTACTTTACAAAAAGATTATATTGGAATAAACCCCTTAAAAAGCATCTAACGTATCCGAAAATCCCGAGTTATATCCAGAATTGTGCATACTCCTTTCCATCGTATACCGTGGGCATTGTATGTCCACGGCTGTCCTCGGTATAGGGTGGACACCACGCCCACGGCTGTCCTCGGTATAGGGTGGGCACTACGCCCACGGAAGTGCAAGGCATAGGGTGGGCACCACGCCCACGGTGGACAACGGACGTGGACAGAGAGTGGACGGCATTGGTTTGTCCACCGTGGGCGAGTGGAAATGACAATGTCCACCTGGACTGTAGTGTAGCAACGTCACTTTTGTTTAGGTATTGTTTGTCCTGTACAAATACAAATGTCGCATACATCAGTCTGGCTTGATTATCGCTCCTAACGAGATAGAGCATGAAAATGTATGTCCGTAGTCTCATCTTCCCAAAAAGCAAATGTATGATAGTCTACAGAGGATTGCTTACATCAAAGATGTGCAAAATTAGGTTATTATTGTTACATTTTCATTAACAGCCGTGAACGATCGATCCACATGGGATATATGCTTCTGTTGTATTCTGGCAGAACGATGATTGTGAATCAAAGACTAGTTCAGAATCACAGTAGGTAAGCGTGAAGATTCCATTTACACAAGTGTAGTAGATATCGCACCTCTGAACATGTTCACTTTTATAGTTACCGTTTGGTCGAACAGTCTATAGCGTATCCAATCTGCCCATTGGATGGTTGTATTTCATAAAGGTCTGTGCATTTGCCATTGTAAGGTGTCATATTTGTTGGACAAGGATTTATACCACTATAAATGTTCCTTTCGTTTTGACATTCAAAATATAAATATCTATCTGTTGCTCTGTATATTCCGTCAGCAAATCCCACACAGTCAGGGAAGGAATATGTGCATACCTTACATGCACCCATGCAATAATAGTAAACTGCAAGGTAGTCACCTACAATATTAGCAATCATTAAAAAAAGTATGCAATTGCTAGCAACAAACGATTTATCGATTCCAATTTATTTTTAATATTCATATTTTTCAGTTCATAGTAATTAACAAAAGAATCAATGTTATAACAAATAAATCGTATGAGTGTAAACAAGGTGAAATGTGTTTTTGTTTCATTTATTTATTCATTCATTTATTAACTTATCTATTTTCATAAATATATTAATTCAACTCTTTACTCTTATGTTATTGAAACGTATATTATCAACACAGTTTTGTGAATTGTTTAGTTTAGTCTTCTCAAAACGATATTTTCACTTTTTGTTATCATTTTGTATACCTTAATTTAGGGATGTTTCATCGATATTCACCATTATCTTTAATTTACTTATTAAACTTACATTTATGTTTTGTTTCACATCTAGACCCACATTTCACGTCTGTATATTTCTGACAGGACATAGTTGTTGTTGAGAAAAGTTTAGGGTACGGACATTCGTGCAGGTAGGCAGGTCTTAGAACTTGTGGTATATGAGTGTATAGTCTGTACCATGTTGGAATGGGGGACACCGCTTGACTGCAATTATAGTACAGCTGACATGTATTTGGATGTGGTATGAGTCTGTTTGCGTCGGTTTTCATGTTTGGTTGACATCTAAAAATGATATAAAAGACTCCTAAATATAGTTAGGAAAAAAATGTGCCGACTTTTTGTCGTGTTCTGTTGTCCATAGGTTTGAATCAGTATTCTCGTATTGCTTTATGTGGTTATGTGTAAAAAAAAAACAATAATGAAATCATAATGGTTTACAGGATATAGTTTTCGTCTCAAATGCTCTTAACCTTCGTTTTTTATTTAGCTTCTTTAACTTTTTTTTGTTTGAGCGTCACTGATGAGTCTTTTGTAGACGAAAAGCGCGTCTGGTGCAAATATAAAATTTCAATCCTGGTTTCTATGATGATATAAAAAAGAAAATGTCGTATGATTGCCAATGAGACAACTGTCCACAAGAGACCAAAATGACACAGACATTAACAACTATAGGTCACCGTACGGCCTTCAACAATGAGCAAAGTTCATACCGCAAAGTAAGCTATAAAAGGCCCCGATATGACAATGTAAAAAATTTCGAACGAGAAATCTAACGTTTGATTATTGTTACTTATTTTGTTTTGAATGGAGACGTGTTTCATTAACACTAAAACCACATCTTCTTATATCTATAAAATTCAGACTATAAATGCGTACTGCTGATGTTTTTATTATCTAAATTTGGGTTTTATCTAAAAATAGTGAAATTAGCAATTACAAAGTTGAATCTAATACATGTTACATGTGGGCAACGTTTAACTGTGACAATTTTAGCTAAATTGAATCGTCCTGACAAATAATTCAAAGTTAAACAAACCTATTTCACACTTTACTCCAGCAAACCCATCGTCAAACATACAATCATCGTTGACGCAAGTTCCTCCATTCTCACACGATTCCTGCGAACATGGAACTAAAATCAGATGAGAACATTGTACTTTTTTTTTATTGACTTGCGTCCTTTTTTTAGAAAAGGTTCCTCCATCTTTTTTATAATAAAAATAGTAGCGAATTTCAAACCAATACATTCCACAATTTCTATGAATAATATTTAAATATTTTACTATAGAATTGAATGTTGTCCAGGTTTTGTTTTTGTTTTGTTTTCCATTTCATACGAAATTAAAGCAAGTAGCTTTAAAAGTTTGTAGAACTTTTTGGAAAATATAAAGCAAATAATGAACCTTTGAATCTAAAATTAACGCTGCGAAAGAAAGTGTCAAATTGGGTTCAAACGGATCATTCTGTGGGAAATCAATTAGAAATACGTATTTTAAAGCCCATAAAACACATGTCAATGATCATTATAGATGTATGTATGTAACACACATAAGAATTATCTGTGCTCCTAAGCTTCAGTAGTCTATTCCAAACAGCTAAGTATTGGTTCGTAAAAAAAATCCGTGTGATCAACGGTTAATGGACGAAGTCTCAGACAAATATAAAAAAAGAAGTATTGCTTTGTTAATCATGGGGACTAATTCGTGTTATTGAGAAAAATATACCTGTACAAGATGCATCTCCTGTGCTGTTGCAACAAATAGTATTGCATCGTGTTGCGTCTGCTTTATCTTAAAAGAAACAACATTAAAAATGACTGCTTAAACACATTAACCCATTTTTCCATTTTAATAGTTACTTGCGATTGTTATTTTGTCTAGATTTCAAAACTTACTTGCTTTTTTGTTCTCGAGCATCACTGAAGATATCTTTATTGTTGAAATGTGCATCGTATATCTCTTCAACTTTGTACTTGTTTGGCTTTATAACTATTTTGATCTGAGCGTCACTGATGAGTGTCTGTAGACGAAACGCGCGTAATGCATATTAAATTATAATCCTGGTACCTTTGATAACTACTTACAACACTGGGTCGATGCCCCGAGGGTATCATCAGCCTAGCAGTCAGCATTTCTGTGTTGACTTGAATATCAATTATATGGTCATTTTAATAAGATTCCTGTTTACAAAGTTTTTCGAAAAACTAAGGATTTTCTTATACCAGGAATAAATTACCGTAGCCGTATTTGGCACAATTTTTTGGAATTTTGGGTCCTCAAATTGGCGTATATACAAAATTTAGTCCTGGTATCTATAACGAGTTTATTTACTACCACTTGGTGGATGCCATTGCTTGTGGAGATTTATTTCCCCGAGGGTATAACCAGCCCAGTAGTCAGCACAAAAGTGCTGACATGAATTATCATTTATATGGTTATTTTTATAAATTAACTGTTTACAAAATTTTGAATTTTTGAAATACTAAGGCTTTTCTACCTCAGGCATAGATTATCTTAGCTGTATTTGGCAAAACTTTTAGGAATTTTGGTTCTCAATGCTCTTCAACTTCGTACTTTATTTGGCTTATTTAACTTTTTTGTATTCGAGCGTCACTGATGAGTCTTGTAGACGAAACGCACGTCTGGCGTAAATACAAAATTTAGTCCTGGTATCTATGACGAGTTTATTTATACTTTGTACTTGTTTGGCTTGATAACCATTTTGATTTGAGCGTCACTGATGATTATTATGTCGGCGAAACGCGCGTCTGGCGTATCAAATTATAATCCTGGTACCTTTTATAACTATTATGCAATACGATTGTTTTTTTTTTTTTTTTTTATTGCATCTATGATTACAATTACTATTTTACTAACTCATTACTCTTGCTTCATCTTAATTGTATGGACGTATTGATTTGTAGCACGAGCTCGACCGGTCTGAATTGTAAAGTAAAATGGTATACATGTACTACATAAAAAGTCAAATTACAAAAATACTGAAATTAGAGGAAAATCCGTTCGGAAAGTCCATACTCACATGGCAAAATCAATTAACAAAACACATCAAAAGCGAATGGACAAGAACTGTCATATTCCTGACTTGGTACAGGCATTTTCAAATGTAAAAAATGGTGGATTAAACATGGTTTTATAGCGCTAACCATCTCACTTTAATGACAGTCTCATCAAATTCCGTTATATTTACAATGATGCGTGAACTAAACAGACATAATAAATGAAAAAGTCAAAATATGGGTACAGCAGTCATCATCGTGTCACAATTTTAAAAGTAACAATTTAACAGAACACAAAAACATCTATCTACAAACAAATTCAGTGATTCGCATGTCTGACGTCAGAAAATGTTATACGTCACATATATTTGTCGTTCAATGTTTATACAAACAATTTTAAAATTTCACATAGGCAATGTTAGCATAGAGGGTTAACAAATCAAAAGTATGTAAGAATTGATATCAGAAATAGGCCGATGTTTAAAATATTCCAAAAGTTATATAGAATTTATAAGAATCCACAAATAGTTCATTCCACAACGCGATTGAATAATTTTGACGTTTGTGGTTCAACGTATTTTGTAATTCATAATAGAAATACATCATAATGACATAAAATAGAACAAAAGCATACTGACGGGATCTTTTTAAGTACAGATACACGTTATAAGAACCAAAGAAATACAAAAAATCGCATAAACAAAACACATCAGCAAAAAATGAAAGATAATACAAACACATTGACGGGATGTTTAAGTACCGAGCCACGTTAAACGGATATCACATAAAACAATCCAAAAGTAAAAGTAATATTAAATATAAATCAATTGCTTTTAAAAAGCAATTGTAAACGGTCTTTCCCCCTTTGAAACATAGATTGATTTTTTTTTTGGGGGGGGGGGGTGTTTTGTTTGTTTGTTTGTTTGTTTGTTTGTTTCTGTAAGGGGTCTATAGTATTGTGTTACCGGAGAAGTTTCATGTTTAGTTTGGAAAGTTTTTATTTTATTTTAGGTCCAGCGCGCGCGCCAGATTGAGGAGACATCACGTGACGCGGGTATATAATAACGAAAACTTAGTCTTTTTATTTCTCTTTAGGTCGGGATGTTGAACAGACAACATTTATAGAGACGGAATGTACACAATGTAATTTCTTTTGTCATTGTAGGAAATTGACATTTTGATCACAGTTCACCAGCAGTGCATGTTTTGGATTTAATTGATTTGGTGTAACTTTAAAACACGTTTAGGGATTATTTTCTGATAATGTACATTTTTCAGCACCAGTTTGTAACACAGATAAGTATTTCAATCTAGGAGCGGACATTTTATTGTAGCATTTCACTGAGATTTACGGACCTAGCAAGCAATTTTTACGGCATTGCAATTTTTTTTTCTCTAGGAAAAGTCTTGAGAGATATCGGCACCACGTTGTTTTATGAACCTTTAGTACATGTATGCCCTGCTGACTGTAAATTTTGGGATCGATTGGACTTGTAGTTTCAGTGTTTAAGTGATAACAAGGAGGTGGATTTTTTTTTCAGAAGAGATGTAAGATCAATATTAAAGTTCAATTCTTCTTGAATAATTGATAGGTCTTTCCTTCCATTTTCTTTTAATTATACTGTCATAAATAAAAATATCATATATATTGATTGATTAATTTATTGATTAGTTGGTTGGTTGGTTGATTGGTTTATTAATTAAACACTTGATATAGGGTCTCTTGAAACAAGCGGAAAAAAAAGAGACCTTGGATTCCGTATTAAACACATAAAACGGAAACTTGCATTAATTAATGGAATGGATTGATTGATTGATTGGTTGGTTGGTTGGTTAAACACATTGTTTGGTTAAACACATTGGTTAAACACGTTGTAAAGGGTTAATTTAAACAAGCGAAAAAAAAGAGACATTAGATTCCGTATTAAACACATGAAACAGAAACATGCATTGGTTGATTGATTGGTTGGTTGGTTGGTTAAACACGTTGGTTTGGTTAAACATGTTGGTTAAACACGTTGGTTAGTTAAACACATTGGATAGGCTCAATTACGACAAGCGAAGAAAAAAATGAGACCTTGGATCCCGTATGAAACAGATGAAACGGAAACATGCATTGATTGATTGATTGGTTGGTTAAACACGTTGATTAAACATGTTGGTTGGTTAAACACGTTGATTGGTTAAACACCTTGATAGGCTCAATTAAAACAAGCGGAAAAAAACTTGGATCCCGTATGAAACACATGAAACATAAACATGCATTGATTGATTGATTGATTGGTTGGTTGGTTAAACACGTTATTTGGTTAGTTAATCACGTTGGTTCAACACGTTGGTTAAACACGTTGGTTGGATTGGCTTAATTAAAACAAGCGAAAAAAAAAACACCTTGGATCCCGTATGAAACACATGAAACGAAAACATGCATTGCTTGATTGGTTAGTTGGTTGGTTAGTTAAACACGTTGGTTAAACATGTTGGTTTAACACGTTGGTTAAACACGTTGGTTGGATAGGCTCAATTAAAACAAGCAAAAAAACCACCTTGGATCCCGTATGAAACACATGAAACGGATACATGCATTGATTGATTGGTTGGTTGGTTGGTTGGTTAAACACGTTGGTTGGTTATTTAATCACGTTGGTTAAACATGTTGGTTTAACACGTTGGTTAAACACGTTGGTTAAACACGTTGGTTGAATAGGCTCAATTAAAACAAGCAAAAAAAAAAACACCTTGGATCCCGTATGAAACACATGAAACGGATACATGCATTGATTGATTGGTTGGTTGGTTGGTTAAACACGTTGGTTGGTTAGTTAAACACGTTGGTTAAACATGTTGGTTTAACACGTTGGTTAAACACGTTGGTTGCATAGGCTCAATTAAAACAAGCAAAAAAAAAACACCTTGGATCCCGTATGAAACACATGAAACGGATACATGCATTGATTGATTGGTTGGTTGGTTAAACACGTTGGTTGGTTAGTTAAACACGTTGGTTAAACATGTTGGTTTAACACGTTGGTTAAACACGTTGGTTGGATAGGCTCAATTAAAACAAGCGAAAAAAAAAACCTTGGATCCCGTATGAAACACATGAAACGGAAACATGCATTGATTGATAGGTTGGTTAAACACGTTGGTTGGTTAGTTAAACACGTTGGTTAAACACGTTGGTTTAACACGTTGGTTAAACACGTTGTTTAAATACGTTGGTTAAACACGTTGGTTAAACACGTTGGTTGGATAGGCTGAATTAAAACAAGCGGAAAGAAAACCTTGGATCCCGTATGAAACACATGAAACGGAAACATGCATTGATTGATTGGTTTGTTGGTTGGTTAAACACGTTGGTTGGTTAGTTAAACACGTTGTTTAAACACGTTGGTTTAACACGTTGGTTAAACACGTTGGTTGGATAGGCTCAATTAAAACAAGCGAAAAAAAAAACCTTGGATCCCGTATGAAACACATGAAACGGAAACATGCATTGATTGATTGGTTAGTTAAACACGTTGGTTGGTTAGTTAAACACGTTGGTTAAACATGTTGGTTAAACACGTTAATGAAACACGTTGGTTAAACACGTTGGTTGGATAGGCTGAATCAAAACAAGCGAAAAAAAAACAACATTGGATCCCGTATGAAACACATGAAACGGAAACATGCATTGATTGATTGGTTAAACACGTTGGTTAAACATGTTGGTTAAACACGTTGGTTAAACATGTTGGTTAAACACGTTGGTTAAACACGTTGGAAAGTGTTAATTAAAACAAGCGAAAAAAAGAGACCTTGGATCCCGTATTAAACACATGAAACGGAAACTTGCTTTGATTGATTGATTGATTGATTGATTGATTGATTGATTGATTAATTGATTGATTGATTGATTGATTGGAATTCAAACACACATAAAACTGTTTAAATAGTGCCAAAAAACACATAATTTGATGACCTTGACCTTTGACCTTGTGACCTTCGTCAAGGTCATTGCTCCACAAGGTCATTGCAAAAGACCGTATGGGTCAAGGACCTTTTGTTAAAGAGTTTTGCCTAAAAATGGCTTTTTAAAAACCATCAATGGGAGTTATGTCCCTTACATGATAGTAAAATCAGTATAGTCATAATGTAAAAAAGTTGCCCCTTGAAGTACCAATCATTTTTCACTGCTTAATTTTTCTGTATCTATAACCGTTCAATAGTTATAGGGAAATGAAAAACTTTTGAAAATCTAAAATATGACCTTGACCTTTGACCTTGACCTATATTTTCTAGTTTTGGTCCAATGAACTCAAATCTGAAGACCCGCAGTCTTTACGACTTACGGTTCATGAGATTTATATGCATATCGAAAATTAAAATATTCAAGGGGAAATAACTCCTATAATTGGTCACTGGATCACTTTGGTTCAAATTATTTGAAACTGTAACTTTTGGCAAGGAACATTTAAAAAAAAATCATTTGCCGCTAAGTCTTATAGTTCATGAGTTATAGCGATAACAGTGTTTTTTGTAATTGGGGAGATAACTCCTATAAGGTAAATAGTAAACTTCGGTGCCCCTAATACAAGATAGCTTTTATTAACCCGATACTTGGTACCAAAGATCATTTTGATATCTTGCGTACTTTTAACGAAGATTAACTTTGAAAAACGGCGGAAGAAAAAGAATAATAATAATAATAATAATAATTAAAAACCAATTGTTCAGAGAACAATTGAAAGTCTTTCCACACCACAGAAATTTG